>NC_092091.1:98295605-98595605 GCF_045679555.1 Salvelinus alpinus
TGGTAGAGGGTGGTAGATACCTAGTCTCAATTATGGCTCTAATCTGATAGTGGTAGTGGGGTGGTAGATGCCTAGTGCCTTTATGGCTCTAATCTGATAGTGGTAGTGGGGTGGTAGATACCTAGTCTCCATTATGGCTCTAATCTGATAGTGGTAGTGGGGTGGTAGATGTCTAGTGCCCTTATGGCTCTAATCTGATAGTGGTAGATGTCTAGTCTCCATTATGGCTCTAATCTGATAGTGGTAGTGGGGTGGTAGATACCTAGTCTCCATTATGGCTCTAATCTGATAGTGGTAGTGGGGTGTTAGATGCCTAGTGCCCTTATGGCTCTAATCTGATAGTGGTAGTGGGGTGGTAGATACCTAGTCTCCATTATGGCTCTAATCTGATAGTGGTAGTGGGGTGGGAGATACCTAGTCTCCATTATGGCTCTAATCTGATAGTGGTAGTGGGGTGGTAGATACCTAGTCTCCATTATGGCTCTAATCTGATAGTGGTATTGGGGTGGTAGATGCCTAGTGCCTTTATGGCTCTAATCTGATAGTGGTAGTGGGGTGATAGATGCCTAGTGCCCTTATGGCTCTAATCTGATAGTGGTAGTGGGGTAGTAGATACCTAGTCTCCATTATGGCTCTAATCTGATAATGTTAGTGGGGTGGGAGATACCTAGTCTCCATTATGGCTCTAATCTGATAGAGGTAGTGGGGTGGTAGATACCTAGTCTCCATTATGGCTCTAATCTGATAGTGGTAGTGGGGTGGTATATGTCTAGTGCCCTTATGGCTCTAATCTGATAGTGGAAGATGTCTAGTATCCATTATGGCTCTAATCTGATAGTGGTAGTGGGGTGGTAGATACCTAGTCTCCATTATGGCTCTAATCTGATAGTGGTAGTGGGGTGGTAGATACCTAGTCTCCATTATGGCTCTAATCTGATAGTGGTAGTGGGGTGGTAGATGTCTAGTGCCCTTATGGCTTTAATCTGATAGTGGTAGATGTCTAGTCTCCATTATGGCTCTAATTTGATAGTGGTAGTGGGGTGATAGATACCTAGTCTCCATTATGGCTCTAATCTAATAGTGGTAGTGGGGTGATAGATGCCTAGTGCCTTTATGGCTCTAATCTGATAGTGGTAGTGGGGTGGTAGATGTCTAGTGCCCTTATGGCTTTAATCTGATAGTGGTAGATGTCTAGTCTCCATTATGGCTCTAATCTGATAGTGGTAGTGGGATGATAGATACCTAGTCTCCATTATGGCTCTAATCTAATAGTGGTAGTGGGGTGGTAGATGCCTAGTGCCTTTATGGCTCTAATCTGATAGTGGTAGTGGGGTGGTAGATGCCTAGTGCCCGTATGATTCTAATCTGATAGTGGTAGAGGGTGGTAGATACCTAGTCTCCATTATGGCTCTAATCTGATAGTGGTAGTGGGGTGGTAGATGCCTAGTGCCTTTATGGCTCTAATCTGATAGTGGTAGTGGGATGATAGATGCCTAGGGCCATTATGGCTCTAATCTGATAGTGGTAGTGGGGTGGTAGATACCTAGTCTCCATTATGGCTCTAATCTGATAGTGGTAGTGGGGTGGGAGATACCTAGTCTCCATTATGGCTCTAATCGGATAGAGGTAGTGGGGTGGTAGATACCTAGTCTCCATTATGGCTCTAATCTGATAGTGGTAGTGGGGTGGTAGATGTCTAGTGCCCTTATGGCTCTAATCTGATAGTGGTAGATGTCTAGTCTCCATTATGGCTCTAATCTAATAGTGGTAGTGGGGTGGTAGATGCCTAGTGCCTTTATGGCTCTAATCTGATAGTGGTAGTGGGGTGGTAGATGCCTAGTGCCCTTATGGCTCTAATCTGATAGTGGTAGTGGGGTGGTAGATACCTAGTCTCCATTATGGCTCTAATCTGATAGTGGTAGTGGGGTGGTAGATGCCTAGTACCTTTATGGCTCTAATCTGATAGTGGTAGTGGGGTGGTAGATGCCTAGTGCCATTATGGCTCTAATCTGATAGTGGTAGTGGGGTGGTAGATACCTAGTCTCCATTATGGCTCTAATCTGATAGTGGTAGTGGGGTGGTAGATACCTAGTCTCCATTATGGCTCTAATCTGATAGTGGTAGTGGGGTGGTAGATACCTAGTCTCCATTATGGCTCTAATCTGATAGTGGTATTGGGGTGGTAGATGCCTAGTGCCTTTATGGCTCTAATCTGATAGTGGTAGTGGGGTGATAGATGCCTAGTGCCCTTATGGCTCTAATCTGATAGTGGTAGTGGGGTAGTAGATACCTAGTCTCCATTATGGCTCTAATCTGATAATGGTAGTGGGGTGGGAGATACCTAGTCTCCATTATGGCTCTAATCTGATAGAGGTAGTGGGGTGGTAGATACCTAGTCTCCATTATGGCTCTAATCTGATAGTGGTAGTGGGGTGGTATATGTCTAGTGCCCTTATGGCTCTAATCTGATAGTGGAAGATGTCTAGTATCCATTATGGCTCTAATCTGATAGTGGTAGTGGGGTGGTAGATACCTAGTCTCCATTATGGCTCTAATCTGATAGTGGTAGTGGGGTGGTAGATACCTAGTCTCCATTATGGCTCTAATCTGATAGTGGTAGTGGGGTGGTAGATGTCTAGTGCCCTTATGGCTTTAATCTGATAGTGGTAGATGTCTAGTCTCCATTATGGCTCTAATTTGATAGTGGTAGTGGGGTGATAGATACCTAGTCTCCATTATGGCTCTAATCTAATAGTGGTAGTGGGGTGATAGATGCCTAGTGCCTTTATGGCTCTAATCTGATAGTGGTAGTGGGGTGGTAGATGTCTAGTGCCCTTATGGCTTTAATCTGATAGTGGTAGATGTCTAGTCTCCATTATGGCTCTAATCTGATAGTGGTAGTGGGATGATAGATACCTAGTCTCCATTATGGCTCTAATCTAATAGTGGTAGTGGGGTGGTAGATGCCTAGTGCCTTTATGGCTCTAATCTGATAGTGGTAGTGGGGTGGTAGATGCCTAGTGCCCGTATGATTCTAATCTGATAGTGGTAGAGGGTGGTAGATACCTAGTCTCCATTATGGCTCTAATCTGATAGTGGTAGTGTGGTGGTAGATGCCTAGTGCCTTTATGGCTCTAATCTGATAGTGGTAGTGGGATGATAGATGCCTAGGGCCATTATGGCTCTAATCTGATAGTGGTAGTGGGGTGGTAGATACCTAGTCTCCATTATGGCTCTAATCTGATAGTGGTAGTGGGGTGGTAGATACCTAGTCTCCATTATGGCTCTAATCGGATAGAGGTAGTGGGGTGGTAGATACCTAGTCTCCATTATGGCTCTAATCTGATAGTGGTAGTGGGGTGGTAGATGTCTAGTGCCCTTATGGCTCTAATCTGATAGTGGTAGATGTCTAGTCTCCATTATGGCTCTAATCTAATAGTGGTAGTGGGGTGGTAGATGCCTAGTGCCTTTATGGCTCTAATCTGATAGTGGTAGTGGGGTGGTAGATGCCTAGTGCCCGTATGGCTCTAATCTGATAGTGGTAGAGGGTGGTAGATACCTAGTCTCAATTATGGCTCTAATCTGATAGTGGTAGTGGGGTGGTAGATGCCTAGTGCCTTTATGGCTCTAATCTGATAGTGGTAGAGGGGTGATAGATGCCTAGTGCCATTATGGCTCTAATCTGATAGTGGTAGTGGGGTGGTAGATACCTAGTCTCCATTATGGCTCTAATCTGATAGTGGTAGTGGGGTGGTAGATGTCTAGTGCCCTTATGGCTCTAATCTGATAGTGGTAGATGTCTAGTCTCCATTATGGCTCTAATCTGATAGTGGTAGTGGGGTGGTAGATACCTAGTCTCCATTATGGCTCTAATCTGATAGTGGTAGTGGGGTGTTAGATGCCTAGTGCCTTTATGGCTCTAATCTGATAGTGGTAGTGGGGTGATAGATGCCTAGTGCCCTTATGGCTCTAATCTGATAGTGGTAGTGGGGTGGTAGATACCTAGTCTCCATTATGGCTCTAATCTGATAGTGGTAGTGGGGTGGGAGATACCTAGTCTCCATTATGGCTCTAATCTGATAGTGGTAGTGGGGTGGTAGATACCTAGTCTCCATTATGGCTCTAATCTGATAGTGGTAGTGGGGTGGTAGATGCCTAGTGCCTTTATGGCTCTAATCTGATAGTGGTAGTGGGGTGATAGATGCCTAGTGCCCTTATGGCTCTAATCTGATAGTGGTAGTGGGGTAGTAGATACCTAGTCTCCATTATGGCTCTAATCTGATAATGTTAGTGGGGTGTGAGATACCTAGTCTCCATTAAGGCTCTAATCTGATAGAGGTAGTGGGGTGGTAGATACCTAGTCTCCATTATGGCTCTAATCTGATAGTGGTAGTGGGGTGGTTTATGTCTAGTGCCCTTATGGCTCTAATCTGATAGTGGAAGATGTCTAGTATCCATTATGGCTCTAATCTGATAGTGGTAGTGGGGTGGTAGATACCTAGTCTCCATTATGGCTCTAATCTGATAGTGGTAGTGGGGTGGTAGATACCTAGTCTCCATTATGGCTCTAATCTGATAGTGGTAGTGGGGTGGTAGATACCTAGTCTCCATTATGGCTCTAATCTGATAGTGGTAGTGGGGTGGTAGATGCCTAGTGCCTTTATGGCTCTAATCTGATAGTGGTAGTGGGGTGATAGATGCCTAGTGCCCTTATGGCTCTAATCTGATAGTGGTAGTGGGGTAGTAGATACCTAGTCTCCATTATGGCTCTAATCTGATAATGTTAGTGGGGTGGGAGATACCTAGTCTCCATTATGGCTCTAATCTGATAGAGGTAGTGGGGTGGTAGATACCTTGTCTCCATTATGGCTCTAATCTGATAGTGGTAGTGGGGTGGTATATGTCTAGTGCCCTTATGGCTCTAATCTGATAGTGGTAGTGGGGTGGTAGATGCCTAGTGCCCGTATGGCTCTAATCTGATAGTGGTAGAGGGTGGTAGATACCTAGTCTCCATTATGGCTCTAATCTGATAGTGGTAGTGGGGTGGTAGATGCCTAGTGCCTTTATGGCTCTAATCTGATAGTGGTAGTGGGGTGATAGATGCCTAGTGCCATTATGGCTCTAATCTGATAGTGGTAGTGGGGTGGTAGATACCTAGTCTCCATTATGGCTCTAATCTGATAGTGGTAGTGGGGTGGGAGATACCTAGTCTCCATTATGGCTCTAATCGGATAGAGGTAGTGGGGTGGTAGATACCTAGTCTCCATTATGGCTCTAATCTGATAGTGGTAGTGGGGTGGTAGATGTCTAGTGCCCTTATGGCTCTAATCTGATAGTGGTAGATGTCTAGTCTCCATTATGGCTCTAATCTAATAGTGGTAGTGGGGTGGTAGATGCCTAGTGCCTTTATGGCTCTAATCTGATAGTGGTAGTGGGGTGATAGATGCCTAGTGCCCTTATGGCTCTAATCTGATAGTGGTAGTGGGGTGGTAGATACCTAGTCTCCATTATGGCTCTAATCTGATAGTGGTAGTGGGGTGGGAGATACCTAGTCTCCATTATGGCTCTAATCTGATAGTGGTAGTGGGGTGGTAGATACCTAGTCTCCATTATGGCTCTAATCTGATAGTGGTAGTGGGGTGGTAGATGCCTAGTGCCTTTATGGCTCTAATCTGATAGTGGTAGTGGGGTGATAGATGCCTAGTGCCCTTATGGCTCTAATCTGATAGTGGTAGATGTCTAGTCTCCATTATGGCTCTAATCTGATAGTGGTAGTGGGGTGATAGATACCTAGTCTCCATTATGGCTCTAATCTAATAGTGGTAGTGGGGTGGTAGATGCCTAGTGCCTTTATGGCTCTAATCTGATAGTGGTAGTGGGATGATAGATGCCTAGGGCCATTATGGCTCTAATCTGATAGTGGTAGTGGGGTGGTAGATACCTAGTCTCCATTATGGCTCTAATCTGATAGTGGTAGTGGGGTGGGAGATACCTAGTCTCCATTATGGCTCTAATCGGATAGAGGTAGTGGGGTGGTAGATACCTAGTCTCCATTATGGCTCTAATCTGATAGTGGTAGTGGGGTGGTAGATGTCTAGTGCCCTTATGGCTCTAATCTGATAGTGGTAGATGTCTAGTCTCCATTATGGCTCTAATCTAATAGTGGTAGTGGGGTGGTAGATGCCTAGTGCCTTTATGGCTCTAATCTGATAGTGGTAGTGGGGTGGTAGATGCCTAGTGCCCGTATGGCTCTAATCTGATAGTGGTAGAGGGTGGTAGATACCTAGTCTCAATTATGGCTCTAATCTGATAGTGGTAGTGGGGTGGTAGATGCCTAGTGCCTTTATGGCTCTAATCTGATAGTGGTAGAGGGGTGATAGATGCCTAGTGCCATTATGGCTCTAATCTGATAGTGGTAGTGGGGTGGTAGATACCTAGTCTCCATTATGGCTCTAATCTGATAGTGGTAGTGGGGTGGTAGATGTCTAGTGCCCTTATGGCTCTAATCTGATAGTGGTAGATGTCTAGTCTCCATTATGGCTCTAATCTGATAGTGGTAGTGGGGTGGTAGATACCTAGTCTCCATTATGGCTCTAATCTGATAGTAGTAGTGGGGTGTTAGATGCCTAGTGCCTTTATGGCTCTAATCTGATAGTGGTAGTGGGGTGATAGATGCCTAGTGCCCTTATGGCTCTAATCTGATAGTGGTAGTGGGGTGGTAGATACCTAGTCTCCATTATGGCTCTAATCTGATAGTGGTAGTGGGGTGGGAGATACCTAGTCTCCATTATGGCTCTAATCTGATAGTGGTAGTGGGGTGGTAGATACCTAGTCTCCATTATGGCTCTAATCTGATAGTGGTAGTGGGGTGGTAGATGCCTAGTGCCTTTATGGCTCTAATCTGATAGTGGTAGTGGGGTGATAGATGCCTAGTGCCCTTATGGCTCTAATCTGATAGTGGTAGTGGGGTAGTAGATACCTAGTCTCCATTATGGCTCTAATCTGATAATGTTAGTGGGGTGTGAGATACCTAGTCTCCATTAAGGCTCTAATCTGATAGAGGTAGTGGGGTGGTAGATACCTATTCTCCATTATGGCTCTAATCTGATAGTGGTAGTGGGGTGGTATATGTCTAGTGCCCTTATGGCTCTAATCTGATAGTGGAAGATGTCTAGTATCCATTATGGCTCTAATCTGATAGTGGTAGTGGGGTGGTAGATACCTAGTCTCCATTATGGCTCTAATCTGATAGTGGTAGTGGGGTGGTAGATACCTAGTCTCCATTATGGCTCTAATCTGATAGTGGTAGTGGGGTGGTAGATACCTAGTCTCCATTATGGCTCTAATCTGATAGTGGTAGTGGGGTGGTAGATGCCTAGTGCCTTTATGGCTCTAATCTGATAGTGGTAGTGGGGTGATAGATGCCTAGTGCCCTTATGGCTCTAATCTGATAGTGGTAGTGGGGTAGTAGATACCTAGTCTCCATTATGGCTCTAATCTGATAATGTTAGTGGGGTGGGAGATACCTAGTCTCCATTATGGCTCTAATCTGATAGAGGTAGTGGGGTGGTAGATACCTTGTCTCCATTATGGCTCTAATCTGATAGTGGTAGTGGGGTGGTATATGTCTAGTGCCCTTATGGCTCTAATCTGATAGTGGTAGTGGGGTGGTAGATGCCTAGTGCCCGTATGGCTCTAATCTGATAGTGGTAGAGGGTGGTAGATACCTAGTCTCCATTATGGCTCTAATCTGATAGTGGTAGTGGGGTGGTAGATGCCTAGTGCCTTTATGGCTCTAATCTGATAGTGGTAGTGGGGTGATAGATGCCTAGTGCCATTATGGCTCTAATCTGATAGTGGTAGTGGGGTGGTAGATACCTAGTCTCCATTATGGCTCTAATCTGATAGTGGTAGTGGGGTGGGAGATACCTAGTCTCCATTATGGCTCTAATCGGATAGAGGTAGTGGGGTGGTAGATACCTAGTCTCCATTATGGCTCTAATCTGATAGTGGTAGTGGGGTGGTAGATGTCTAGTGCCCTTATGGCTCTAATCTGATAGTGGTAGATGTCTAGTCTCCATTATGGCTCTAATCTAATAGTGGTAGTGGGGTGGTAGATGCCTAGTGCCTTTATGGCTCTAATCTGATAGTGGTAGTGGGGTGATAGATGCCTAGTGCCCTTATGGCTCTAATCTGATAGTGGTAGTGGGGTGGTAGATACCTAGTCTCCATTATGGCTCTAATCTGATAGTGGTAGTGGGGTGGGAGATACCTAGTCTCCATTATGGCTCTAATCTGATAGTGGTAGTGGGGTGGTAGATACCTAGTCTCCATTATGGCTCTAATCTGATAGTGGTAGTGGGGTGGTAGATGCCTAGTGCCTTTATGGCTCTAATCTGATAGTGGTAGTGGGGTGATAGATGCCTAGTGCCCTTATGGCTCTAATCTGATAGTGGTAGATGTCTAGTCTCCATTATGGCTCTAATCTGATAGTGGTAGTGGGGTGATAGATACCTAGTCTCCATTATGGCTCTAATCTAATAGTGGTAGTGGGGTGATAGATGCCTAGTGCCTTTATGGCTCTAATCTGATAGTGGTAGTGGGGTGGTAGATGTCTAGTGCCCTTATGGCTTTAATCTGATAGTGGTAGATGTCTAGTCTCCATTATGGCTCTAATCTGATAGTGGTAGTGGGGTGATAGATACCTAGTCTCCATTATGGCTCTAATCTAATAGTGGTAGTGGGGTGGTAGATGCCTAGTGCCCGTATGATTCTAATCTGATAGTGGTAGAGGGTGGTAGATACCTAGTCTCCATTATGGCTCTAATCTGATAGTGGTAGTGGGGTGATAGATGCCTAGTGCCATTATGGCTCTAATCTGATAGTGGTAGTGGGGTGGTAGATACCTAGTCTCCATTATGGCTCTAATCTGATAGTGGTAGTGGGGTGGGAGATACCTAGTCTCCATTATGGCTCTAATCTGATAGAGGTAGTGGGGTGGTAGATACCTAGTCTCCATTATGGCGCTAATCTGATAGTGGTAGTGGGGTGGTAGATGTCTAGTGCCCTTATGGCTCTAATCTGATAGTGGTAGATGTCTAGTCTCCATTATGGCTCTAATCTAATAGTGGTAGTGGGGTGGTAGATGCCTAGTGCCTTTATGGCTCTAATCTGATAGTGGTAGTGGGGTGGTAGATGCCTAGTGCCCGTATGGCTCTAATCTGATAGTGGTAGAGGGTGGTAGATACCTAGTCTCCATTATGGCTCTAATCTGATAGTGGTAGTGGGGTGGTAGATGCCTAGTGCCTTTATGGCTCTAATCTGATAGTGGTAGTGGGGTGATAGATGCCTAGTGCCATTATGGCTCTAATCTGATAGTGGTAGTGGGGTGGTAGATACCTAGTCTCCATTATGGCTCTAATCTGATAGTGGTAGTGGGGTGGTAGATACCTAGTCTCCATTATGGCTCTAATCTGATAGTGGTAGTGGGGTGGTAGATGCCTAGTGCCTTTATGGCTCTAATCTGATAGTGGTAGTGGGGTGGTAGATACCTAGTCTCCATTATGGCTCTAATCTGATAGTGGTAGTGGGGTGGGAGATACCTAGTCTCCATTATGGCTCTAATCTGATAGTGGTAGTGGGGTGGTAGATGCCTAGTGCCTTTATGGCTCTAATCTGATAGTGGTAGTGGGGTGGTAGATACCTAGTCTCCATTATGGCTCTAATCTGATAGTGGTAGTGGGGTGGGAGATACCTAGTCTCCATTATGGCTCTAATCTGATAGTGGTAGTGGGGTGGTAGATGCCTAGTGCCTTTATGGCTCTAATCTGATAGTGGTAGTGGGGTGGTAGATGCCTAGTGCCTTTATGGCTCTAATCTGATAGTGGTAGTGGGGTGATAGATGCCTAGTGCCCTTATGGCTCTAATCTGATAGTGGTAGTGGGGTAGTAGATACCTAGTCTCCATTATGGCTCTAATCTGATAATGTTAGTGGGGTGTGAGATACCTAGTCTCCATTATGGCTCTAATCTGATAGAGGTAGTGGGGTGGTAGATACCTAGTCTCCATTATGGCTCTAATCTGATAGTGGTAGTGGGGTGGTATATGTCTAGTGCCCTTATGGCTCTAATCTGATAGTGGAAGATGTCTAGTCTCCATTATGGCTCTAATCTGATAGTGGTAGTGGGGTGATAGATACCTAGTCTCCATTATGGCTCTAATCTAATAGTGGTAGTGGGGTGGTAGATGCCTAGTGCCTTTATGGCTCTAATCTGATAGTGGTAGTGGGGTGGTAGATGCCTAGTGCCCTTATGGCTCTAATCTGATAGTGGTAGTGGGGTGGTAGATACCTAGTCTCCATTATGGCTCTAATCTAATAGTGTTAGTGGGGTGGTAGATGCCTAGTGCCTTTATGGCTCTAATCTGATAGTGGTAGTGGGGTGGTAGATACCTAGTCTCTATTATGGCTCTAATCTGATAGTGGTAGTGGGGTGGTAGATGCCTAGTGCCTTTATGGCTCTAATCTGATAGTGGTAGTGGGGTGATAGATGCCTAGTTCCCTTATGGCTCTAATCTGATAGTGGTAGTGTGGTGATAGATGCCTAGTGCCCTTGTGGCTCTAATCTGATAGTGGTAGTGGGGTGGTAGATACCTAGTCTCCATTATGGCTCTAATCTGATAGTGGTAGTGAGGTGGGAGATACCTAATCTCCATTATCGCTCTAATCTGATAGATGTAGTGGGGTGGTAGATGTCTAGTGCCCTTATGGCTCTAATCTGATAGTGGAAGTGGGGTGGTAGATACCTAGGCTCCATTATGGCTCTAATCTGATAGTGGAAGTGGGGTGGTAGATGCCTAGTGCCCGTATGATTCTAATCTGATAGTGGTAGAGGGTGGTAGATACCTAGTCTCCATTATGGCTCTAATCTGATAGTGGTAGTGGGGTGGTAGATGCCTAGTGCCTTTATGGCTCTAATCTGATAGTGGTAGTGGGGTGATAGATGCCTAGTGCCATTATGGCTCTAATCTGATAGTGGTAGTGGGGTGGTAGATACCTAGTCTCCATTATGGCTCTAATCTGATAGTGGTAGTGGGGTGGGAGATACCTAGTCTCCATTATGGCTCTAATCTGATAGTGGTAGTGGGGTGGTAGATACCTAGTCTCCATTATGGCTCTAATCTGATAGTGGTAGTGGGGTGGTAGATGCCTAGTGCCTTTATGGCTCTAATCTGATAGTGGTAGTGGGGTGATAGATGCCTAGTGCCCTTATGGCTCTAATCTGATAGTGGTAGTGGGGTGGTAGATGCCTAGTGCCCTTATGGCTCTAATCTGATAGTGGTAGTGGGGTAGTAGATACCTAGTCTCCATTATGGCTCTAATCTGATAATGTTAGTGGGGTGGGAGATACCTAGTCTCCATTATGGCTCTAATCTGATAGAGGTAGTGGGGTGGTAGATACCTAGTCTCCATTATGGCTCTAATCTGATAGTGGTAGTGGGGTGGTTTATGTCTAGTGCCCTTATGGCTCTAATCTGATAGTGGAAGATGTCTAGTATCCATTATGGCTCTAATCTGATAGTGGTAGTGGGGTGGTAGATACCTAGTCTCCATTATGGCTCTAATCTGATAGTGGTAGTGGGGTGGTAGATACCTAGTCTCCATTATGGCTCTAATCTGATAGTGGTAGTGGGGTGGTAGATGTCTAGTGCCCTTATGGCTTTAATCTGATAGTGGTAGATGTCTAGTCTCCATTATGGCTCTAATTTGATAGTGGTAGTGGGGTGATAGATACCTAGTCTCCATTATGGCTCTAATCTAATAGTGGTAGTGGGGTGATAGATGCCTAGTGCCTTTATGGCTCTAATCTGATAGTGGTAGTGGGGTGGTAGATGTCTAGTGCCCTTATGGCTTTAATCTGATAGTGGTAGATGTCTAGTCTCCATTATGGCTCTAATCTGATAGTGGTAGTGGGGTGATAGATACCTAGTCTCCATTATGGCTCTAATCTAATAGTGGTAGTGGGGTGGTAGATGCCTAGTGCCTTTATGGCTCTAATCTGATAGTGGTAGTGGGGTGGTAGATGCCTACCTAGTCTAATCCATTATTATGGCTCTAATCTGATAGTGGTAGTGGGGTGGTAGATACCTAGTGCCTTTATGGCTCTAATCTGATAGTGGTAGTGGGATGATAGATGCCTAGGGCCATTATGGCTCTAATCTGATAGTGGTAGTGGGGTGGTAGATACCTAGTCTCCATTATGGCTCTAATCTGATAGTGGTAGTGGGGTGGGAGATACCTAGTCTCCATTATGGCTCTAATCGGATAGAGGTAGTGGGGTGGTAGATACCTAGTCTCCATTATGGCTCTAATCTGATAGTGGTAGTGGGGTGGTAGATGTCTAGTGCCCTTATGGCTCTAATCTGATAGTGGTAGATGTCTAGTCTCCATTATGGCTCTAATCTAATAGTGGTAGTGGGGTGGTAGATGCCTAGTGCCTTTATGGCTCTAATCTGATAGTGGTAGTGGGGTGGTAGATGCCTAGTGCCCGTATGGCTCTAATCTGATAGTGGTAGAGGGTGGTAGATACCTAGTCTCAATTATGGCTCTAATCTGATAGTGGTAGTGGGGTGGTAGATGCCTAGTGCCTTTATGGCTCTAATCTGATAGTGGTAGAGGGGTGATAGATGCCTAGTGCCATTATGGCTCTAATCTGATAGTGGTAGTGGGGTGGTAGATACCTAGTCTCCATTATGGCTCTAATCTGATAGTGGTAGTGGGGTGGTAGATGTCTAGTGCCCTTATGGCTCTAATCTGATAGTGGTAGATGTCTAGTCTCCATTATGGCTCTAATCTGATAGTGGTAGTGGGGTGGTAGATACCTAGTCTCCATTATGGCTCTAATCTGATAGTAGTAGTGGGGTATTAGATGCCTAGTGCCTTTATGGCTCTAATCTGATAGTGGTAGTGAGGTGGTAGATACCTAGTCTCCATTATGGCTCTAATCTGATAGTGGTAGTGGGGTGGGAGATACCTAGTCTCCATTATGGCTCTAATCTGATAGTGGTAGTGGGGTGGTAGATACCTAGTCTCCATTATGGCTCTAATCTGATAGTGGTATTGGGGTGGTAGATGCCTAGTGCCTTTATGGCTCTAATCTGATAGTGGTAGTGGGGTGATAGATGCCTAGTGCCCTTATGGCTCTAATCTGATAGTGGTAGTGGGGTAGTAGATACCTAGTCTCCATTATGGCTCTAATCTGATAATGTTAGTGGGGTGGGAGATACCTAGTCTCCATTATGGCTCTAATCTGATAGAGGTAGTGGGGTGGTAGATACCTAGTCTCCATTATGGCTCTAATCTGATAGTGGTAGTGGGGTGGTATATGTCTAGTGCCCTTATGGCTCTAATCTGATAGTGGAAGATGTCTAGTATCCATTATGGCTCTAATCTGATAGTGGTAGTGGGGTGGTAGATACCTAGTCTCCATTATGGCTCTAATCTGATAGTGGTAGTGGGGTGGTAGATACCTAGTCTCCATTATGGCTCTAATCTGATAGTGGTAGTGGGGTGGTAGATGTCTAGTGCCCTTATGGCTTTAATCTGATAGTGGTAGATGTCTAGTCTCCATTATGGCTCTAATTTGATAGTGGTAGTGGGGTGATAGATACCTAGTCTCCATTATGGCTCTAATCTAATAGTGGTAGTGGGGTGATAGATGCCTAGTGCCTTTATGGCTCTAATCTGATAGTGGTAGTGGGGTGGTAGATGTCTAGTGCCCTTATGGCTTTAATCTGATAGTGGTAGATGTCTAGTCTCCATTATGGCTCTAATCTGATAGTGGTAGTGGGATGATAGATACCTAGTCTCCATTATGGCTCTAATCTAATAGTGGTAGTGGGGTGGTAGATGCCTAGTGCCTTTATGGCTCTAATCTGATAGTGGTAGTGGGGTGGTAGATGCCTAGTGCCCGTATGATTCTAATCTGATAGTGGTAGAGGGTGGTAGATACCTAGTCTCCATTATGGCTCTAATCTGATAGTGGTAGTGGGGTGGTAGATGCCTAGTGCCTTTATGGCTCTAATCTGATAGTGGTAGTGGGATGATAGATGCCTAGGGCCATTATGGCTCTAATCTGATAGTGGTAGTGGGGTGGTAGATACCTAGTCTCCATTATGGCTCTAATCTGATAGTGGTAGTGGGGTGGGAGATACCTAGTCTCCATTATGGCTCTAATCGGATAGAGGTAGTGGGGTGGTAGATACCTAGTCTCCATTATGGCTCTAATCTGATAGTGGTAGTGGGGTGGTAGATGTCTAGTGCCCTTATGGCTCTAATCTGATAGTGGTAGATGTCTAGTCTCCATTATGGCTCTAATCTAATAGTGGTAGTGGGGTGGTAGATGCCTAGTGCCTTTATGGCTCTAATCTGATAGTGGTAGTGGGGTGGTAGATGCCTAGTGCCCGTATGGCTCTAATCTGATAGTGGTAGTGGGGTGGTAGATACCTAGTCTCAATTATGGCTCTAATCTGATAGTGGTAGTGGGGTGGTAGATGCCTAGTGCCTTTATGGCTCTAATCTGATAGTGGTAGTGGGGTGGTAGATGCCTAGTGCCATTATGGCTCTAATCTGATAGTGGTAGTGGGGTGGTAGATACCTAGTCCCCATTATGGCTCTAATCTGATAGTGGTAGTGGGGTGGGAGATACCTAGTCTCCATTATGGCTCTAATCTGATAGTGGTAGTGGGGTGGTAGATACCTAGTCTCCATTATGGCTCTAATCTGATAGTGGTATTGGGGTGGTAGATGCCTAGTGCCTTTATGGCTCTAATCTGATAGTGGTAGTGGGGTGATAGATGCCTAGTGCCCTTATGGCTCTAATCTGATAGTGGTAGTGGGGTAGTAGATACCTAGTCTCCATTATGGCTCTAATCTGATAATGTTAGTGGGGTGGGAGATACCTAGTCTCCATTATGGCTCTAATCTGATAGAGGTAGTGGGGTGGTAGATACCTAGTCTCCATTATGGCTCTAATCTGATAGTGGTAGTGGGGTGGTATATGTCTAGTGCCCTTATGGCTCTAATCTGATAGTGGAAGATGTCTAGTATCCATTATGGCTCTAATCTGATAGTGGTAGTGGGGTGGTAGATACCTAGTCTCCATTATGGCTCTAATCTGATAGTGGTAGTGGGGTGGTAGATACCTAGTCTCCATTATGGCTCTAATCTGATAGTGGTAGTGGGGTGGTAGATGTCTAGTGCCCTTATGGCTTTAATCTGATAGTGGTAGATGTCTAGTCTCCATTATGGCTCTAATTTGATAGTGGTAGTGGGGTGATAGATACCTAGTCTCCATTATGGCTCTAATCTAATAGTGGTAGTGGGGTGATAGATGCCTAGTGCCTTTATGGCTCTAATCTGATAGTGGTAGTGGGGTGGTAGATGTCTAGTGCCCTTATGGCTTTAATCTGATAGTGGTAGATGTCTAGTCTCCATTATGGCTCTAATCTGATAGTGGTAGTGGGATGATAGATACCTAGTCTCCATTATGGCTCTAATCTAATAGTGGTAGTGGGGTGGTAGATGCCTAGTGCCTTTATGGCTCTAATCTGATAGTGGTAGTGGGGTGGTAGATGCCTAGTGCCCGTATGATTCTAATCTGATAGTGGTAGAGGGTGGTAGATACCTAGTCTCCATTATGGCTCTAATCTGATAGTGGTAGTGTGGTGGTAGATGCCTAGTGCCTTTATGGCTCTAATCTGATAGTGGTAGTGGGATGATAGATGCCTAGGGCCATTATGGCTCTAATCTGATAGTGGTAGTGGGGTGGTAGATACCTAGTCTCCATTATGGCTCTAATCTGATAGTGGTAGTGGGGTGGGAGATACCTAGTCTCCATTATGGCTCTAATCGGATAGAGGTAGTGGGGTGGTAGATACCTAGTCTCCATTATGGCTCTAATCTGATAGTGGTAGTGGGGTGGTAGATGTCTAGTGCCCTTATGGCTCTAATCTGATAGTGGTAGATGTCTAGTCTCCATTATGGCTCTAATCTAATAGTGGTAGTGGGGTGGTAGATGCCTAGTGCCTTTATGGCTCTAATCTGATAGTGGTAGTGGGGTGGTAGATGCCTAGTGCCCGTATGGCTCTAATCTGATAGTGGTAGAGGGTGGTAGATACCTAGTCTCAATTATGGCTCTAATCTGATAGTGGTAGTGGGGTGGTAGATGCCTAGTGCCTTTATGGCTCTAATCTGATAGTGGTAGAGGGGTGATAGATGCCTAGTGCCATTATGGCTCTAATCTGATAGTGGTAGTGGGGTGGTAGATACCTAGTCTCCATTATGGCTCTAATCTGATAGTGGTAGTGGGGTGGTAGATGTCTAGTGCCCTTATGGCTCTAATCTGATAGTGGTAGATGTCTAGTCTCCATTATGGCTCTAATCTGATAGTGGTAGTGGGGTGGTAGATACCTAGTCTCCATTATGGCTCTAATCTGATAGTAGTAGTGGGGTGTTAGATGCCTAGTGCCTTTATGGCTCTAATCTGATAGTGGTAGTGGGGTGATAGATGCCTAGTGCCCGTATGGCTCTAATCTGATAGTGGTAGTGGGGTGGTAGATACCTAGTCTCCATTATGGCTCTAATCTGATAGTGGTAGTGGGGTGGGAGATACCTAGTCTCCATTATGGCTCTAATCTGATAGTGGTAGTGGGGTGGTAGATACCTAGTCTCCATTATGGCTCTAATCTGATAGTGGTAGTGGGGTGGTAGATGCCTAGTGCCTTTATGGCTCTAATCTGATAGTGGTAGTGGGGTGGTAGATGCCTAGTGCCCTTATGGCTCTAATCTGATAGTGGTAGTGGGGTAGTAGATACCTAGTCTCCATTATGGCTCTAATCTGATAATGTTAGTGGGGTGTGAGATACCTAGTCTCCATTATGGCTCTAATCTGATAGAGGTAGTGGGGTGGTAGATACCTATTCTCCATTATGGCTCTAATCTGATAGTGGTAGTGGGGTGGTACTGATAGTGGAAGATGTCTAGTATCCATTATGGCTCTAATCTGATAGTGGTAGTGGGGTGGTAGATACCTAGTCTCCATTATGGCTCTAATCTGATAGTGGTAGTGGGGTGGTAGATACCTAGTCTCCATTATGGCTCTAATCTGATAGTGGTAGTGGGGTGGTAGATACCTAGTCTCCATTATGGCTCTAATCTGATAGTGGTAGTGGGGTGGTAGATGCCTAGTGCCTTTATGGCTCTAATCTGATAGTGGTAGTGGGGTGATAGATGCCTAGTGCCCTTATGGCTCTAATCTGATAGTGGTAGTGGGGTAGTAGATACCTAGTCTCCATTATGGCTCTAATCTGATAATGTTAGTGGGGTGGGAGATACCTAGTCTCCATTATGGCTCTAATCTGATAGAGGTAGTGGGGTGGTAGATACCTTGTCTCCATTATGGCTCTAATCTGATAGTGGTAGTGGGGTGGTATATGTCTAGTGCCCTTATGGCTCTAATCTGATAGTGGTAGTGGGGTGGTAGATGCCTAGTGCCCGTATGGCTCTAATCTGATAGTGGTAGAGGGTGGTAGATACCTAGTCTCCATTATGGCTCTAATCTGATAGTGGTAGTGGGGTGGTAGATGCCTAGTGCCTTTATGGCTCTAATCTGATAGTGGTAGTGGGGTGATAGATGCCTAGTGCCATTATGGCTCTAATCTGATAGTGGTAGTGGGGTGGTAGATACCTAGTCTCCATTATGGCTCTAATCTGATAGTGGTAGTGGGGTGGGAGATACCTAGTCTCCATTATGGCTCTAATCGGATAGAGGTAGTGGGGTGGTAGATACCTAGTCTCCATTATGGCTCTAATCTGATAGTGGTAGTGGGGTGGTAGATGTCTAGTGCCCTTATGGCTCTAATCTGATAGTGGTAGATGTCTAGTCTCCATTATGGCTCTAATCTAATAGTGGTAGTGGGGTGGTAGATGCCTAGTGCCTTTATGGCTCTAATCTGATAGTGGTAGTGGGGTGATAGATGCCTAGTGCCCTTATGGCTCTAATCTGATAGTGGTAGTGGGGTGGTAGATACCTAGTCTCCATTATGGCTCTAATCTGATAGTGGTAGTGGGGTGGGAGATACCTAGTCTCCATTATGGCTCTAATCTGATAGTGGTAGTGGGGTGGTAGATACCTAGTCTCCATTATGGCTCTAATCTGATAGTGGTAGTGGGGTGGTAGATGCCTAGTGCCTTTATGGCTCTAATCTGATAGTGGTAGTGGGGTGATAGATGCCTAGTGCCCTTATGGCTCTAATCTGATAGTGGTAGATGTCTAGTCTCCATTATGGCTCTAATCTGATAGTGGTAGTGGGGTGATAGATACCTAGTCTCCATTATGGCTCTAATCTAATAGTGGTAGTGGGGTGGTAGATACCTAGTGCCTTTATGGCTCTAATCTGATAGTGGTAGTGGGATGATAGATGCCTAGGGCCATTATGGCTCTAATCTGATAGTGGTAGTGGGGTGGTAGATACCTAGTCTCCATTATGGCTCTAATCTGATAGTGGTAGTGGGGTGGGAGATACCTAGTCTCCATTATGGCTCTAATCGGATAGAGGTAGTGGGGTGGTAGATACCTAGTCTCCATTATGGCTCTAATCTGATAGTGGTAGTGGGGTGGTAGATGTCTAGTGCCCTTATGGCTCTAATCTGATAGTGGTAGATGTCTAGTCTCCATTATGGCTCTAATCTAATAGTGGTAGTGGGGTGGTAGATGCCTAGTGCCTTTATGGCTCTAATCTGATAGTGGTAGTGGGGTGGTAGATGCCTAGTGCCCGTATGGCTCTAATCTGATAGTGGTAGAGGGTGGTAGATACCTAGTCTCAATTATGGCTCTAATCTGATAGTGGTAGTGGGGTGGTAGATGCCTAGTGCCTTTATGGCTCTAATCTGATAGTGGTAGAGGGGTGATAGATGCCTAGTGCCATTATGGCTCTAATCTGATAGTGGTAGTGGGGTGGTAGATACCTAGTCTCCATTATGGCTCTAATCTGATAGTGGTAGTGGGGTGGTAGATGTCTAGTGCCCTTATGGCTCTAATCTGATAGTGGTAGATGTCTAGTCTCCATTATGGCTCTAATCTGATAGTGGTAGTGGGGTGGTAGATACCTAGTCTCCATTATGGCTCTAATCTGATAGTAGTAGTGGGGTGTTAGATGCCTAGTGCCTTTATGGCTCTAATCTGATAGTGGTAGTGGGGTGATAGATGCCTAGTGCCCTTATGGCTCTAATCTGATAGTGGTAGTGGGGTGGTAGATACCTAGTCTCCATTATGGCTCTAATCTGATAGTGGTAGTGGGGTGGGAGATACCTAGTCTCCATTATGGCTCTAATCTGATAGTGGTAGTGGGGTGGTAGATACCTAGTCTCCATTATGGCTCTAATCTGATAGTGGTAGTGGGGTGGTAGATGCCTAGTGCCTTTATGGCTCTAATCTGATAGTGGTAGTGGGGTGATAGATGCCTAGTGCCCTTATGGCTCTAATCTGATAGTGGTAGTGGGGTAGTAGATACCTAGTCTCCATTATGGCTCTAATCTGATAATGTTAGTGGGGTGTGAGATACCTAGTCTCCATTAAGGCTCTAATCTGATAGAGGTAGTGGGGTGGTAGATACCTATTCTCCATTATGGCTCTAATCTGATAGTGGTAGTGGGGTGGTATATGTCTAGTGCCCTTATGGCTCTAATCTGATAGTGGAAGATGTCTAGTATCCATTATGGCTCTAATCTGATAGTGGTAGTGGGGTGGTAGATACCTAGTCTCCATTATGGCTCTAATCTGATAGTGGTAGTGGGGTGGTAGATACCTAGTCTCCATTATGGCTCTAATCTGATAGTGGTAGTGGGGTGGTAGATACCTAGTCTCCATTATGGCTCTAATCTGATAGTGGTAGTGGGGTGGTAGATGCCTAGTGCCTTTATGGCTCTAATCTGATAGTGGTAGTGGGGTGATAGATGCCTAGTGCCCTTATGGCTCTAATCTGATAGTGGTAGTGGGGTAGTAGATACCTAGTCTCCATTATGGCTCTAATCTGATAATGTTAGTGGGGTGGGAGATACCTAGTCTCCATTATGGCTCTAATCTGATAGAGGTAGTGGGGTGGTAGATACCTTGTCTCCATTATGGCTCTAATCTGATAGTGGTAGTGGGGTGGTATATGTCTAGTGCCCTTATGGCTCTAATCTGATAGTGGTAGTGGGGTGGTAGATGCCTAGTGCCCGTATGGCTCTAATCTGATAGTGGTAGAGGGTGGTAGATACCTAGTCTCCATTATGGCTCTAATCTGATAGTGGTAGTGGGGTGGTAGATGCCTAGTGCCTTTATGGCTCTAATCTGATAGTGGTAGTGGGGTGATAGATGCCTAGTGCCATTATGGCTCTAATCTGATAGTGGTAGTGGGGTGGTAGATACCTAGTCTCCATTATGGCTCTAATCTGATAGTGGTAGTGGGGTGGGAGATACCTAGTCTCCATTATGGCTCTAATCGGATAGAGGTAGTGGGGTGGTAGATACCTAGTCTCCATTATGGCTCTAATCTGATAGTGGTAGTGGGGTGGTAGATGTCTAGTGCCCTTATGGCTCTAATCTGATAGTGGTAGATGTCTAGTCTCCATTATGGCTCTAATCTAATAGTGGTAGTGGGGTGGTAGATGCCTAGTGCCTTTATGGCTCTAATCTGATAGTGGTAGTGGGGTGATAGATGCCTAGTGCCCTTATGGCTCTAATCTGATAGTGGTAGTGGGGTGGTAGATACCTAGTCTCCATTATGGCTCTAATCTGATAGTGGTAGTGGGGTGGGAGATACCTAGTCTCCATTATGGCTCTAATCTGATAGTGGTAGTGGGGTGGTAGATACCTAGTCTCCATTATGGCTCTAATCTGATAGTGGTAGTGGGGTGGTAGATGCCTAGTGCCTTTATGGCTCTAATCTGATAGTGGTAGTGGGGTGATAGATGCCTAGTGCCCTTATGGCTCTAATCTGATAGTGGTAGATGTCTAGTCTCCATTATGGCTCTAATCTGATAGTGGTAGTGGGGTGATAGATACCTAGTCTCCATTATGGCTCTAATCTAATAGTGGTAGTGGGGTGATAGATGCCTAGTGCCTTTATGGCTCTAATCTGATAGTGGTAGTGGGGTGGTAGATGTCTAGTGCCCTTATGGCTTTAATCTGATAGTGGTAGATGTCTAGTCTCCATTATGGCTCTAATCTGATAGTGGTAGTGGGGTGATAGATACCTAGTCTCCATTATGGCTCTAATCTAATAGTGGTAGTGGGGTGGTAGATGCCTAGTGCCCGTATGATTCTAATCTGATAGTGGTAGAGGGTGGTAGATACCTAGTCTCCATTATGGCTCTAATCTGATAGTGGTAGTGGGGTGATAGATGCCTAGTGCCATTATGGCTCTAATCTGATAGTGGTAGTGGGGTGGTAGATACCTAGTCTCCATTATGGCTCTAATCTGATAGTGGTAGTGGGGTGGGAGATACCTAGTCTCCATTATGGCTCTAATCGGATAGAGGTAGTGGGGTGGTAGATACCTAGTCTCCATTATGGCGCTAATCTGATAGTGGTAGTGGGGTGGTAGATGTCTAGTGCCCTTATGGCTCTAATCTGATAGTGGTAGATGTCTAGTCTCCATTATGGCTCTAATCTAATAGTGGTAGTGGGGTGGTAGATGCCTAGTGCCTTTATGGCTCTAATCTGATAGTGGTAGTGGGGTGGTAGATGCCTAGTGCCCGTATGGCTCTAATCTGATAGTGGTAGAGGGTGGTAGATACCTAGTCTCCATTATGGCTCTAATCTGATAGTGGTAGTGGGGTGGTAGATGCCTAGTGCCTTTATGGCTCTAATCTGATAGTGGTAGTGGGGTGATAGATGCCTAGTGCCATTATGGCTCTAATCTGATAGTGGTAGTGGGGTGGTAGATACCTAGTCTCCATTATGGCTCTAATCTGATAGTGGTAGTGGGGTGGTAGATACCTAGTCTCCATTATGGCTCTAATCTGATAGTGGTAGTGGGGTGGTAGATGCCTAGTGCCTTTATGGCTCTAATCTGATAGTGGTAGTGGGGTGGTAGATACCTAGTCTCCATTATGGCTCTAATCTGATAGTGGTAGTGGGGTGGGAGATACCTAGTCTCCATTATGGCTCTAATCTGATAGTGGTAGTGGGGTGTTAGATGCCTAGTGCCTTTATGGCTCTAATCTGATAGTGGTAGTGGGGTGGTAGATACCTAGTCTCCATTATGGCTCTAATCTGATAGTGGTAGTGGGGTGGGAGATACCTAGTCTCCATTATGGCTCTAATCTGATAGTGGTAGTGGGGTGGTAGATACCTAGTCTCCATTATGGCTCTAATCTGATAGTGGTAGTGGGGTGGTAGATGCCTAGTGCCTTTATGGCTCTAATCTGATAGTGGTAGTGGGGTGATAGATGCCTAGTGCCCTTATGGCTCTAATCTGATAGTGGTAGTGGGGTAGTAGATACCTAGTCTCCATTATGGCTCTAATCTGATAATGTTAGTGGGGTGTGAGATACCTAGTCTCCATTATGGCTCTAATCTGATAGAGGTAGTGGGGTGGTAGATACCTAGTCTCCATTATGGCTCTAATCTGATAGTGGTAGTGGGGTGGTATATGTCTAGTGCCCTTATGGCTCTAATCTGATAGTGGAAGATGTCTAGTCTCCATTATGGCTCTAATCTGATAGTGGTAGTGGGGTGATAGATACCTAGTCTCCATTATGGCTCTAATCTAATAGTGGTAGTGGGGTGGTAGATGCCTAGTGCCTTTATGGCTCTAATCTGATAGTGGTAGTGGGGTGGTAGATGCCTAGTGCCCTTATGGCTCTAATCTGATAGTGGTAGTGGGGTGGTAGATACCTAGTCTCCATTATGGCTCTAATCTAATAGTGTTAGTGGGGTGGTAGATGCCTAGTGCCTTTATGGCTCTAATCTGATAGTGGTAGTGGGGTGGTAGATACCTAGTCTCTATTATGGCTCTAATCTGATAGTGGTAGTGGGGTGGTAGATGCCTAGTGCCTTTATGGCTCTAATCTGATAGTGGTAGTGGGGTGATAGATGCCTAGTTCCCTTATGGCTCTAATCTGATAGTGGTAGTGTGGTGATAGATGCCTAGTGCCCTTGTGGCTCTAATCTGATAGTGGTAGTGGGGTGGTAGATACCTAGTCTCCATTATGGCTCTAATCTGATAGTGGTAGTGAGGTGGGAGATACCTAATCTCCATTATCGCTCTAATCTGATAGATGTAGTGGGGTGGTAGATGTCTAGTGCCCTTATGGCTCTAATCTGATAGTGGAAGTGGGGTGGTAGATACCTAGGCTCCATTATGGCTCTAATCTGATAGTGGAAGTGGGGTGGTAGATACCTACTCTCCATTATGGCTATAATCTGATAGAGGTAGTGGGGTGGTAGATACCTCGTCTCTATTATGGCTCTAATCTGATAGTGGTAGTGGGGTGGTAGATGCCTAGTGCCTTTATGGCTCTAATCTGATAGTGGTAGTGTGGTGGGAGATACCTAGTCTCCATTATGGCTCTAATCGGATAGAGGTAGTGGGGTGGTAGATACCTAGTCTCCATTATGGCTCTAATCTGATAGTGGTAGTGGGGTGGTAGATGTCTAGTGCCCTTATGGCTCTAATCTGATAGTGGTAGTGGGGTGGTAGATGCCTAGTGCCTTTATGGCTCTAATCTGATAGTGGTAGTGTGGTGGGAGATACCTAGTCTCCATTATGGCTCTAATCGGATAGAGGTAGTGGGGTGGTAGATACCTAGTCTCCATTATGGCTCTAATCTGATAGTGGTAGTGGGGTGGTAGATGTCTAGTGCCCTTATGGCTCTAATCTGATAGTGGTAGATGTCTAGTCTCCATTATGGCTCTAATCTGATAGTGGTAGTGGGGTGGTAGATACCTAGTCTCCATTATGGCTCTAATCTGATAGTGGTAGTGGGGTGTTAGATGCCTAGTGCCTTTATGGCTTTAATCTGATAGTGGTAGTGGGGTGATAGATGCCTAGTGCCCTTATGGCTCTAATCTGATAGTGGTAGTGGGGTGGTAGATACCTAGTCTCCATTATGGCTCTAATCTGATAGTGGTAGTGGGGTGGTAGATACCTAGTCTCCATTATGGCTCTAATCTGATAGTGGTAGTGGGGTGGTAGATGTCTAGTGCCCTTATGGCTTTAATCTGATAGTGGTAGATGTCTAGTCTCCATTATGGCTCTAATCTGATAGTGGTAGTGGGGTGATAGATACCTAGTCTCCATTATGGCTCTAATCTAATAGTGGTAGTGGGGTGATAGATGCCTAGTGCCTTTATGGCTCTAATCTGATAGTGGTAGTGGGGTGGTAGATGTCTAATGCCCTTATGGCTTTAATCTGATAGTGGTAGATGTCTAGTCTCCATTATGGCTCTAATCTGATAGTGGTAGTTGGGTGGTAGATACCTAGTCTCCATTATGGCTCTAATCTAATAGTGGTAGTGGGGTGGTAGATGCCTAGTGCCTTTATGGCTCTAATCTGATAGTGGTAGTGGGGTGGTAGATGCCTAGTGCCCGTATGATTCTAATCTGATAGTGGTAGAGGGTGGTAGATACCTAGTCTCCATTATGGCTCTAATCTGATAGTGGTAGTGGGGTGGTAGATGCCTAGTGCCATTATGGCTCTAATCTGATAGTGGTAGTGGGGTGGTAGATACATAGTCTCCATTATGGCTCTAATCTGATAGTGGTAGTGGGGTGGGAGATACCTAGTCTCCATTATGGCTCTAATCGGATAGAGGTAGTGGGGTGGTAGATACCTAGTCTCCATTATGGCTCTAATCTGATAGTGGTAGTGGGGTGGTAGATGTCTAGTGCCCTTATGGCTCTAATCTGATAGTGGTAGATGTCTAGTCTCCATTATGGCTCTAATCTGATAGTGGTAGTGGGGTGGTAGATACCTAGTGCCTTTATGGCTCTAATCTGATAGTGGTAGTGGGGTGGTAGATGCCTAGTGCCCGTATGGCTCTAATCTGATAGTGGTAGAGGGTGGTAGATACCTAGTCTCCATTATGGCTCTAATCTGATAGTGGTAGTGGGGTGGTAGATGCCTAGTGCCTTTATGGCTCTAATCTGATAGTGGTAGAGGGTGGTAGATACCTAGTCTCCATTATGGCTCTAATCTGATAGTGGTAGTGGGGTGGTAGATGCCTAGTGCCTTTATGGCTCTAATCTGATAGTGGTAGTGGGGTGATAGATGCCTAGTGCCATTATGGCTCTAATCTGATAGTGGTAGTGGGGTGGTAGATACCTAGTCTCCATTATGGCTCTAATCTGATAGTGGTAGTGGGGTGGTAGATGTCTAGTGCCCTTATGGCTCTAATCTGATAGTGGTAGATGTCTAGTCTCCATTATGGCTCTAATCTGATAGTGGTAGTGGGGTGGTAGATACCTAGTCTCCATTATGGCTCTAATCTGATAGTGGTAGTGGGGTGTTAGATGCCTAGTGCCTTTATGGCTCTAATCTGATAGTGGTAGTGGGGTGATAGATGCCTAGTGCCCTTATGGCTCTAATCTGATAGTGGTAGTGGGGTGGTAGATACCTAGTCTCCATTATGGCTCTAATCTGATAGTGGTAGTGGGGTGGGAGATACCTAGTCTCCATTATGGCTCTAATCTGATAGTGGTAGTGGGGTGGTAGATACCTAGTCTCCATTATGGCTCTAATCTGATAGTGGTAGTGGGGTGGTAGATGCCTAGTGCCTTTATGGCTCTAATCTGATAGTGGTAGTGGGGTGATAGATGCCTAGTGCCCTTATGGCTCTAATCTGATAGTGGTAGTGGGGTAGTAGATACCTAGTCTCCATTATGGCTCTAATCTGATAGTGGTAGTGGGGTGGTAGATACCTAGTCTCCATTATGGCTCTAATCTGATAGTGGTAGTGGGGTGGTAGATGTCTAGTGCCCTTATGGCTTTAATCTGATAGTGGTAGATGTCTAGTCTCCATTATGGCTCTAATCTGATAGTGGTAGTGGGGTGATAGATACCTAGTCTCCATTATGGCTCTAATCTAATAGTGGTAGTGGGGTGGTAGATGCCTAGTGCCTTTATGGCTCTAATCTGATAGTGGTAGTGGGGTGGTAGATGCCTAGTGCCCTTATGGCTCTAATCTGATAGTGGTAGATACCTAGTCTCCATTATGGCTCTAATCTAATAGTGTTAGTGGGGTGGTAGATGCCTAGTGCCTTTATGGCTCTAATCTGATAGTGGTAGTGGGGTGGTAGATGCCTAGTGCCCTTATGGCTCTAATCTGATAGTGGTAGTGGGGTGGTAGATACCTAGTGCCTTTATGGCTCTAATCTGATAGTGGTAGTGGGGTGATAGATGCCTAGTGCCCTTATGGCTCTAATCTGATAGTGGTAGTGTGGTGATAGATGCCTAGTGCCCTTGTGGCTCTAATCTGATAGTGGTAGTGGGGTGGTAGATACCTAGTCTCCATTATGGCTCTAATCTGATAGTGGTAGTGAGGTGGGAGATACCTAATCTCCATTATCGCTCTAATCTGATAGATGTAGTGGGGTGGTAGATACCTAGTCTCCATTATGGCTCTAATCTGATAGTGGTAGTGGGGTGGTAGATGTCTAGTGCCCTTATGGCTCTAATCTGATAGTGGTAGATGTCTAGTCTCCATTATGGCTCTAATCTGATAGTGGTAGTGGGGTGGTAGATACCTAGTCTCCATTATGGCTCTAATCTGATAGAGGTAGTGGGGTGGTAGATACCTAGGCTCCATTATTGCTCTAATCTGATAGTGGAAGTGGGGTGGTAGATACCTACTCTCCATTATGGCTATAATCTGATAGAGGTAGTGGGGTGGTAGATACCTAGTCTCTATTATGGCTCTAATCTGATAGTGGTAGTGGGGTGGTAGATGCCTAGTGCCTTTATGGCTCTAATCTGATAGTGGTAGATGTCTAGTCTCCATTATGGCTCTAATCTGATAGTGGTAGTGGGGTGGTAGATGACTAGTGCCTTTATGGCTCTAATCTGATAGTGGTAGTGGGGTGGTAGATGCCTAGTGCCCTTATGGCTCTAATCTGATAGTGGTAGTGTGGTGATAGATGCCTAGTGCCCTAGTGGCTCTAATCTGATAGTGGTAGTGGGGTGGTATATACCTAGTCTCCATTGTGGCTCTTATTTGGTAGTGGTAGTGGGGTGGTGGATACCTAGTCTCCATTATGGCTCTAATCTGATAGTGGTAGTAGGGTGGTAGATGTCTAGTGCCTTTATGGCTTTAATCTGATAGTGGTAGATGTCTAGTCTCCATTATGGCTCTAATCTGATAGTGGTAGTGGGGTGGTAGATGACTAGTGCCTTTATGGCTCTAATCTGATAGTGGTAGTGGGGTGGTAGATGCCTAGTGCCCTTATGGCTCTAATCTGATAGTGGTAGTGGGGTGGTAGATACCTAGTCTCTATTATGGCTCTAATCTGATAGTGGTAGTGGGGTGGTAGATGCCTAGTGCCTTTATGGCTCTAATCTGATAGTGGTAGTGGGGTGATAGATGCCTAGTGCCCTTATGGCTCTAATCTGATAGTGGTAGTGGGGTGATAGATGCCTAGTGCCCTTATGGCTCTAATCTTATAGTGGTAGTGTGGTGATAGATGCCTAGTGCCCTTGTGGCTCTAATCTGATAGTGGTAGTGGGGTGGTAGATACCTAGTCTCCATTATCGCTCTAATCTGATACATGTAGTGGGGTGGTAGATACCTAGTCTCCATTATGGATCTAATCTGATAGTGGTAGTGGGGTGGTAGATGTCTAGTCTCCATTATGGCTCTAATCTGATAGTGGTAGATGTCTAGTCTCCATTATGGCTCTAATCTGATAGTGGTAGTGGGGTGATAGATGCCTAGTGCCCTTATGGCTCTAATCTGATAGTGGTAGTGTGGTGATAGATGCCTAGTGCCCTTGTGGCTCTAATCTGATAGTGGTAGTGGGGTGGTAGATACCTAGTCTCCATTATGGCTCTAATCTGATAGTGGTAGTGAGGTGGGAGATACCTAGTCTCCATTATCGCTCTAATCTGATAGATGTAGTGGGGTGGTAGATACCTAGTCTCCATTATGGCTCTAATCTGATAGTGGTAGTGGGTTGGTAGATGTCTAGTGCCCTTATGGCTCTAATCTGATAGTGGTAGATGTCTAGTCTCCATTATGGCTCTAATCTGATAGTGGTAGTGGGGTGGTAGATACCTAGTCTCCATTATGGCTCTAATCTGATAGTGGTAGTGGGGTGGTAGATACCTAGTCTCTATTATGGCTCTAATCTGATAGTGGTAGTGGGGTGGTAGATGCCTAGTGCCTTTATGGCTCTAATCTGATAGTGGTAGTGGGGTGATAGATGCCTAGTGCCCTTATGGCTCTAATCTGATAGTGGTAGTGTGGTGATAGATGCCTAGTGCCCTTGTGGCTCTAATCTGCTAGTGGTAGTGGGGTGGTAGATACCTAGTCTCCATTATGGCTCTAATCTGGTAGTGGTAGTGGGGTGGTAGATACCTAGTCTCCATTATGGCTCTAATCTGATAGTGGTAGTGGGGTGGTAGATGTCTAGTGCCTTTATGGCTTTAATCTGATAGTGGTAGATGTCTAGGCTCCATTATGGCTCTAATCTGATAGTGGTAGTGGGGTGATAGATACCTAGTCTCCATTATGGCTCTAATCTAATAGTGGTAGTGGGGTGGTAGATGACTAGTGCCTTTATGGCTCTAATCTGATAGTGGTAGTGGGGTGGTAGATGCCTAGTGCCCTTATGGCTCTAATCTGATAGTGGTAGTGGGGTGGTAGATACCTAGTCTCTATTAAGGCTCTAATCTGATAGTGGTAGTGGGGTGGTAGATGCCTAGTGCCTTTATGGCTCTAATCTGATAGTGGTAGTGGGGTGATAGATGCCTAGTGCCCTTATGGCTCTAATCTTATAGTGGTAGTGTGGTGATAGATGCCTAGTGCCCTTGTGGCTCTAATCTGATAGTGGTAGTGGGGTGGTAGATACCTAGTCTCCATTATCGCTCTAATCTGATACATGTAGTGGGGTGGTAGATACCTAGTCTCCATTATGGCTCTAATCTGATAGTGGTAGTGGGGTGGTAGATGTCTAGTGCCCTTATGGCTCTAATCTGATAGTGGTAGATGTCTAGTCTCCATTATGGCTCTAATCTGATAGTGGTAGTGGGGTGGTAGATGACTAGTGCCTTTATGGCTCTAATCTGATAGTGGTAGTGGGGTGGTAGATGCCTAGTGCCCTTATGGCTCTAATCTGATAGTGGTAGTGGGGTGGTAGATACCTAGTCTCCATTATGGCTCTAATCTGATAGTGGTAGTGGGGTGGTAGATGCCTAGTGCCTTTATGGCTCTAATCTGATAGTGGTAGTGGGGTGATAGATG
Organism: Salvelinus alpinus; assembly: GCF_045679555.1. NCBI lineage: Eukaryota > Metazoa > Chordata > Actinopteri > Salmoniformes > Salmonidae > Salvelinus > Salvelinus alpinus. Next base: position 98,325,107 of record NC_092091.1, read on the forward strand.
CCTAGAGCCCTTATGGCTCTAATCTGATAGTGGTCGTGGGGTGGTAGATGTCTAGTGCCCTTATGGCTTTAATCTGATAGTGGTAGATGTCTAGTCTCCATTATGGCTCTAATCTGATAGTGGTAGTGGGGTGATAGATACCTAGTCTCCATTATGGCTCTAATCTAATAGTGGTAGTGGGGTGGTAGATGCCTAGTGCCTTTATGGCTCTAATCTGATAGTGGTAGTGGGGTGGTAGATGCCTAGTGCCCTTATGGCTCTAATCTGATAGTGGTAGATACCTAGTCTCCATTATGGCTCTAATCTAATAGTGTTAGTGGGGTGGTAGATGCCTAGTGCCTTTATGGCTCTAATCTGATAGTGGTAGTGGGGTGGTAGATGCCTAGTGCCCTTATGGCTCTAATCTGATAGTGGTAGTGGGGTGGTAGATACCTAGTCTCTATTATGGCTCTAATCTGATAGTGTTAGTGGGGTGGTAGATGCCTAGTGCCTTTATGGCTCTAATCTGATAGTGGTAGTGGGGTGATAGATGCCTAGTGCCCTTATGGCTCTAATCTGATAGTGGTAGTGTGGTGATAGATGCCTAGTGCCCTTGTGGCTCTAATCTGATAGTGGTAGTGGGGTGGTAGATACCTAGTCTCCATTATGGCTCTAATCTGATAGTGGTAGTGAGGTGGGAGATACCTAATCTCCATTATCGCTCTAATCTGATAGATGTAGTGGGGTGGTAGATACCTAGTCTCCATTATGGCTCTAATCTGATAGTGGTAGTGGGGTGGTAGATGTCTAGTGCCCTTATGGCTCTAATCTGATAGTGGTAGATGTCTAGTCTCCATTATGGCTCTAATCTGATAGTGGTAGTGGGGTGGTAGAGGCTCCATTATTGCTCTAATCTGATAGTGGAAGTGGGGTGGTAGATACCTAGTCTCCATTATGGCTATAATCTGATAGAGGTAGTGGGGTGGTAGATACCTAGTCTCTATTATGGCTCTAATCTGATAGTGGTAGTGGGGTGGTAGATGCCTAGTGCCTTTATGGCTCTAATCTGATAGTGGTAGTGGGGTGGTAGATGCCTAGTGCCCTTATGGCTCTAGTCTGATAGTGGTAGATACCTAGTCTCCATTATGGCTCTAATCTAATAGTGTTAGTGGGGTGGTAGATGCCTAGTGCCTTTATGGCTCTAATCTGATAGTGGTAGTGGGGTGGTAGATGCCTAGTGCCCTTATGGCTCTAATCTGATAGTGGTAGTGGGGTGGTAGATACCTAGTCTCTATTATGGCTCTAATCTGATAGTGTTAGTGGGGTGGTAGATGCCTAGTGCCTTTATGGCTCTAATCTGATAGTGGTAGTGGGGTGATAGATGCCTAGTGCCCTTATGGCTCTAATCTGATAGTGGTAGTGTGGTGATAGATGCCTAGTGCCCTTGTGGCTCTAATCTGATAGTGGTAGTGGGGTGGTAGATACCTAGTCTCCATTATGGCTCTAATCTGATAGTGGTAGTGAGGTGGGAGATACCTAATCTCCATTATCGCTCTAATCTGATAGATGTAGTGGGGTGGTAGATACCTAGTCTCCATTATGGCTCTAATCTGATAGTGGTAGTGGGGTGGTAGATGTCTAGTGCCCTTATGGCTCTAATCTGATAGTGGTAGATGTCTAGTCTCCATTATGGCTCTAATCTGATAGTGGTAGTGGGGTGGTAGATACCTAGTCTCCATTATGGCTCTAATCTGATAGTGGAAGTGGGGTGGTAGATACCTACTCTCCATTATGGCTATAATCTGATAGAGGTAGTGGGGTGGTAGATACCTAGTCTCCATTATGGCTCTAATCTGATAGTGGTAGTGGGGTGGTAGATGCCTAGTGCCTTTATGGCTCTAATCTGATAGTGGTAGTGGGGTGATAGATGCCTAGTGCCCTTATGGCTCTAATCTGATAGTGGTAGTGTGGTGATAGATGCCTAGTGCCCTAGTGGCTCTAATCTGATAGTGGTAGTGGGGTGGTATATACCTAGTCTCCATTGTGGCTCTAATTTGGTAGTGGTAGTGGGGTGGTAGATACCTAGTCTCCATTATGGCTCTAATCTGATAGTGGTAGTAGGGTGGTAGATGTCTAGTGCCTTTATGGCTTTAATCTGATAGTGGTAGATGTCTAGTCTCCATTATGGCTCTAATCTGATAGTGGTAGTGGGGTGGTAGATGACTAGTGCCTTTATGGCTCTAATCTGATAGTGGTAGTGGGGTGGTAGATGCCTAGTGCCCTTATGGCTCTAATCTGATAGTGGTAGTGGGGTGGTAGATACCTAGTCTCTATTATGGCTCTAATCTGATAGTGGTAGTGGGGTGGTAGATGCCTAGTGCCTTTATGGCTCTAATCTGATAGTGGTAGTGGGGTGATAGATGCCTAGTGCCCTTATGGCTCTAATCTGATAGTGGTCGTGGGGTGATAGATGCCTAGTGCCCTTATGGCTCTAATCTTATAGTGGTAGTGTGGTGATAGATGCCTAGTGCCCTTGTGGCTCTAATCTGATAGTGGTAGTGGGGTGGTAGATACCTAGTCTCCATTATCGCTCTAATCTGATACATGTAGTGGGGTGGTAGATACCTAGTCTCCATTATGGATCTAATCTGATAGTGGTAGTGGGGTGGTAGATGTCTAGTCTCCATTATGGCTCTAATCTGATAGTGGTAGATGTCTAGTCTCCATTATGGCTCTAATCTGATAGTGGTAGTGGGGTGGTAGATACCTAGTCTCCATTATGGCTCTAATCTGATAGTGGTAGTGAGGTGGGAGATACCTAGTCTCCATTATCGCTCTAATCTGATAGATGTAGTGGGGTGGTAGATACCTAGTCTCCATTATGGCTCTAATCTGATAGTGGTAGTGGGTTGGTAGATGTCTAGTGCCCTTATGGCTCTAATCTGATAGTGGTAGATGTCTAGTCTCCATTATGGCTCTAATCTGATAGTGGTAGTGGGGTGGTAGATACCTAGTCTCCATTATGGCTCTAATCTGATAGTGGTAGTGGGGTGGTAGATACCTAGTCTCTATTATGGCTATAATCTGATAGTGGTAGTGGGGTGGTAGATGCCTAGTGCCTTTATGGCTCTAATCTGATAGTGGTAGTGTGGTGATAGATGCCTAGTGCCCTTGTGGCTCTAATCTGATAGTGGTAGTGGGGTGGTATATACCTAGTCTCCATTGTGGCTCTAATTTGGTAGTGGTAGTGCGGTGGTAGATACCTAGTCTCCATTATGGCTCTAATCTGATACATGTAGTGGGGTGGTAGATGTCTAGTGCCTTTATGGCTTTAATCTGATAGTGGTAGATGTCTAGGCTCCATTATGGCTCTAATCTGATAGTGGTAGTGGGGTGATAGATACCTAGTCTCCATTATGGCTCTAATCTAATAGTGGTAGTGGGGTGGTAGATGACTAGTGCCTTTATGGCTCTAATCTGATAGTGGTAGTGGGGTGGTAGATGCCTAGTGCCCTTATGGCTCTAATCTGATAGTGGTAGTGGGGTGGTAGATACCTAGTCTCTATTAAGGCTCTAATCTGATAGTGGTAGTGGGGTGGTAGATGCCTAGTGCCTTTATGGCTCTAATCTGATAGTGGTAGTGGGGTGATAGATGCCTAGTGCCCTTATGGCTCTAATCTGATTGTGGTAGTGGGGTGGTAGATGTCTAGTGCCCTTATGGCTCTAATCTGATAGTGGTAGATGTCTAGTCTCCATTATGGCTCTAATCTGATAGATGTAGTTGGGTGGTAGATACCTAGTCTCTGTTATGGCTCTAATCTGATAGTGGTAGTGGGGTGGTAGATGCCTAGTGCCTTTATGGCTCTAATTTGATAGTGGTAGTGTGGTGATAGATGCCTAGTGCCCTTGTGGCTCTAATCTGATAGTGGTAGTGGGGTGGTAGATACCTAGTCTCCATTATGGCTCTAATCTGATAGTGGTAGTGGGGTGGGAGATACCTAGTCTCCATTATGGCTCTAATCTGATAGATGTAGTTGGGTGGTAGATACCTAGTCTCTGTTATGGCTCTAATCTGATTGTGGTAGTGGGGTGGTAGATGCCTAGTGCCCTTATGGCTCTAATCTGATAGTGGTAGTGGGGTGGTAGATACCTAGTCTCTATTATGGCTCTAATCTGATAGTGGTAGTGGGGTGGTAGATGCCTAGTGCCTTTATGGCTCTAATCTGATAGTGGTAGTGGGGTGATAGATGCCTAGAGCCCTTATGGCTCTAATCTGATAGTGGTCGTGGGGTGATAGATGCCTAGTGCCCTTATGGCTCTAATTTTATAGTGGTAGTGTGGTGATAGATGCCTAGTGCCCTTGTGGCTCTAATCTGATAGTGGTAGTGGGGTGGTAGATACCTAGTCTCTATTATCGCTCTAATCTGATACATGTAGTGGGGTGGTAGATACCTAGTCTCCATTATGGATCTAATCTGATAGTGGTAGTGGGGTGGTAGATGTCTAGTGCCCTTATGGCTCTAATCTGATAGTGGTAGATGTCTAGTCTCCATTATGGCTCTAATCTGATAGTGGTAGTGGGGTGATAGATGCCTAGTGCCCTTATGGCTCTAATCTGATAGTGGTAGTGGGGTGGTAGATGCCTAGTGCCCGTATGGCTCTCATCTGATAGTGGTAGTGGGGTGGTAGATACCTAGTCTCCATTATGGCTCTAATCTGATAGTGGTAGTGGGGTGGTAGATGCCTATTGCCTTTATGGCTCTAATCTGATAGTGGTAGTGGGGTGATAGATGCCTAGTGCCCTTATGGCTCTAATCTGATAGTGGTAGTGGGGTGGTAGATGCCTAGTGCCTTTATGGCTCTAATTTGATAGTGGTAGTGTGGTGATAGATGCCTAGTGCCCTTGTGGCTCTAATCTGATAGTGGTAGTGGGGTGGTAGATACCTAGTCTCCATTATGGCTCTAATCTGATAGTGGTAGTGGGGTGGGAGATACCTAGTCTCCATTATGGCTCTAATCTGATAGAGGTAGTTGGGTGGTAGATACCTAGTCTCTGTTATGGCTCTAATCTGATTGTGGTAGTGGGGTGGTAGATGTCTAGTGCCCTTATGGCTCTAATCTGATAGTGGTAGATGTCTAGTCTCCATTATGGCTCTAATCTGATAGTGGTAGTGAGGTGGTAGATGACTAGTGCCTTTATGGCTCTAATCTGATAGTGGTAGTGGGGTGGTAGATGCCTAGTGCCCTTATGGCTCTAATCTGATAGTGGTAGTGGGGTGGTAGATACCTAGTCTCCATTATGGCTCTAATCTGATAGTGGTAGTGGGGTGGTAGATACCTAGTCTCCATTATGGCTCTAATCTGATAGTGGTAGTGGGGTGGTAGATACCTAGTGCCCATTATGGCTCTAATCTGGTAGTGGTAGTGGGGTGGTAGATACCTAGTCTCCATTATGGCTCTAATCTGATAGTGGTAGTGGGGTGGTAGATGCCTAGTGCCTTTATGGCTCTAATCTGATAGTGGTAGTGGGGTGGTAGATGCCTAGTGCCCGTATGGCTCTCATCTGATAGTGGTAGTGGGGTGGTAGATACCTAGTCTCCATTATGGCTCTAATCTGATAGTGGTAGTGGGGTGGTAGATGCCTATTGCCTTTATGGCTCTAATCTGATAGTGGTAGTGGGGTGGTAGATACCTAGTGCCCTTATGGCTCTAATCTGATAGTGGTAGTGGGGTGGTAGATGCCTAGTGCCTTTATGGCTCTAATTTGATAGTGGTAGTGTGGTGATAGATGCCTAGTGCCCTTGTGGCTCTAATCTGATAGTGGTAGTGGGGTGGTAGATACCTAGTCTCCATTATGGCTCTAATCTGATAGTGGTAGTGGGGTGGGAGATACCTAGTCTCCATTATGGCTCTAATCTGATAGATGTAGTTGGGTGGTAGATACCTAGTCTCTGTTATGGCTCTAATCTGATTGTGGTAGTGGGGTGGTAGATGTCTAGTGCCCTTATGGCTCTAATCTGATAGTGGTAGATGTCTAGTCTCCATTATGGCTCTAATCTGATAGTGGTAGTGAGGTGGTAGATGACTAGTGCCTTTATGGCTCTAATCTGATAGTGGTAGTGGGGTGGTAGATGCCTAGTGCCCTTATGGCTCTAATCTGATAGTGGTAGTGGGGTGGTAGATACCTAGTCTCTATTATGGCTCTAATCTGATAGTGGTAGTGGGGTGGTAGATGCCTAGTGCCTTTATGGCTCTAATCTGATAGTGGTAGTGGGGTGATAGATGCCTAGAGCCCTTATGGCTCTAATCTGATAGTGGTCGTGGGGTGATAGATGCCTAGTGCCCTTATGGCTCTAATTTTATAGTGGTAGTGTGGTGATAGATGCCTAGTGCCCTTGTGGCTCTAATCTGATAGTGGTAGTGGGGTGGTAGATACCTAGTCTCTATTATCGCTCTAATCTGATACATGTAGTGGGGTGGTAGATACCTAGTCTCCATTATGGATCTAATCTGATAGTGGTAGTGGGGTGGTAGATGTCTAGTGCCCTTATGGCTCTAATCTGATAGTGGTAGATGTCTAGTCTCCATTATGGCTCTAATCTGATAGTGGTAGTGGGGTGATAGATGCCTAGTGCCCTTATGGCTCTAATCTGATAGTGGTAGTGTGGTGATAGATGCCTAGTGCCCTTGTGGCTCTAATCTGATAGTGGTAGTGGGGTGGTAGATACCTAGTCTCCATTATGGCTCTAATCTGATAGTGGTAGTGAGGTGGGAGATACCTAGTCTCCATTATCGCTCTAATCTGATAGATGTAGTGGGGTGGTAGATACCTAGTCTCCATTATGGCTCTAATCTGATAGTGGTAGTGGGGTGGTAGATGTCTAGTGCCCTTATGGCTCTAATCTGATAGTGGTAGTGGGGTGGTAGATACCTAGTCTCCATTATGGCTCTAATCTGATAGTGGTAGTGGGGTGGTAGATACCTAGTCTCTATTATGGCTCTAATCTGATAGTGGTAGTGGGGTGATAGATGCCTAGTGCCTTTATGGCTCTAATCTGATAGTGGTAGTGGGGTGATAGATGCCTAGTGCCCTTATGGCTCTAATCTGATAGTGGTAGTGTGGTGATAGATGCCTAGTGCCCTTGTGGCTCTAATCTGATAGTGGTAGTGGGGTGGTATATACCTAGTCTCCATTGTGGCTCTAATTTGGTAGTGGTAGTGGGGTGGTAGATACCTAGTCTCCATTATGGCTCTAATCTGATAGTGGTAGTGGGGTGGTAGATGTCTAGTGCCTTTATGGCTTTAATCTGATAGTGGTAGATGTCTAGGCTCCATTATGGCTCTAATCTGATAGTGGTAGTGGGGTGGTAGATACCTAGTCTCCATTATGGCTCTAATCTAATAGTGGTAGTGGGGTGGTAGATGACTAGTGCCTTTATGGCTCTAATCTGATAGTGGTAGTGGGGTGGTAGATGCCTAGTGCCCTTATGGCTCTAATCTGATAGTGGTAGTGGGGTGGTAGATACCTAGTCTCTATTAAGGCTCTAATCTGATAGTGGTAGTGGGGTGGTAGATGCCTAGTGCCTTTATGGCTCTAATCTGATAGTGGTAGTGGGGTGATAGATGCCTAGTGCCCTTATGGCTCTAATCTTATAGTGGTAGTGTGGTGATAGATGCCTAGTGCCCTTGTGGCTCTAATCTGATAGTGGTAGTGGGGTGGTAGATACCTAGTCTCCATTATCGCTCTAATCTGATACATGTAGTGGGGTGGTAGATACCTAGTCTCCATTATGGCTCTAATCTGATAGTGGTAGTGGGGTGGTAGATGTCTAGAGCCCTTATGGCTCTAATCTGATAGTGGTAGATGTCTAGTCTCCATTATGGCTCTAATCTGATAGTGGTAGTGGGTGGTAGATACCTAGTCTCCATTATGGCTCTAATCTGATAGTGGTAGTGGGGTGGGAGATACCTAGTCTCGATTATGGCTCTAATCTGATAGAGGTAGTGGGGTGGTAGATACCTAGTCTCCATTATGGCTCTAATCTGATAGTGGAAGTGGGGTGGTAGATGTCTAGTGCCCTTATGGCTTTAATCTGATAGTGGTAGTTGTCTAGTCTCCATTATGGCTCTAATCTGATAGTGGTAGTGGGGTGGTAGATACCTAGTCTCCATTATGGCTCTAATCTGATAGTGGTAGTGGGGTGGTAGATACCTAGTGCCCATTATGGCTCTAATCTGGTAGTGGTAGTGGGGTGGTAGATACCTAGTCTCCATTATGGCTCTAATCTGATAGTGGTAGTGGGGTGGTAGATGCCTAGTGCCTTTATGGCTCTAATCTGATAGTGGTAGTGGGGTGGTAGATGCCTAGTGCCCGTATGGCTCTCATCTGATAGTGGTAGTGGGGTGGTAGATACCTAGTCTCCATTATGGCTCTAATCTGATAGTGGTAGTGGGGTGGTAGATGCCTATTGCCTTTATGGCTCTAATCTGATAGTGGTAGTGGGGTGATAGATGCCTAGTGCCCTTATGGCTCTAATCTGATAGTGGTAGTGGGGTGGTAGATGCCTAGTGCCTTTATGGCTCTAATCTGATAGTGGTAGTGGGGTGATAGATGCCTAGTGCCCTTATGGCTCTAATTTGATAGTGGTAGTGTGGTGATAGATGCCTAGTGCCCTTGTGGCTCTAATCTGATAGTGGTAGTGGGGTGGTAGATACCTAGTCTCCATTATGGCTCTAATCTGATAGTGGTAGTGGGGTGGGAGATACCTAGTCTCCATTATGGCTCTAATCTGATAGATGTAGTTGGGTGGTAGATACCTAGTCTCTGTTATGGCTCTAATCTGATTGTGGTAGTGGGGTGGTAGATGTCTAGTGCCCTTATGGCTCTAATCTGATAGTGGTAGATGTCTAGTCTCCATTATTGCTCTAATCTGATAACGGTAGTGGGGTGGTAGATACCTAGTCTCCATTATGGCTCTAATCTGATAGTGGTAGTGGGGTGGGAGATACCTAGTCTCCATTATGGCTCTAATCTGATAGAGGTAGTGGGGTAGTAGATACCTAGTCTCCATTATGGCTCTAATCTGATAGTGGTAGTGGGGTGGTAGATACCTAGTGCCCATTATGGCTCTAATCTGGTAGTGGTAGTGGGGTGGTAGATACCTAGTCTCCATTATGGCTCTAATCTGATAGTGGTAGTGGGGTGGTAGATGCCTAGTGCCTTTATGGCTCTAATCTGATAGTGGTAGTGGGGTGGTAGATGCCTAGTGCCCGTATGGCTCTAATCTGATAGTGGTAGTGGGGTGGTAGATACCTAGTCTCCATTATGGCTCTAATCTGATAGTGGTAGTGGGGTGGTAGATGCCTAGTGCCTTTATGGCTCTAATCTGATAGTGGTAGTGGGGTGATAGGTGCCTAGTGCCCTTATGGCTCTAATCTGATAGTGGTAGTGGGGTGGTAGATAGTGCCTTATGGCTCTAATCTGATAGTGGTAGTGGGGTGGTAGATACCTAGTTATGGCTCTAATCTGATAGTGGTAGTGGGGTGGTAGATGCCTAGTGCCTTTATGGCTCTAATCTGATAGTGGTAGTGGGGTGGTAGATGCCTAGTGCCCGTATGGCTCTAATCTGATAGTGGTAGTGGGGTGGTAGATACCTAGTCTCCATTATGGCTCTAATCTGATAGTGGTAGTGGGGTGGTAGATGCCTAGTGCCTTTATGGCTCTAATCTGATAGTGGTAGTGGGGTGATAGATGCCTAGTGCCCTTATGGCTCTAATCTGATAGTGGTAGTGGGGTGGTAGATGCCTAGTGCCTTTATGGCTCTAATCTGATAGTGGTAGTGGGGTGGTAGATACCTAGTCTCCATTATGGCTCTAATCTGATAGTGGTAGTGGGGTGGGAGATACCTAGTCTCCATTATGGCTCTAATCTGATAGATGTAGTTGGGTGGTAGATACCTAGTCTCTGTTATGGCTCTAATCTGATTGTGGTAGTGGGGTGGTAGATGTGTAGTGCCCTTATGGCTCTAATCTGATAGTGGTAGATGTCTAGTCTCCATTATTGCTCTAATCTGATAACGGTAGTGGGGTGGTAGATACCTAGTCTCCATTATGGCTCTAATCTGATAGTGGTAGTGGGGTGGGAGATACCTAGTCTCCATTATGGCTCTAATCTGATAGAGGTAGTGGGGTAGTAGATACCTAGTCTCCATTATGGCTCTAATCTGATAGTGGTAGTGGGGTGGTAGATGTCTAGTGCCCTTATGGCTTTAATCTGATAGTGGTAGATGTCTAGTCTCCATTATGGAACTAATCTGATAGTGGTAGTGGGGTGATAGATACCTAGTCTCCATTATGGCTCTAATCTAATAGTGCTAGTGGGGTGGTAGATACCCAGTCTCCATTATGGCTCTAATCTGATAGTGGTAGTGGGGTGGTAGATACCTAGTCTCCATTATGGCTCTAATCTGATAGTGGTAGTGGGGTGGTAGATACCTAGTCTCCATTATGGCTCTAATCTGGTAGTGGTAGTGGGGTGGGAGATACCTAGTCTCCATTATGGCTCTAATCTGATAGTGGTAGTGGGGTGATAGATACCTAGTCTCCATTATGGCTCTAATCTGATAGTGGAAGTGGGGTGGTAGATGCCTAGTGCCTTTATGGCTCTAATCTGATAGTGGTAGTGGGGTGGTAGATGCATAGTGCCCTTATGGCTCTAATCTGATAGTGGTAGTAGGGTGGTAGATACCTAGTCTCCATTATGGCTCTAATCTGATAGTGGTAGTGGGGTGGTAGATGCCTAGTGCCTTTATGGCTCTAATCTGATAGTGGTAGTGGTTTGGTAGATACCTAGTCTCCATTATGGCTCTAATCTGGTAGTGGTAGTGGGGTGATAGATGCCTATTTCCCTTTTGGCTCTAATCTGATAGTGGTAGTGGGGTGGAAGATACCTAGTCTCCATTATGGCTCTAATCTGGTAGTGGGAGAGGGGTGGTAGATACCTAGTCTCCATTATGGCTCTAATCTGATAGTGGTAGAGGGGTGGTAGATACCTAGTCTCCATTATGGCTCTAATCTGATAGTGGTAGTGGGGTGTTAGATACCTAGTCTCCATTATGGCTCTAATCTGATAGTGGTAGTGGGGTGGAAGATATCTACTCTCCATTATGGCTCTAATCTGATAGAGGTAGTGGGGTGGTAGATACCTAGTCTCCATTATGGCTCTAATCTGGTAGTGGTAGTGGGGTGGTAGATACCTAGTCTCCATTATGGCTCTAATCTGATAGTGGTAGTGGGGTGGTAGATACCTAGTCTCCATTATGGCTCTAATCTGATAGTGGTAGTGGGGTGGTAGATGCCTAGTCTCCATTATGGCTCTAATCTGATAGTGGTAGTGGGGTGATAGATGCCTAGTGCCCTTATGGCTCTAATCTTATAGTGGTAGTGTGGTGATAGATGCCTAGTGCCCTTGTGGCTCTAATCTGATAGTGGTAGTGGGGTGGTAGATACCTAGTCTCCATTATTGCTCTAATCTGATAACGGTAGTGGGGTGGTAGATACCTAGTCTCCATTATGGCTCTAATCTGATAGTGGTAGTGGGGTGGGAGATACCTAGTCTCCATTATGGCTCTAATCTGATAGAGGTAGTGGGGTAGTAGATACCTAGTCTCCATTATGGCTCTAATCTGATAGTGGTAGTGGGGTGGTAGATACCTAGTGCCCATTATGGCTCTAATCTGGTAGTGGTAGTGGGGTGGTAGATACCTAGTCTCCATTATGGCTCTAATCTGATAGTGGTAGTGGGGTGGTAGATGCCTAGTGCCTTTATGGCTCTAATCTGATAGTGGTAGTGGGGTGGTAGATGCCTAGTGCCCGTATGGCTCTAATCTGATAGTGGTAGTGGGGTGGTAGATACCTAGTCTCCATTATGGCTCTAATCTGATAGTGGTAGTGGGGTGGTAGATGCCTATTGCCTTTATGGCTCTAATCTGATAGTGGTAGTGGGGTGATAGATGCCTAGTGCCCTTATGGCTCTAATCTGATAGTGGTAGTGGGGTGGTAGATGCCTAGTGCCTTTATGGCTCTAATCTGGTAGTGGTAGTGGGGTGGTAGATACCTAGTCTCCATTATGGCTCTAATCTGATAGTGGTAGTGGGGTGGTAGATGCCTAGTGCCTTTATGGCTCTAATCTGATAGTGGTAGTGGGGTGGTAGATGCCTAGTGCCCGTATGGCTCTAATCTGATAGTGGTAGTGGGGTGGTAGATACCTAGTCTCCATTATGGCTCTAATCTGATAGTGGTAGTGGGGTGGTAGATGCCTATTGCCTTTATGGCTCTAATCTGATAGTGGTAGTGGGGTGATAGATGCCTAGTGCCCTTATGGCTCTAATCTGATAGTGGTAGTGGGGTGGTAGATGCCTAGTGCCTTTATGGCTCTAATCTGATAGTGGTAGTGGGGTGATAGATGCCTAGTCTCCATTATGGCTCTAATCTGATAGTGGTAGTGGGGTGGGAGATACCTAGTCTCCATTATGGCTCTAATCTGATAGATGTAGTTGGGTGGTAGATACCTAGTCTCTGTTATGGCTCTAATCTGATTGTGGTAGTGGGGTGGTAGATGTGTAGTGCCCTTATGGCTCTAATCTGATAGTGGTAGATGTCTAGTCTCCATTATTGCTCTAATCTGATAACGGTAGTGGGGTGGTAGATACCTAGTCTCCATTATGGCTCTAATCTGATAGTGGTAGTGGGGTGGGAGATACCTAGTCTCCATTATGGCTCTAATCTGATAGAGGTAGTGGGGTAGTAGATACCTAGTCTCCATTATGGCTCTAATCTGATAGTGGTAGTGGGGTGGTAGATGTCTAGTGCCCTTATGGCTTTAATCTGATAGTGGTAGATGTCTAGTCTCCATTATGGAACTAATCTGATAGTGGTAGTGGGGTGATAGATACCTAGTCTCCATTATGGCTCTAATCTGATAGTGCTAGTGGGGTGGTAGATACCCAGTCTCCATTATGGCTCTAATCTGATAGTGGTAGTGGGGTGGTAGATACCTAGTCTCCATTATGGCTCTAATCTGATAGTGGTAGTGGGGTGGTAGATACCTAGTCTCCATTATGGCTCTAATCTGGTAGTGGTAGTGGGGTGGGAGATACCTAGTCTCCATTATGGCTCTAATCTGATAGTGGTAGTGGGGTGATAGATACCTAGTCTCCATTATGGCTCTAATCTGATAGTGGAAGTGGGGTGGTAGATGCCTAGTGCCTTTATGGCTCTAATCTGATAGTGGTAGTGGGGTGGTAGATGCATAGTGCCCTTATGGCTCTAATCTGATAGTGGTAGTAGGGTGGTAGATACCTAGTCTCCATTATGGCTCTAATCTGATAGTGGTAGTGGGGTGGTAGATGCCTAGTGCCTTTATGGCTCTAATCTGATAGTGGTAGTGGGGTGGTAGATGCCTATTTCCCTTTTGGCTCTAATCTGATAGTGGTGGTGGGGTGGTAGATACCTAGTCTCCATTATGGCTCTAATCTGGTAGTGGTAGTGGGGTGGTAGATACCTAGTCTCCATTATGGCTCTAATCTGGTAGTGGGAGAGGGGTGGTAGATACCTAGTCTCCATTATGGCTCTAATCTGATAGTGGTAGTGGGGTGTTAGATACCTAGTCTCCATTATGGCTCTAATCTGATAGTGGTAGTGGGGTGGAAGATACTTACTCTCCATTATGGCTCTAATCTGATAGAGGTAGTGGGGTGGTAGATACCTAGTCTCCATTATGGCTCTAATCTGGTAGTGGTAGTGGGGTGGTAGATACCTAGTCTCCATTATGGCTCTAATCTGATAGTGGTAGTGGGGTGGTAGATACCTATGCTCCATTATGGCTCTAATCTGATAGTGGTAGTGGGGTGGTAGATGCCTAGTGCCCGTATGGCTCTAATCTGATAGTGGTAGTGGGGTGGTAGATACCTAGTCTCCATTATGGCTCTAATCTGATAGTGGTAGAGGGGTGGTAGATACCTAGTCTCCATTATGGCTCTAATCTGATAGTGGTAGTGGGGTGTTAGATACCTAGTCTCCATTATGGCTCTAATCTGATAGTGGTAGTGGGGTGGAAGATATCTACTCTCCATTATGGCTCTAATCTGATAGAGGTAGTGGGGTGGTAGATACCTAGTCTCCATTATGGCTCTAATCTGGTAGTGGTAGTGGGGTGGTAGATACCTAGTCTCCATTATGGCTCTAATCTGATAGTGGTAGTGGGGTGGTAGATACCTAGTCTCCATTATGGCTCTAATCTGATAGTGGTAGTGGGGTGGTAGATGCCTAGTCTCCATTATGGCTCTAATCTGATAGTGGTAGTGGGGTGATAGATGCCTAGTGCCCTTATGGCTCTAATCTTATAGTGGTAGTGTGGTGATAGATGCCTAGTGCCCTTGTGGCTCTAATCTGATAGTGGTAGTGGGGTGGTAGATACCTAGTCTCCATTATCGCTCTAATCTGATAGTGGTAGTGGGGTGGTAGATGTCTAGTGCCCTTATGGCTCTAATCTGATAGTGGTAGATGTCTAGTCTCCATTATGGCTCTAATCTGATAGTGGTAGTGGGGTGGTAGATACCTAGTCTCCATTATGGCTCTAATCTGATCGTGGTAGTGGGGTGGGAGATACCTAGTGCCCATTATGGCTCTAATCTGGTAGTGGTAGTGGGGTGGTAGATACCTAGTCTCCATTATGGCTCTAATCTGATAGTGGTAGTGGGGTGGTAGATGCCTAGTGCCTTTATGGCTCTAATCTGATAGTGGTAGTGGGGTGGTAGATGCCTAGTGCCCGTATGGCTCTAATCTGATAGTGGTAGTGGGGTGGTAGATACCTAGTCTCCATTATGGCTCTAATCTGATAGTGGTAGTGGGGTGATAGATGCCTAGTGCCCTTATGGCTCTAATCTGATAGTGGTAGTGGGGTGGTAGATGCCTAGTGCCTTTATGGCTCTAATCTGATAGTGGTAGTGGGGTGATAGATGCCTAGTTCCCTTATGGCTCTAATTTGATAGTGGTAGTGTGGTGATAGATGCCTAGTGCCCTTGTGGCTCTAATCTGATAGTGGTAGTGGGGTGGTAGATACCTAGTCTCCATTATGGCTCTAATCTGATAGTGGTAGTGGGGTGGGAGATACCTAGTCTCCATTATGGCTCTAATCTGATAGATGTAGTTGGGTGGTAGATACCTAGTCTCTGTTATGGCTCTAATCTGATTGTGGTAGTGGGGTGGTAGATGCCTAGTGCCCTTATGGCTATAATCTGATAGTGGTAGATGTCTAGTCTCCATTATTGCTCTAATCTGATAACGGTAGTGGGGTGGTAGATACCTAGTCTCCATTATGGCTCTAATCTGATAGTGGTAGTGGGGTGGGAGATACCTAGTCTCCATTATGGCTCTAATCTGATAGAGGTAGTGGGGTAGTAGATACCTAGTCTCCATTATGGCTCTAATCTGATAGTGGTAGTGGGGTGGTAGATGTCTAGTGCCCTTATGGCTTTAATCTGATAGTGGTAGATGTCTAGTCTCCATTATGGCTCTAATCTGATAGTGGTAGTGGGGTGATAGATACCTAGTCTCCATTATGGCTCTAATCTGATAGTGGAAGTGGGGTGGTAGATGCCTAGTGCCTTTATGGCTCTAATCTGATAGTGGTAGTGGGGTGGTAGATGCATAGTGCCCTTATGGCTCTAATCTGATAGTGGTAGTAGGGTGGTAGATACCTAGTCTCCATTATGGCTCTAATCTGATAGTGGTAGTGGGGTGGTAGATGCCTAGTGCCTTTATGGCTCTAATCTGATAGTGGTAGTGGGGTGATAGATGCCTAGTTCCCTTTTGGCTCTAATCTGATAGTGGTGGTAGATACCTAGTCTCCATTATGGCTCTAATCTGGTAGTGGGAGAGGGGTGGTAGATACCTAGTCTCCATTATGGCTCTAATCTGATAGTGGTAGTGGGGTGGTAGATGCCTAGTGCCCGTATGGCTCTAATCTGATAGTGGTAGTGGGGTGGTAGATACCTAGTCTCCATTATGGCTCTAATCTGATAGTGGTAGAGGGGTGGTAGATACCTAGTCTCCATTATGGCTCTAATCTGATAGTGGTAGTGGGGTGTTAGATACCTAGTCTCCATTATGGCTCTAATCTGATAGTGGTAGTGGGGTGGAAGTTATCTACTCTCCATTATGGCTCTAATCTGATAGAGGTAGTGGGGTGGTAGATACCTAGTCTCCATTATGGCTCTAATCTGGTAGTGGTAGTGGGGTGGTAGATACCTAGTCTCCATTATGGCTCTAATCTGATAGTGGTAGTGGGGTGGTAGATACCTAGTCTCCATTATGGCTCTAATCTGATAGTGGTAGTGGGGTGATAGATGCCTAGTGCCCTGGCTCTAATCTGATAGTGGTAGTGGGGTGGTAGATACCTAGTCTCCATTATGGCTCTAATCTGATAGTGGTAGTGGGGTGGGAGATACCTAGTCTCCATTATGGCTCTAATCTGATAGAGGTAGTGGGGTGGTAGATACCTAGTCTCCATTATGGCTCTAATCTGATAGTGGTAGTGGGGTGGTAGATACCTAGTCTCCATTATGGCTCTAATTTGGTAGTGGTAGTGGGGTGGTAGATACCTAGTCTCCATTATGGCTCTAATCTGATAGTGGTAGTGGGGTGGTAGATACCTTCTCCATTATGGCTCTAATCTGATAGTGGTAGTGGGGTGGTAGATGCCTAGTGCCTTTATGGCTCTAATCTGATAGTGGTAGTGGGGTGGTAGATGCCTAGTGCCCTTATGGCTCTAATATGATAGTGGTAGTGGGGTGGTAGCTGCCTATTGCCTTTATGGCTCTAATCTGATAGTGGTAGTGGGGTGGTAGATGCCTAGTCTCCATTATGCCTCTAATCTGATAGTGGTAGTGGGGTGGTAGATACCTAGTCTCCATTATGGCTCTAATCTGATAGTGGTAGTGGGGTGGTAGATGTCTAGTGCCCTTATGGCTCTAATCTGATAGTGGTAGATGTCTAGTCTCCATTATGGCTCTAATCTGATAGTGGTAGTGGGGTGGTAGATACCTAGTCTCCATTATGGCTCTAATCTGATAGTGGTAGTGGGGTGGTAGATACCTAGTCTCCATTATGGCTCTAATCTGATAGTGGTAGTGGGGTGGCAGATACCTAGTCTCCATTATGGCTCTAATCTGATAGTGGTAGTGGGGTGGTAGATACCTAGTCTCCATTATGGCTCCAATCTGATAGTGGTAGTGGGGTGGTAGATACCTAGTCTCCATTATGGCTCTAATCTGATAGTGGTAGTGGGGTGGTAGATGCCTAGTCTCCATTATGGCTCTAATCTGATAGTGGTAGTGGGGTGGTAGATGCCTAGTTGCCATTATGGCTCTAATCTGATAGTGGTAGTGGGGTGGTAGATACCTAGTCTCCATTATGGCTCTAATCTGATAGTGGTAGTGGGGTGGTAGATACCTAGTCTCCATTATGGCTCTAATCTGATAGTGGTAGTGGGGTGGTAGATGCCTAGTGCCTTTATGGCTCTAATCTGATAGTGGTAGTGGGGTGGTAGATGCCTAGTGCCCTTATGGCTCTAATCTGACAGTGGTAGTAGGGTGGTAGATACCTAGTCTCCATTATGGCTCTAATCTGATAGTGGTAGTGGGGTGGTAGATGCCTAGTGCCTTTATGGCTCTAATCTGATAGTGGTAGTGGGGTGATAGATGCCTAGTGCCCTTATGGCTCTAATCTGATAGTGGTAGTGGGGTGGTAGATACCTAGTCTCCATTATGGCTCTAATCTGGTAGTGGTAGTGGGGTGGTAGATACCTAGTCTCCATTATGGCTCTAATCTGATAGTGGTAGTGGGGTGGTAGATACCTAGCCTCCATTATGGCTCTAATCTGATAGAGGTAGTGGGGTGGTAGATACCTAGTCTCCATTATGGCTCTAATCTGATAGTGGTAGTGGGGTGGTAGATACCTAGTCTCCATTATGGCTCTAATCTGATAGTGGTAGTGGGGTGGTAGATACCTAGTCTCCAGTATGGCTCTAATCTGGTAGTGGTAGTGGGGTGGTAGATACCTAGTCTCCATTATGGCTCTAATCTGATAGTGGTAGTGGGGTGGTAGATGCCTAGTGCCCATTATGGCTCTAATCTGATAGTGGTAGTGGGGTGGTAGATGCCTAGTGCCCTTGTGGCTCTAATCTGATAGTGGTAGTGGGGTGGTAGATACCTAGTCTCCATTATGGCTCTAATCTGATAGTGGTAGTGGGGTGGTAGATACCTAGTCTCCATTATGGCTCTAATCTGATAGTGGTAGTGGGGTGGTAGATGCCTAGTGCCCTTATGGCTCTAATCTGATAGTGGTAGTGGGGTGGTAGATGCCTAGTCTCCATTATGGCTCTAATCTGATCGTGGTAGTGGGGTGGGAGATACCTAGTCTCCATTATGGCTCTAATCTGGTAGTGGTAGTGGGGTGGTAGATACCTAGTCTCCATTATGGCTCTAATCTGATAGTGGTAGTGGGGTGGTAGATGCCTAGTGCCTTTATGGCTCTAATCTGATAGTGGTAGTGGGGTGGAAGATGCCTAGTGCCCTTATGGCTCTAATCTGATAGTGGTAGTGGGGTGGTAGATACCTAGTCTCCATTATGGCTCTAATCTGATAGTGGTAGTGGGGTGGTAGATACCTAGTGCCCATTATGGCTCTAATCTGATAGTGGTAGTGGGGTGGTAGATACCTAGTCTCCATTATGGCTCTAATCTGATAGTGGTAGTGGGGTGGTAGATGCCTAGTCTCCCTTATGGCTCTAATCTGATAGTGGTAGTGGGGTGGGAGATGCCTAGTGCCTTTATGGCTCTAATCTGATAGTGGTAGTGGGGTGGTAGATACCTAGTCTCCATTATGGCTCTAATCTGATAGTGGTAGTGGGGTGGTAGATGCCTAGTGCCCTTATGGCTCTAATCTGATAGTGGTAGTGGGGTGGCAGATACCTAGTCTCCATTATGGCTCTAATCTGATAGTGGTAGTGGGGTGGTAGATACCTAGTCTCCATTATGGCTCTAACCTGATAGTGGTAGTGGGGTGGGAGATACCTAGTCTCCATTATGGCTCTAATCTGATAGTGGTAGTGGGGTGGTAGATACCTAGTCTCCATTATGGCTCTAATCTGATAGTGGTAGTGGGGTGGTAGATGTCTAGTGCCCTTATGGCTTTAATCTGATAGTGGTAGATGTCTAGTCTCCAGTATGGCTCTAATCTGATAGTGGTAGTGGGGTGGTAGATACCTAGTCTCCATTATGGCTCTAATCTGATAGTGGTAGTGGGGTGGTAGATACCTAGTCGCCATTATGGCTCTAATCTGATAGTGGTAGTGGGGTGGTAGATACCTAGTCTCCATTATGGCTCTAATCTGATAGTGGTAGTGGGGTGGTAGATACCTAGTCTCCATTATGGCTCTAATCTGATAGTGGTAGTGGGGTGGTAGATGCCTAGTGCCCTTATGGCTCTAATCTGATAGTGGTAGTGGGGTGGTAGATGCCTAGTGCCCTTATGGCTCTAATCTGATAGTGGTAGTGGGGTGGTAGATACCTAGTCTCCCCTATGGCTCTAATCTGGTAGTGGGAGTGGGGTGGTAGATGCCTAGTGCCATTATGGCTCTAATCTGATAGTGGTAGTGGG
Source organism: Salvelinus alpinus (assembly GCF_045679555.1). Classification (NCBI taxonomy): domain Eukaryota; kingdom Metazoa; phylum Chordata; class Actinopteri; order Salmoniformes; family Salmonidae; genus Salvelinus; species Salvelinus alpinus. The sequence continues at coordinate 98,344,805 of NC_092091.1, forward strand.
GTGGTAGATGCCTAGTGCCCGTATGGCTCTAATCTGATAGTGGTAGTGGGGTGGTAGATGCCTAGTCTCCATTATGGCTCTAATCTGATAGTGGTAGAGGGGTGGTAGATACCTAGTCTCCATTATGGCTCTAATCTGATAGTGGTAGTGGGGTGGTAGATACGACTAGTGCTCTATTATGGCTCTAATCTGATAGTGGTAGTGGGGGGGTAGAGCCCTAGTCTCCATTATGGCTCTAATCTGGTAGTGGTAGAGGGGTGGTAGATACCTAGTCTCCATTATGGCTCTAATCTGATAGTGGTAGTGGGGTGGTAGATGCCTAGTGCTCCATTATGGCTCTAATCTGATAGTGGTAGTGGGGTGGTAGATGCCTAGTGCTCCATTATGGCTCTAATCTGATAGTGGTAGTGGGGTGGTAGATGCCTAGTGCTCCATTATGGCTCTAATCTGATAGTGGAAGTGGGGTGGTAGATGACCCAGACCTGCTCTCATTATGGCTCTAAATCTGATAGTGGTAGTGGGGTGGGAGATACCTAGTCTCCATTATGGCTCTAATCTGATAGAGGTAGTGGGGTGGTAGATACCTCAGCTTCTCCATTATGGCTCTAATCTGATAGTGGTAGTGGGGTGGTAGATACCTAGTCTCCATTATGGCTCTAATTTGGTAGTGGTAGTGGGGTGGTAGATACCTAGTCTCCATTATGGCTCTAATCTGATAGTGGTAGTGGGGTGGTAGATACCTTCTCCATTATGGCTCTAATCTGATAGTGGTAGTGGGGTGGTAGATGCCTAGTGCCCTTATGGCTCTAATCTGATAGTGGTAGTGGGGTGGTAGCTGCCTATTGCCTTTATGGCTCTAATCTGATAGTGGTAGTGGGGTGGTAGATGCCTAGTCTCCATTATGGCTCTAATCTGATAGTGGTAGTGGGGTGGTAGATACCTAGTCTCCATTATGGCTCTAATCTGATAGTGGTAGTGGGGTGGTAGATGTCTAGTGCCCTTATGGCTCTAATCTGATAGTGGTAGATGTCTAGTCTCCATTATGGCTCTAATCTGATAGTGGTAGTGGGGTGGTATATACCTAGTCACCATTATGGTTCTAATCTGATAGTGGTAGTGGGGTGGTAGATACCTAGTCTCCATTATGGCTCTAATCTGATAGTGGTAGTGGGGTGGTAGATGTCTAGTGCCCTTATGGCTCTAATCTGATAGTGGTAGATGTCTAGTCTCCATTATGGCTCTAATATGATAGTGGTAGTGGGGTGGTAGATACCTAGTCTCCATTATGGCTCTAATCTGATAGTGGTAGTGGGGTGGCAGATACCTAGTCTCCATTATGGCTCTAATCTGATAGTGGTAGTGGGGTGGTAGATACCTAGTCTCCATTATGGCTCCAATCTGATAGTGGTAGTGGGGTGGTAGATACCTAGTCTCCATTATGGCTCTAATCTGATAGTGGTAGTGGGGTGGTAGATACCTAGTCTCCATTATGGCTCTAATCTGATAGTGGTAGTGGGGTGGTAGATACCTAGTTTCCATTATGGCTCTAATCTGGTAGTGGTAGTGGGGTGGTAGATACCTAGTCTCCATTATGGCTCTAATCTGATAGTGGTAGTGGGGTGGTAGATACCTAGTCTCCATTATGGCTCTAATCTGATAGTGGTAGTGGGGTGGTAGATGCCTAGTGCCTTTATGGCTCTAATCTGATAGTGGTAGTGGGGTGGTAGATGCCTAGTGTCCTTATGGCTCTAATCTGATAGTGGTAGTAGGGTGGTAGATACCTAGTCTCCATTATGGCTCTAATCTGATAGTGGTAGTGGGTTGGTAGATGCCTAGTGCCTTTATGGCTCTAATCTGATAGTGGTAGTGGGGTGATAGATGCCTAGTGCCCTTATGGCTCTAATCTGATAGTGGTAGTGGGGTGGTAGATACCTAGTCTCCATTATGGCTCTAATCTGGTAGTGGTAGAGGGGTGGTAGATACCTAGTCTACATTATGGCTCTAATCTGATAGTGGTAGTGGGGTGGTAGATACCTAGTCTCCATTATGGCTCTAATCTGATAGTGGTAGTGGGGTGGTAGATACCTAGTCTCCATTATGGCTCTAATCTGATAGAGGTAGTGGGGTGGTAGATACTTAGTCTCCATTATGGCTCTAATCTGATAGTGGTAGTGGGGTGGTAGATACCTAGTCTCCATTATGGCTCTAATCTGATAGTGGTAGTGGGGTGGTAGATACCTAGTCTCCATTATGGCTCTAATCTGGTAGTGGTAGTGGTTTGGTAGATACCTAGTCTCCAGTATGGCTCTAATCTGGTAGTGGTAGTGGGGTGGTAGATACCTAGTCTCCATTATGGCTCTAATCTGATAGTGGTAGTGGGGTGGTAGATACCTAGTCTCCATTATGGCTCTAATCTGATAGTGGTAGTGGGGTTGTAGATGCTTAGTGCCCTTATGGCTCTAATCTGATAGTGGTAGTGGGGTGGTAGATACCTAGTCTCCATTATGGCTCTAATCTGATAGTGGTAGTGGGGTGGTAGATGCCTAGTGCCTTTATGGCTCTAATCTGATAGTGGTAGTGGGGTGATAGATGCCTAGTGCCCTTATGGCTCTAATCTGATAGTGGTAGTGGGGTGGTAGATACCTAGTGCCCTTATGGCTCTAATCTGATAGTGATAGTGGGGTGGCAGATACCTAGTCTCCATTATGGCTCTAATCTGATAGTGGTAGTGGGGTGGTAGAAGCCTAGTGCCTTTATGGCTATAATCTGATAGTGGTAGTGGGGTGATAGATGCCTAGTGCCCTTATGGCTCTAATCTGATAGTGGTAGTGGGGTGGTAGATACCTAGTCTCCATTATGGCTCTAATCTGATAGTGGTAATGGGGTGGTATACCTAGTCTCCATTATGGCTCTAATCTGGTAGTGGTAGTGGTTTGGTAGATACCTAGTCTCCAGTATGGCTCTAATCTGGTAGTGGTAGTGGGGTGGTAGATACCTAGTCTCCATTATGGCTCTAATCTGATGGTGGTAGTGGGGTGGTAGATACCTAGTCTCCATTATGGCTCTAATCTGTTAGTGGTAGTGGGGTGGTAGATGCTTAGTGCCCTTATGGCTCTAATCTGATAGTGGTAGATGTTTAGTCTCCATTATGGCTCTAATATGATAGTGGTAGTGGGGTGGTAGATACCTGAGTCTCTCATTATGGCTCTAATCGTATAGTGGTAGTGGGGTAGAAGATACCTACTCTCCATTATGGCTCTAATCTGATAGTGGTAGTGGGGTGGTAGATACCTAGTCTCCATTATGGCTCTAATCTGATAGTGGTAGTGGGGTGGTAGATACCTAGTCTCCATTATGGCTCCAATCTGATAGTGGTAGTGGGGTGGTAGATACCTAGTCTCCATTATGGCTCTAATCTGATAGTGGTAGTGGGGTGGTAGATACCTAGTTTCCATTATGGCTCTAATCTGGTAGTGGTAGTGGGGTGGTAGATACCTAGTCTCCATTATGGCTCTAATCTGATAGTGGTAGTGGGGTGGTATATACCTAGTCTCCATTATGGCTCTAATCTGATAGTGGTAGTGGGGTGGTAGATGCCTAGTGCCTTTATGGCTCTAATCTGATAGTGGTAGTGGGGTGGTAGATGCCTAGTGTCCTTATGGCTCTAATCTGATAGTGATAGTGGGGTGGTAGATGCCTAGTGCCTTTATGGCTCTAATCTGATAGTGGTAGTGTGGTGGTAGATGCCTAGTGCCCTTATGGCTCTAATCTGATAGTGGTAGTAGGGTGGTAGATACCTAGTCTCCATTATGGCTCTAATCTGATAGTGGTAGTGGGGTGGTAGATGCCTAGTGCCTTTATGGCTCTAATCTGATAGTGGTAGTGGGGTGATAGATGCCTAGTGCCCTTATGGCTCTAATCTGATAGTGGTAGTGGGGTGGTAGATACCTAGTCTCCATTATGGCTCTAATCTGGTAGTGGTAGAGGGGTGGTAGATACCTAGTCTACATTATGGCTCTAATCTGATAGTGGTAGTGGGGTGGTAGATACCTAGTCTCCATTATGGCTCTAATCTGATAGTGGTAGTGGGGTGGAAGATACCTACTCTCCATTATGGCTCTAATCTGATAGAGGTAGTGGGGTGGTAGATACCTAGTCTCCATTATGGCTCTAATCTGATAGTGGTAATGGGGTGGTAGATACCTAGTCTCCATTATGGCTCTAATCTGGTAGTGGTAGTGGTTTGGTAGATACCTAGTCTCCATTATGGCTCTAATATGATAGTGGTAGTGGGGTGGTAGATGCCTAGTGCCTTTTTGGCTCTAATCTGATAGTGGTAGTGGGGTGATAGATGCCTAGTCTCCATTATGGCTCTAATCTGATAGTGGTAGTGGGGAGGTAGATACCTAGTCTCCATTATGGCTCTAATCTGGTAGTGGTAGTGGGGTGATAGATGCCTAGTCTCCATTATGGCTCTAATCTGATAGTGGTAGTGGGGAGGTAGATACCTGGTCTCCATTATGGCTCTAATCTGATAGTGGTAGTGGGGTGGTAGATGCCTAGTGCCCTTATGGCTCTAATCTGATAGTGGTAGTGGGGTGGTAGATACCTAGTCTCCATTATGGCTCTAATCTGATAGTGGTAGTGGGGTGGTAGATGCCTAGTGTCCTTATGGCTCTAATCTGATAGTGGTAGTGGGGTGGTAGATGCCTAGTGCCTTTATGGCTCTAATCTGATAGTGGTAGTGTGGTGGTAGATGCCTAGTGCCCTTATGGCTCTAATCTGATAGTGGTAGTAGGGTGGTAGATACCTAGTCTCCATTATGGCTCTAATCTGATAGTGGTAGTGGGGTGGTAGATGCCTAGTGCCTTTATGGCTCTAATCTGATAGTGGTAGTGGGGTGGTAGATGCCTAGTGTCCTTATGGCTCTAATCTGATAGTGGTAGTAGGGTGGTAGATACCTAGTCTCCATTATGGCTCTAATCTGATAGTGGTAGTGGGTTGGTAGATGCCTAGTGCCTTTATGGCTCTAATCTGATAGTGGTAGTGGGGTGATAGATGCCTAGTGCCCTTATGGCTCTAATCTGATAGTGGTAGTGGGGTGGTAGATACCTAGTCTCCATTATGGCTCTAATCTGGTAGTGGTAGAGGGGTGGTAGATACCTAGTCTACATTCAGGCTCTAATCTGATAGTGGTAGTGGGGTGGTAGATACCTAGTCTCCATTATGGCTCTAATCTGATAGTGGTAGTGGGGTGGAAGATACCTACTCTCCATTATGGCTCTAATCTGATAGAGGTAGTGGGGTGGTAGATACCTAGTCTCCATTATGGCTCTAATCTGATAGTGGTAGTGGGGTGGTAGATACCTAGTCTCCATTACGGCTCTAATCTGATAGTGGTAATGGGGTGGTAGATACCTAGTCTCCATTATGGCTCTAATCTGGTAGTGGTAGTGGTTTGGTAGATACCTAGTCTCCAGTATGGCTCTAATCTGGTAGTGGTAGTGGGGTGGTAGATACCTAGTCTCCATTATGGCTCTAATCTGATAGTGGTAGTGGGGTGGTAGATACCTAGTCTCCATTATGGCTCTAATCTGATAGTGGTAGTGGGGTGGTAGATGCTTAGTGCCCTTATGGCTCTAATCTGATAGTGGTAGTGGGGTGGTAGATACCTAGTCTCCATTATGGCTCTAATCTGATAGTGGTAGTGGGGTGGTAGATGCCTAGTGCCTTTATGGCTCTAATCTGATAGTGGTAGTGGGGTGATAGATGCCTAGTGCCCTTATGGCTCTAATCTGATAGTGGTAGTGGGGTGGTAGATACCTAGTGCCCTTATGGCTCTAATCTGATAGTGGTAGTGGGGTGGTAGATACCTAGTCTCCATTATGGCTCTAATCTGATAGTGGTAGTGGGGTGGTAGAAGCCTAGTGCCTTTATGGCTATAATCTGATAGTGGTAGTGGGGTGATAGATGCCTAGTGCCCTTATGGCTCTAATCTGATAGTGGTAGTGGGGTGGTAGATACCTAGTCTCCATTATGGCTCTAATCTGATAGTGGTAGTGGGGTGGTAGATACCTAGTCTCCATTATGGCTCTAATCTGATAGTGGTAATGGGGTGGTATACCTAGTCTCCATTATGGCTCTAATCTGGTAGTGGTAGTGGTTTGGTAGATACCTAGTCTCCAGTATGGCTCTAATCTGGTAGTGGTAGTGGGGTGGTAGATACCTAGTCTCCATTATGGCTCTAATCTGATGGTGGTAGTGGGGTGGTAGATACCTAGTCTCCATTATGGCTCTAATCTGTTAGTGGTAGTGGGGTGGTAGATGCTTAGTGCCCTTATGGCTCTAATCTGATAGTGGTAGATGTTTAGTCTCCATTATGGCTCTAATATGATAGTGGTAGTGGGGTGGTAGATACCTAGTCTCCATTATGGCTCTAATCGTATAGTGGTAGTGGGGTAGAAGATACCTACTCTCCATTATGGCTCTAATCTGATAGTGGTAGTGGGGTGGTAGATACCTAGTCTCCATTATGGCTCTAATCTGATAGTGGTAGTGGGGTGGTAGATACCTAGTCTCCATTATGGCTCCAATCTGATAGTGGTAGTGGGGTGGTAGATACCTAGTCTCCATTATGGCTCTAATCTGATAGTGGTAGTGGGGTGGTAGATACCTAGTTTCCATTATGGCTCTAATCTGGTAGTGGTAGTGGGGTGGTAGATACCTAGTCTCCATTATGGCTCTAATCTGATAGTGGTAGTGGGGTGGTATATACCTAGTCTCCATTATGGCTCTAATCTGATAGTGGTAGTGGGGTGGTAGATGCCTAGTGCCTTTATGGCTCTAATCTGATAGTGGTAGTGGGGTGGTAGATGCCTAGTGTCCTTATGGCTCTAATCTGATAGTGGTAGTGGGGTGGTAGATGCCTAGTGCCTTTATGGCTCTAATCTGATAGTGGTAGTGTGGTGGTAGATGCCTAGTGCCCTTATGGCTCTAATCTGATAGTGGTAGTAGGGTGGTAGATACCTAGTCTCCATTATGGCTCTAATCTGATAGTGGTAGTGGGGTGGTAGATGCCTAGTGCCTTTATGGCTCTAATCTGATAGTGGTAGTGGGGTGATAGATGCCTAGTGCCCTTATGGCTCTAATCTGATAGTGGTAGTGGGGTGGTAGATACCTAGTCTCCATTATGGCTCTAATCTGGTAGTGGTAGAGGGGTGGTAGATACCTAGTCTACATTATGGCTCTAATCTGATAGTGGTAGTGGGGTGGTAGATACCTAGTCTCCATTATGGCTCTAATCTGATAGTGGTAGTGGGGTGGAAGATACCTACTCTCCATTATGGCTCTAATCTGATAGAGGTAGTGGGGTGGTAGATACCTAGTCTCCATTATGGCTCTAATCTGATAGTGGTAATGGGGTGGTAGATACCTAGTCTCCATTATGGCTCTAATCTGGTAGTGGTAGTGGTTTGGTAGATACCTAGTCTCCATTATGGCTCTAATATGATAGTGGTAGTGGGGTGGTAGATGCCTAGTGCCTTTTTGGCTCTAATCTGATAGTGGTAGTGGGGTGATAGATGCCTAGTCTCCATTATGGCTCTAATCTGATAGTGGTAGTGGGGAGGTAGATACCTAGTCTCCATTATGGCTCTAATCTGGTAGTGGTAGTGGGGTGATAGATGCCTAGTCTCCATTATGGCTCTAATCTGATAGTGGTAGTGGGGAGGTAGATACCTGGTCTCCATTATGGCTCTAATCTGATAGTGGTAGTGGGGTGGTAGATGCCTAGTGCCCTTATGGCTCTAATCTGATAGTGGTAGTGGGGTGGTAGATACCTAGTCTCCATTATGGCTCTAATCTGATAGTGGTAGTGGGGTGGTAGATGCCTAGTGTCCTTATGGCTCTAATCTGATAGTGGTAGTGGGGTGGTAGATGCCTAGTGCCTTTATGGCTCTAATCTGATAGTGGTAGTGTGGTGGTAGATGCCTAGTGCCCTTATGGCTCTAATCTGATAGTGGTAGTAGGGTGGTAGATACCTAGTCTCCATTATGGCTCTAATCTGATAGTGGTAGTGGGGTGGTAGATGCCTAGTGTCCTTATGGCTCTAATCTGATAGTGGTAGTGGGGTGGTAGATGCCTAGTGCCTTTATGGCTCTAATCTGATAGTGGTAGTAGGGTGGTAGATACCTAGTCTCCATTATGGCTCTAATCTGATAGTGGTAGTGGGGTGGTAGATGCCTAGTGCCCTTATGGCTCTAATCTGATAGTGGTAGTAGGGTGGTAGATACCTAGTCTCCATTATGGCTCTAATCTGATAGTGGTAGTGGGGTGGTAGATGCTTAGTGCCCTTATGGCTCTAATCTGATAGTGGTAGATGTTTAGTCTCCATTATGGCTCTAATATGATAGTGGTAGTGGGGTGGTAGATACCTAGTCTCCATTATGGCTCTAATCGTATAGTGGTAGTGGGGTAGAAGATACCTACTCTCCATTATGGCTCTAATCTGATAGTGGTAGTGGGGTGGTAGATACCTAGTCTCCATTATGGCTCTAATCTGATAGTGGTAGTGGGGTGGTAGATACCTAGTCTCCATTATGGCTCCAATCTGATAGTGGTAGTGGGGTGGTAGATACCTAGTCTCCATTATGGCTCTAATCTGATAGTGGTAGTGGGGTGGTAGATACCTAGTTTCCATTATGGCTCTAATCTGGTAGTGGTAGTGGGGTGGTAGATACCTAGTCTCCATTATGGCTCTAATCTGATAGTGGTAGTGGGGTGGTATATACCTAGTCTCCATTATGGCTCTAATCTGATAGTGGTAGTGGGGTGGTAGATGCCTAGTGCCTTTATGGCTCTAATCTGATAGTGGTAGTGGGGTGGTAGATGCCTAGTGTCCTTATGGCTCTAATCTGATAGTGGTAGTGGGGTGGTAGATGCCTAGTGCCTTTATGGCTCTAATCTGATAGTGGTAGTGTGGTGGTAGATGCCTAGTGCCCTTATGGCTCTAATCTGATAGTGGTAGTAGGGTGGTAGATACCTAGTCTCCATTATGGCTCTAATCTGATAGTGGTAGTGGGGTGGTAGATGCCTAGTGCCTTTATGGCTCTAATCTGATAGTGGTAGTGGGGTGATAGATGCCTAGTGCCCTTATGGCTCTAATCTGATAGTGGTAGTGGGGTGGTAGATACCTAGTCTCCATTATGGCTCTAATCTGGTAGTGGTAGAGGGGTGGTAGATACCTAGTCTACATTATGGCTCTAATCTGATAGTGGTAGTGGGGTGGTAGATACCTAGTCTCCATTATGGCTCTAATCTGATAGTGGTAGTGGGGTGGAAGATACCTACTCTCCATTATGGCTCTAATCTGATAGAGGTAGTGGGGTGGTAGATACCTAGTCTCCATTATGGCTCTAATCTGATAGTGGTAGTGGGGTGGTAGATACCTAGTCTCCATTATGGCTCTAATCTGGTAGTGGTAATGGGGTGGTAGATACCTAGTCTCCATTATGGCTCTAATCTGGTAGTGGTAGTGGTTTGGTAGATACCTAGTCTCCATTATGGCTCTAATATGATAGTGGTAGTGGGGTGGTAGATGCCTAGTGCCTTTTTGGCTCTAATCTGATAGTGGTAGTGGGGTGATAGATGCCTAGTCTCCATTATGGCTCTAATCTGATAGTGGTAGTGGGGAGGTAGATACCTAGTCTCCATTATGGCTCTAATCTGGTAGTGGTAGTGGGGTGATAGATGCCTAGTCTCCATTATGGCTCTAATCTGATAGTGGTAGTGGGGAGGTAGATACCTGGTCTCCATTATGGCTCTAATCTGATAGTGGTAGTGGGGTGGTAGATGCCTAGTGCCCTTATGGCTCTAATCTGATAGTGGTAGTGGGGTGGTAGATACCTAGTCTCCATTATGGCTCTAATCTGATAGTGGTAGTGGGGTGGTAGATGCCTAGTGTCCTTATGGCTCTAATCTGATAGTGGTAGTGGGGTGGTAGATGCCTAGTGCCTTTATGGCTCTAATCTGATAGTGGTAGTGTGGTGGTAGATGCCTAGTGCCCTTATGGCTCTAATCTGATAGTGGTAGTAGGGTGGTAGATACCTAGTCTCCATTATGGCTCTAATCTGATAGTGGTAGTGGGGTGGTAGATGCTTAGTGCCTTTATGGCTCTAATCTGATAGTGGTAGTGGGGTGGTAGATGCCTAGTCTCCCTTATGGCTCTAATCTGATAGTGGTAGTGGGGTGGTAGATACCTAGTCTCCATTATGGCTCTAATCTGGTAGTGGTAGAGGGGTGGTAGATACCTAGTCTACATTATGGCTCTAATCTGATAGTGGTAGTGGGGTGGTAGATACCTAGTCTCCATTATGGCTCTAATCTGATAGTGGTAGTGGGGTGGAAGATACCTACTCTCCATTATGGCTCTAATCTGATAGAGGTAGTGGGGTGGTAGATACCTAGTCTCCATTATGGCTCTAATCTGATAGTGGTAATGGGGTGGTAGATACCTAGTCTCCATTATGGCTCTAATCTGATAGTGGTAGTGGGGTGGTAGATACCTAGTCTCCATTATGGCTCTAATCTGATAGTGGTAGTGGGGTGGTAGATACCTAGTCTCCACTATGGCTCTAATCTGATAGTGGTAGTGGGGTGGTAGATACCTAGTCTCCATTATGGCTCTAATCTGATAGTGGTAGTGGGGTGGTAGATGCTTAGTGCCCTTATGGCTCTAATCTGATAGTGGTAGTGGGGTGGTAGATACCTAGTCTCCATTATGGCTCTAATCTGATAGTGGTAGTGGGGTGGTAGATGCCTAGTGCCTTTATGGCTCTAATCTGATAGTGGTAGTGGGGTGATAGATGCCTAGTGCCCTTATGGCTCTAATCTGATAGTGGTAGTGGGGTGGTAGATACCTAGTGCCCTTATGGCTCTAATCTGATAGTGGTAGTGGGGTGGCAGATACCTAGTCTCCATTATGGCTCTAATCTGATAGTGGTAGTGGGGTGATAGATGCCTAGTGCCCTTATGGCTCTAATCTGATAGTGGTAGTGGGTTGGTAGATACCTAGTTTCCATTATGGCTCTAATCTGGTAGTGGAAGTGGGGTGGTAGATACCTAGTCTCCATTATGGCTCTAATCTGATAGTGGTAGTGGGGTGGTATATACCTAGTCTCCATTATGGCTCTAATCTGATAGTGGTAGTGGGGTGGTAGATGCCTAGTGCCTTTATGGCTCTAATCTGATAGTGGTAGTGGGGTGGTAGATGCCTAGTGTCCTTATGGCTCTAATCTGATAGTGGTAGTGGGGTGGTAGATGCCTAGTGCCTTTATGGCTCTAATCTGATAGTGGTAGTGTGGTGGTAGATGCCTAGTGCCCTTATGGCTCTAATCTGATAGTGGTAGTAGGGTGGTAGATACCTAGTCTCCATTATGGCTCTAATCTGATAGTGGTAGTGGGGTGGTAGATGCCTAGTGCCTTTATGGCTCTAATCTGATAGTGGTAGTGGGGTGATAGATGCCTAGTGCCCTTATGGCTCTAATCTGATAGTGGTAGTGGGGTGGTAGATACCTAGTCTCCATTATGGCTCTAATCTGGTAGTGGTAGAGGGGTGGTAGATACCTAGTCTACATTATGGCTCTAATCTGATAGTGGTAGTGGGGTGGTAGATACCTAGTCTCCATTATGGCTCTAATCTGATAGTGGTAGTGGGGTGGAAGATACCTACTCTCCATTATGGCTCTAATCTGATAGAGGTAGTGGGGTGGTAGATACCTAGTCTCCATTATGGCTCTAATCTGATAGTGGTAGTGGGGTGGTAGATACCTAGTCTCCATTATGGCTCTAATCTGATAGTGGTAATGGGGTGGTAGATACCTAGTCTCCATTATGGCTCTAATCTGGTAGTGGTAGTGGTTTGGTAGATACCTAGTCTCCATTATGGCTCTAATATGATAGTGGTAGTGGGGTGGTAGATGCCTAGTGCCTTTTTGGCTCTAATCTGATAGTGGTAGTGGGGTGATAGATGCCTAGTCTCCATTATGGCTCTAATCTGATAGTGGTAGTGGGGAGGTAGATACCTAGTCTCCATTATGGCTCTAATCTGGTAGTGGTAGTGGTTTGGTAGATACCTAGTCTCCATTATGGCTCTAATATGATAGTGGTAGTGGGGTGGTAGATGCCTAGTGCCTTTTTGGCTCTAATCTGATAGTGGTAGTGGGGTGATAGATGCCTAGTCTCCATTATGGCTCTAATCTGATAGTGGTAGTGGGGAGGTAGATACCTGGTCTCCATTATGGCTCTAATCTGATAGTGGTAGTGGGGTGGTAGATGCCTAGTGCCCTTATGGCTCTAATCTGATAGTGGTAGTGGGGTGGTAGATACCTAGTCTCCATTATGGCTCTAATCTGATAGTGGTAGTGGGGTGGTAGATGCCTAGTGTCCTTATGGCTCTAATCTGATAGTGGTAGTGGGGTGGTAGATGCCTAGTGCCTTTATGGCTCTAATCTGATAGTGGTAGTGTGGTGGTAGATGCCTAGTGCCCTTATGGCTCTAATCTGATAGTGGTAGTAGGGTGGTAGATACCTAGTCTCCATTATGGCTCTAATCTGATAGTGGTAGTGGGGTGGTAGATGCTTAGTGCCTTTATGGCTCTAATCTGATAGTGGTAGTGGGGTGATAGATGCCTAGTGCCCTTATGGCTCTAATCTGATAGTGGTAGTGGGGTGGTAGATACCTAGTCTCCATTATGGCTCTAATCTGGTAGTGGTAGAGGGGTGGTAGATACCTAGTCTACATTATGGCTCTAATCTGATAGTGGTAGTGGGGTGGTAGATACCTAGTCTCCATTATGGCTCTAATCTGATAGTGGTAGTGGGGTGGAAGATACCTACTCTCCATTATGGCTCTAATCTGATAGAGGTAGTGGGGTGGTAGATACCTAGTCTCCATTATGGCTCTAATCTGATAGTGGTAGTGGGGTGGTAGATACCTAGTCTCCATTATGGCTCTAATCTGATAGTGGTAATGGGGTGGTAGATACCTAGTCTCCATTATGGCTCTAATCTGGTAGTGGTAGTGGTTTGGTAGATACCTAGTCTCCAGTATGGCTCTAATCTGGTAGTGGTAGTGGGGTGGTAGATACCTAGTCTCCACTATGGCTCTAATCTGATAGTGGTAGTGGGGTGGTAGATACCTAGTCTCCATTATGGCTCTAATCTGATAGTGGTAGTGGGGTGGTAGATGCTTAGTGCCCTTATGGCTCTAATCTGATAGTGGTAGTGGGGTGGTAGATACCTAGTCTCCATTATGGCTCTAATCTGATAGTGGTAGTGGGGTGGTAGATGCCTAGTGCCTTTATGGCTCTAATCTGATAGTGGTAGTGGGGTGATAGATGCCTAGTGCCCTTATGGCTCTAATCTGATAGTGGTAGTGGGGTGGTAGATACCTAGTGCCCTTATGGCTCTAATCTGATAGTGATAGTGGGGTGGCAGATACCTAGTCTCCATTATGGCTCTAATCTGATAGTGGTAGTGGGGTGATAGATGCCTAGTGCCCTTATGGCTCTAATCTGATAGTGGTAGTGGGTTGGTAGATACCTAGTCTCCATTATGGCTCTAATCTGATAGTGGTAGTGGGGTGGTAGATACCTAGTCTCCATTATGGCTCTAATCTGATAGTGGTAATGGGGTGGTATACCTAGTCTCCATTATGGCTCTAATCTGGTAGTGGTAGTGGTTTGGTAGATACCTAGTCTCCAGTATGGCTCTAATCTGGTAGTGGTAGTGGGGTGGTAGATACCTAGTCTCCATTATGGCTCTAATCTGATGGTGGTAGTGGGGTGGTAGATACCTAGTCTCCATTATGGCTCTAATCTGATAGTGGTAGTGGGGTGGTAGATACCTAGTGCCCTTATGTCTCTAATCTGATAGTGATAGTGGGGTGGCAGATACCTAGTCTTCAGTATGGCTCTAATCTGGTAGTGGTAGTGGGGTGGTAGATACCTAGTCTCCATTATGGCTCTAATCTGATAGTGGTAGTGGGGTGGTAGATACCTAGTCTCCATTATGGCTCTAATCTGATAGTGGTAGTGGGGTGATAGATGCCTAGTGCCCTTATGGCTCTAATCTGATAGTGGTAGTGGGGTGGTAGATACCTAGTCTCCATGATGGCTCTAATCTGGTAGTGGTAGAGGGGTGGTAGATACCTAGTCTACATTATGGCTCTAATCTGATAGTGGTAGTGGGGTGGTAGATACCTAGTCTCCATTATGGCTCTAATCTGATAGTGGTAGTGGGGTGGAAGATACCTACTCTCCATTATGGCTCTAATCTGATAGAGGTAGTGGGGTGGTAGATACCTAGTCTCCATTATGGCTCTAATCTGATAGTGGTAGTGGGGTGGTAGATACCTAGTCTCCATTATGGCTCTAATATGATAGTGGTAGTGGGGTGGTAGATGTCTAGTGCCCTTATGGCTCTAATCTGATAGTGGTAGATGTCTAGTCTCATTATGGCTCTAATCTGATAGTGGTAGTGGGGTGGTAGATACCTAGTCTCCATTATGGCTCTAATCTGATAGTGGTAGTGGGGTGGAAGATACCTACTCTCCATTATGGCTCTAATCTGATAGTGGTAGTGGGGTGGTAGATACCTAGTCTCCATTATGGCTCTAATCTGATAGTGGTAGTGGGGTGGAAGATACCTACTCTCCATTATGGCTCTAATCTGATAGTGGTAGTGGGGTGGTAGATACCTAGTCTCCATTATGGCTCTAATCTGATAGTGGTAGTGGGGTGGTATATACCTAGTCTCCATTATGGCTCTAATCTGATAGTGGTAGTGGGGTGGTAGATGCCTAGTGCCTTTATGGCTCTAATCTGATAGTGGTAGTGGGGTGGTAGATGCCTAGTGTCCTTATGGCTCTAATCTGATAGTGGTAGTGGGGTGGTAGATGCCTAGTGCCTTTATGGCTCTAATCTGATAGTGGTAGTGTGGTGGTAGATGCCTAGTGCCCTTATGGCTCTAATCTGATAGTGGTAGTAGGGTGGTAGATACCTAGTCTCCATTATGGCTCTAATCTGATAGTGGTAGTGGGGTGGTAGATGCCTAGTGCCTTTATGGCTCTAATCTGATAGTGGTAGTGGGGTGATAGATGCCTAGTGCCCTTATGGCTCTAATCTGATAGTGGTAGTGGGGTGGTAGATACCTAGTCTCCATTATGGCTCTAATCTGGTAGTGGTAGAGGGGTGGTAGATACCTAGTCTACATTATGGCTCTAATCTGATAGTGGTAGTGGGGTGGTAGATACCTAGTCTCCATTATGGCTCTAATCTGATAGTGGTAGTGGGGTGGAAGATACCTACTCTCCATTATGGCTCTAATCTGATAGAGGTAGTGGGGTGGTAGATACCTAGTCTCCATTATGGCTCTAATCTGATAGTGGTAGTGGGGTGGTAGATACCTAGTCTCCATTATGGCTCTAATCTGATAGTGGTAATGGGGTGGTAGATACCTAGTCTCCATTATGGCTCTAATCTGGTAGTGGTAGTGGTTTGGTAGATACCTAGTCTCCATTATGGCTCTAATATGATAGTGGTAGTGGGGTGGTAGATGCCTAGTGCCTTTTTGGCTCTAATCTGATAGTGGTAGTGGGGTGATAGATGCCTAGTCTCCATTATGGCTCTAATCTGATAGTGGTAGTGGGGAGGTAGATACCTAGTCTCCATTATGGCTCTAATCTGGTAGTGGTAGTGGTTTGGTAGATACCTAGTCTCCATTATGGCTCTAATATGATAGTGGTAGTGGGGTGGTAGATGCCTAGTGCCTTTTTGGCTCTAATCTGATAGTGGTAGTGGGGTGATAGATGCCTAGTCTCCATTATGGCTCTAATCTGATAGTGGTAGTGGGGAGGTAGATACCTGGTCTCCATTATGGCTCTAATCTGATAGTGGTAGTGGGGTGGTAGATGCCTAGTGCCCTTATGGCTCTAATCTGATAGTGGTAGTGGGGTGGTAGATACCTAGTCTCCATTATGGCTCTAATCTGATAGTGGTAGTGGGGTGGTAGATGCCTAGTGTCCTTATGGCTCTAATCTGATAGTGGTAGTGGGGTGGTAGATGCCTAGTGCCTTTATGGCTCTAATCTGATAGTGGTAGTGTGGTGGTAGATGCCTAGTGCCCTTATGGCTCTAATCTGATAGTGGTAGTAGGGTGGTAGATACCTAGTCTCCATTATGGCTCTAATCTGATAGTGGTAGTGGGGTGGTAGATGCTTAGTGCCTTTATGGCTCTAATCTGATAGTGGTAGTGGGGTGATAGATGCCTAGTGCCCTTATGGCTCTAATCTGATAGTGGTAGTGGGGTGGTAGATACCTAGTCTCCATTATGGCTCTAATCTGGTAGTGGTAGAGGGGTGGTAGATACCTAGTCTACATTATGGCTCTAATCTGATAGTGGTAGTGGGGTGGTAGATACCTAGTCTCCATTATGGCTCTAATCTGATAGTGGTAGTGGGGTGGAAGATACCTACTCTCCATTATGGCTCTAATCTGATAGAGGTAGTGGGGTGGTAGATACCTAGTCTCCATTATGGCTCTAATCTGATAGTGGTAGTGGGGTGGTAGATACCTAGTCTCCATTATGGCTCTAATCTGATAGTGGTAATGGGGTGGTAGATACCTAGTCTCCATTATGGCTCTAATCTGGTAGTGGTAGTGGTTTGGTAGATACCTAGTCTCCAGTATGGCTCTAATCTGGTAGTGGTAGTGGGGTGGTAGATACCTAGTCTCCACTATGGCTCTAATCTGATAGTGGTAGTGGGGTGGTAGATACCTAGTCTCCATTATGGCTCTAATCTGATAGTGGTAGTGGGGTGGTAGATGCTTAGTGCCCTTATGGCTCTAATCTGATAGTGGTAGTGGGGTGGTAGATACCTAGTCTCCATTATGGCTCTAATCTGATAGTGGTAGTGGGGTGGTAGATGCCTAGTGCCTTTATGGCTCTAATCTGATAGTGGTAGTGGGGTGATAGATGCCTAGTGCCCTTATGGCTCTAATCTGATAGTGGTAGTGGGGTGGTAGATACCTAGTGCCCTTATGGCTCTAATCTGATAGTGATAGTGGGGTGGCAGATACCTAGTCTCCATTATGGCTCTAATCTGATAGTGGTAGTGGGGTGATAGATGCCTAGTGCCCTTATGGCTCTAATCTGATAGTGGTAGTGGGTTGGTAGATACCTAGTCTCCATTATGGCTCTAATCTGATAGTGGTAGTGGGGTGGTAGATACCTAGTCTCCATTATGGCTCTAATCTGATAGTGGTAATGGGGTGGTATACCTAGTCTCCATTATGGCTCTAATCTGGTAGTGGTAGTGGTTTGGTAGATACCTAGTCTCCAGTATGGCTCTAATCTGGTAGTGGTAGTGGGGTGGTAGATACCTAGTCTCCATTATGGCTCTAATCTGATGGTGGTAGTGGGGTGGTAGATACCTAGTCTCCATTATGGCTCTAATCTGATAGTGGTAGTGGGGTGGTAGATACCTAGTGCCCTTATGTCTCTAATCTGATAGTGATAGTGGGGTGGCAGATACCTAGTCTTCAGTATGGCTCTAATCTGGTAGTGGTAGTGGGGTGGTAGATACCTAGTCTCCATTATGGCTCTAATCTGATAGTGGTAGTGGGGTGGTAGATACCTAGTCTCCATTATGGCTCTAATCTGATAGTGGTAGTGGGGTGATAGATGCCTAGTGCCCTTATGGCTCTAATCTGATAGTGGTAGTGGGGTGGTAGATACCTAGTCTCCATGATGGCTCTAATCTGGTAGTGGTAGAGGGGTGGTAGATACCTAGTCTACATTATGGCTCTAATCTGATAGTGGTAGTGGGGTGGTAGATACCTAGTCTCCATTATGGCTCTAATCTGATAGTGGTAGTGGGGTGGAAGATACCTACTCTCCATTATGGCTCTAATCTGATAGAGGTAGTGGGGTGGTAGATACCTAGTCTCCATTATGGCTCTAATCTGATAGAGGTAGTGGGGTGGTAGATACCTAGTCTCCATTATGGCTCTAATATGATAGTGGTAGTGGGGTGGTAGATGTCTAGTGCCCTTATGGCTCTAATCTGATAGTGGTAGATGTCTAGTCTCATTATGGCTCTAATCTGATAGTGGTAGTGGGGTGGTAGATACCTAGTCTCCATTATGGCTCTAATCTGATAGTGGTAGTGGGGTGGAAGATACCTACTCTCCATTATGGCTCTAATCTGATAGTGGTAGTGGGGTGGTAGATACCTAGTCTCCATTATGGCTCTAATCTGATAGTGGTAGTGGGGTGGAAGATACCTACTCTCCATTATGGCTCTAATCTGATAGTGGTAGTGGGGTGGTAGATACCTAGTCTCCATTATGGCTCTAATCTGATAGTGGTAGTGGGGTGGTAGATGCTTAGTGCCCTTATGGCTCTAATCTGATAGTGGTAGTGGGGTGGTAGATACCTAGTCTCCATTATGGCTCTAATCTGATAGTGGTAGTGGGGTGGTAGATGCCTAGTGCCTTTATGGCTCTAATCTGATAGTGGTAGTGGGGTGATAGATGCCTAGTGCCCTTATGGCTCTAATCTGATAGTGGTAGTGGGGTGGTAGATACCTAGTGCCCTTATGGCTCTAATCTGATAGTGATAGTGGAGTGGCAGATACCTAGTCTCCATTATGGCTCTAATCTGATAGTGGTAGTGGGGTGATAGATGCCTAGTGCCCTTATGGCTCTAATCTGATAGTGGTAGTGGGTTGGTAGATACCTAGTCTCCATTATGGCTCTAATCTGATAGTGGTAGTGGGGTGGTAGATACCTAGTCTCCATTATGGCTCTAATCTGATAGTGGTAATGGGGTGGTATACCTAGTCTCCATTATGGCTCTAATCTGGTAGTGGTAGTGGTTTGGTAGATACCTAGTCTCCATTATGGCTCTAATCTGATGGTGGTAGTGGGGTGGTAGATACCTAGTCTCCATTATGGCTCTAATCTGATGGTGGTAGTGGGGTGGTAGATACCTAGTCTCCATTATGGCTCTAATCTGATAGTGGTAGTGGGGTGGTAGATGCTTAGTGCCCTTATGGCTCTAATCTGATAGTGGTAGTGGGGTGGTAGATACCTAGTGCCCTTATGTCTCTAATCTGATAGTGATAGTGGGGTGGCAGATACCTAGTCTTCAGTATGGCTCTAATCTGGTAGTGGTAGTGGGGTGGTAGATACCTAGTCTACATTATGGCTCTAATCTGATAGTGGTAGTGGGGTGGTAGATACCTAGTCTCCATTATGGCTCTAATCTGATAGTTGTAGTGGGGTGGTAGATGCCTAGTGCCTTTATGGCTCTAATCTGATAGTGGTAGTGGGGTGGTAGATGCTTAGTGCCCTTATGGCTCTAATCTGATAGTGGTAGTGGGGTGGTAGATACCTAGTCCCCATTATGGCTCTAATCTGATAGTGGTAGTGGGGTGGTAGATGCCTAGTGCCTTTATGGCTCTAATCTGATAGTGGTAGTGGGGTGATAGATGCCTAGTGCCCTTATGGCTCTAATCTGATAGTGGTAGTGGGGTGGTAGATACCTAGTCTCCATTATGGCTCTAATCTGATAGTGGTAGTGGGGTGGGAGATACCTAGTCTCCATTATGGCTCTAATCTGATAGTGGTAGTGGGGTGGGAGATACCTAGTCTCCATTATGGCTCTAATCTGATAGAGGTAGTGGGGTGGTAGATACCTAGTCTCCATTATGGCTCTAATATGATAGTGGTAGTGGGGTGGTAGATGTCTAGTGCCCTTATGGCTCTAATCTGATAGTGGTAGATGTCTAGTCTCATTATGGCTCTAATCTGATAGTGGTAGTGGGGTGGTAGATACCTAGTCTCCATTATGGCTCTAATCTGATAGTGGTAGTGGGGTGGAAGATACCTACTCTCCATTATGGCTCTAATCTGATAGTGGTAGTGGGGTGGTAGATACCTAGTCTCCATTATGGCTCTAATCTGATAGTGGTAGTGGGGTGGAAGATACCTACTCTCCATTATGGCTCTAATCTGATAGTGGTAGTGGGGTGGTAGATACCTAGTCTCCATTATGGCTCTAATCTGATAGTGGTAATGGGGTGGTATACCTAGTCTCCATTATGGCTCTAATCTGGTAGTGGTAGTGGTTTGGTAGATACCTAGTCTCCAGTATGGCTCTAATCTGGTAGTGGTAGTGGGGTGGTAGATGCCTAGTGCCCTTATGGCTCTAATCTGATAGTGGTAGTGGGGTGGTAGATACCTAGTCTCCATTATGGCTCTAATCTGATAGTGGTAGTGGGGTGGTAGATGCCTAGTGTCCTTATGGCTCTAATCTGATAGTGGTAGTGGGGTGGTAGATGCCTAGTGCCTTTATGGCTCTAATCTGATAGTGGTAGTGTGGTGGTAGATGCCTAGTGCCCTTATGGCTCTAATCTGATAGTGGTAGTAGGGTGGTAGATACCTAGTCTCCATTATGGCTCTAATCTGATAGTGGTAGTGGGGTGGTAGATGCTTAGTGCCTTTATGGCTCTAATCTGATAGTGGTAGTGGGGTGATAGATGCCTAGTGCCCTTATGGCTCTAATCTGATAGTGGTAGTGGGGTGGTAGATACCTAGTCTCCATTATGGCTCTAATCTGATAGTGGTAGTGGGGTGGTAGATACCTAGTCTACATTATGGCTCTAATCTGATAGTGGTAGTGGGGTGGTAGATACCTAGTCTCCATTATGGCTCTAATCTGATAGTGGTAGTGGGGTGGAAGATACCTACTCTCCATTATGGCTCTAATCTGATAGAGGTAGTGGGGTGGTAGATACCTAGTCTCCATTATGGCTCTAATCTGATAGTGGTAGTGGGGTGGTAGATACCTAGTCTCCATTATGGCTCTAATCTGATAGTGGTAATGGGGTGGTAGATACCTAGTCTCCATTATGGCTCTAATCTGGTAGTGGTAGTGGTTTGGTAGATACCTAGTCTCCAGTATGGCTCTAATCTGGTAGTGGTAGTGGGGTGGTAGATACCTAGTCTCCACTATGGCTCTAATCTGATAGTGGTAGTGGGGTGGTAGATACCTAGTCTCCATTATGGCTCTAATCTGATAGTGGTAGTGGGGTGGTAGATGCTTAGTGCCCTTATGGCTCTAATCTGATAGTGGTAGTGGGGTGGTAGATACCTAGTCTCCATTATGGCTCTAATCTGATAGTGGTAGTGGGGTGGTAGATGCCTAGTGCCTTTATGGCTCTAATCTGATAGTGGTAGTGGGGTGATAGATGCCTAGTGCCCTTATGGCTCTAATCTGATAGTGGTAGTGGGGTGGTAGATACCTAGTGCCCTTATGGCTCTAATCTGATAGTGATAGTGGGGTGGCAGATACCTAGTCTCCATTATGGCTCTAATCTGATAGTGGTAGTGGGGTGATAGATGCCTAGTGCCCTTATGGCTCTAATCTGATAGTGGTAGTGGGTTGGTAGATACCTAGTCTCCATTATGGCTCTAATCTGATAGTGGTAGTGGGGTGGTAGATACCTAGTCTCCATTATGGCTCTAATCTGATAGTGGTAATGGGGTGGTATACCTAGTCTCCATTATGGCTCTAATCTGGTAGTGGTAGTGGTTTGGTAGATACCTAGTCTCCAGTATGGCTCTAATCTGGTAGTGGTAGTGGGGTGGTAGATACCTAGTCTCCATTATGGCTCTAATCTGATGGTGGTAGTGGGGTGGTAGATACCTAGTCTCCATTATGGCTCTAATCTGATAGTGGTAGTGGGGTGGTAGATACCTAGTGCCCTTATGTCTCTAATCTGATAGTGATAGTGGGGTGGCAGATACCTAGTCTTCAGTATGGCTCTAATCTGGTAGTGGTAGTGGGGTGGTAGATACCTAGTCTCCATTATGGCTCTAATCTGATAGTGGTAGTGGGGTGGTAGATACCTAGTCTCCATTATGGCTCTAATCTGATAGTGGTAGTGGGGTGATAGATGCCTAGTGCCCTTATGGCTCTAATCTGATAGTGGTAGTGGGGTGGTAGATACCTAGTCTCCATGATGGCTCTAATCTGGTAGTGGTAGAGGGGTGGTAGATACCTAGTCTACATTATGGCTCTAATCTGATAGTGGTAGTGGGGTGGTAGATACCTAGTCTCCATTATGGCTCTAATCTGATAGTGGTAGTGGGGTGGAAGATACCTACTCTCCATTATGGCTCTAATCTGATAGAGGTAGTGGGGTGGTAGATACCTAGTCTCCATTATGGCTCTAATCTGATAGTGGTAGTGGGGTGGTAGATACCTAGTCTCCATTATGGCTCTAATATGATAGTGGTAGTGGGGTGGTAGATGTCTAGTGCCCTTATGGCTCTAATCTGATAGTGGTAGATGTCTAGTCTCATTATGGCTCTAATCTGATAGTGGTAGTGGGGTGGTAGATACCTAGTCTCCATTATGGCTCTAATCTGATAGTGGTAGTGGGGTGGAAGATACCTACTCTCCATTATGGCTCTAATCTGATAGTGGTAGTGGGGTGGTAGATACCTAGTCTCCATTATGGCTCTAATCTGATAGTGGTAGTGGGGTGGAAGATACCTACTCTCCATTATGGCTCTAATCTGATAGTGGTAGTGGGGTGGTAGATACCTAGTCTCCATTATGGCTCTAATCTGATAGTGGTAGTGGGGTGGTAGATGCTTAGTGCCCTTATGTCTCTAATCTGATAGTGATAGTGGGGTGGCAGATACCTAGTCTTCAGTATGGCTCTAATCTGGTAGTGGTAGTGGGGTGGTAGATACCTAGTGCCCTTATGTCTCTAATCTGATAGTGATAGTGGGGTGGCAGATACCTAGTCTTCAGTATGGCTCTAATCTGGTAGTGGTAGTGGGGTGGTAGATACCTAGTGCCCTTATGTCTCTAATCTGATAGTGATAGTGGGGTGGCAGATACCTAGTCTTCAGTATGGCTCTAATCTGGTAGTGGTAGTGGGGTGGTAGATACCTAGTCTCCATTATGGCTCTAATCTGATAGTGGTAGTGGGGTGGTAGATACCTAGTCTCCATTATGGCTCTAATCTGATAGTTGTAGTGGGGTGGTAGATGCCTAGTGCCTTTATGGCTCTAATCTGATAGTGGTAGTGGGGTGGTAGATGCTTAGTGCCCTTATGGCTCTAATCTGATAGTGGTAGTGGGGTGGTAGATACCTAGTCCCCATTATGGCTCTAATCTGATAGTGGTAGTGGGGTGGTAGATGCCTAGTGCCTTTATGGCTCTAATCTGATAGTGGTAGTGGGGTGATAGATGCCTAGTGCCCTTATGGCTCTAATCTGATAGTGGTAGTGGGGTGGTAGATACCTAGTCTCCATTATGGCTCTAATCTGATAGTGGTAGTGGGGTGGGAGATACCTAGTCTCCATTATGGCTCTAATCTGATAGTGGTAGTGGGGTGGGAGATACCTAGTCTCCATTATGGCTCTAATCTGATAGTGGTAGTGGGGTGGTAGATACCTAGTCTCCATTATGGCTCTAATATGATAGTGGTAGTGGGGTGGCTCTAATCTGATAGTGGTAGATGTCTAGTCTCATTATGGCTCTAATCTGATAGTGGTAGTGGGGTGGTAGATACCTAGTCTCCATTATGGCTCTAATCTGATAGTGGTAGTGGGGTGGAAGATACCTACTCTCCATTATGGCTCTAATCTGATAGTGGTAGTGGGGTGGTAGATACCTAGTCTCCATTATGGCTCTAATCTGATAGTGGTAGTGGGGTGGAAGATACCTACTCTCCATTATGGCTCTAATCTGATAGTGGTAGTGGGGTGGTAGATACCTAGTCTCCATTATGGCTCTAATCTGATAGTGGTAATGGGGTGGTATACCTAGTCTCCATTATGGCTCTAATCTGGTAGTGGTAGTGGTTTGGTAGATACCTAGTCTCCAGTATGGCTCTAATCTGGTAGTGGTAGTGGGGTGGTAGATACCTAGTCTCCATTATGGCTCTAATCTGATGGTGGTAGTGGGGTGGTAGATACCTAGTCTCCATTATGGCTCTAATCTGATAGTGGTAGTGGGGTGGTAGATGCTTAGTGCCCTTATGGCTCTAATCTGATAGTGGTAGTGGGGTGGTAGATACCTAGTGCCCTTATGTCTCTAATCTGATAGTGATAGTGGGGTGGCAGATACCTAGTCTTCAGTATGGCTCTAATCTGGTAGTGGTAGTGGGGTGGTAGATACCTAGTCTCCATTATGGCTCTAATCTGATAGTGGTAGTGGGGTGGTAGATACCTAGTCTCCATTATGGCTCTAATCTGATAGTGGTAGTGGGGTGGTAGATGCCTAGTGC
Organism: Salvelinus alpinus; assembly: GCF_045679555.1. Lineage (NCBI taxonomy): Eukaryota > Metazoa > Chordata > Actinopteri > Salmoniformes > Salmonidae > Salvelinus > Salvelinus alpinus. The sequence goes on from NC_092091.1 coordinate 98,369,169, forward strand.
CTTTATGGCTCTAATCTGATAGTGGTAGTGGGGTGGTAGATGCTTAGTGCCCTTATGGCTCTAATCTGATAGTGGTAGTGGGGTGGTAGATACCTAGTCTCCATTATGGCTCTAATCTGATAGTGGTAGTGGGGTGGTAGATGCCTAGTGCCCTTATGGCTCTAATCTGATAGTGGTAGTGGGGTGGTAGATACCTAGTCTCCATTATGGCTCTAATCTGATAGTGGTAGTGGGGTGGGAGATACCTAGTCTCCATTATGGCTATAATCTGATAGTGGTAGTGGGGTGGGAGATACCTAGTCTCCATTATGGCTCTAATCTGATAGAGGTAGTGGGGTGGTAGATACCTAGTCTCCATTATGGCTCTAATATGATAGTGGTAGTGGGGTGGTAGATGTCTAGTGCCCTTATGGCTCTAATCTGATAGTGGTAGATGTCTAGTCTCATTATGGCTCTAATCTGATAGTGGTAGTGGGGTGGTAGATACCTAGTCTCCATTATGGCTCTAATCTGATAGTGGTAGTGGGGTGGAAGATACCTACTCTCCATTATGGCTCTAATCTGATAGAGGTAGTGGGGTGGTAGATACCTAGTCTCTATTATGGCTCTAACCTGATAGTGGTAGTGGGGAGGTAGATACCTAGTCTCCATTATGGCTCTAATCTGATAGTGGTAATGGGGTGGTAGATACCTACTCTCCATTATGGCTCTAATCTGATAGTGGTAGTGGGGTGGTAGATGTCTAGTGCCCTTATGGCTCTAATCTGATAGTGGTAGATGTCTAGTCTCCATTATGGCTCTAATCTGATAGTGGTAGTGGGGTGGTAGATACCTAGTCTCCATTATGGCTCTAATCTGATAGTGGTAGTGGGGTGGAAGATACCTACTCTCCATTATGGCTCTAATCTGATAGTGGTAGTGGGGTGGTAGATATCTAGTCTCCATTATGGCTCTAATCTGATAGTGGTAGTGGGGTGGTAGATACCTAGTCTCCATTATGGCTCTAATCTGATAGTGGTAGTGGGGTGGTAGATACCTAGTCTCCATTATGGCTCTAATCTGATAGTGGTAGTGGGGTGGTAGATACCTAGTTTGCATTATGGCTCTAATCTGGTAGTGGTAGTGGGGTGGTAGATACCTAGTCTCCATTATGGCTCTAATCTGATAGTGGTAGTGGGGTGGTATATACCTAGTCTCCATTATGGCTCTAATCTGATAGTGGTAGTGGGGTGGTAGATGCCTAGTGCCCTTATGGCTCTAATCTGATAGTGGTAGTGGGGTGGTAGATGCCTAGTGTCCTTATGGCTCTAATCTGATAGTGGTAGTGGGGTGGTAGATACCTAGTCTCCATTATGGCTCTAATCTGATAGTGGTAGTGGGGTGGTAGAAGCCTAGTGCCTTTATGGCTCTAATCTGATAGTGGTAGTGTGGTGGTAGATGCCTAGTGCCCTTATGGCTCTAATCTGATAGTGGTAGTAGGGTGGTAGATACCTAGTCGCCCTTATGGCTCTAATCTGATAGTGGTAGTGGGGTGGTAGATGCCTAGTGCCTTTATGGCTCTAATCTGATAGTGGTAGTGGGGTGATAGATGCCTAGTGCCCTTATGGCTCTAATCTGATAGTGGTAGTGGGGTGGTAGATACCTAGTCTCCATTATGGCTCTAATCTGGTAGTGGTAGAGGGGTGGTAGATACCTAGTCTCCATTATGGCTCTAATCTGATAGTGGTAGTGGGGTGGTAGATACCTACTCTCCATTATGGCTCTAATCTGATAGAGGTAGTGGGGTGGTAGATACCTAGTCTCCATTATGGCTCTAACCTGATAGTGGTAGTGGGGAGGTAGATACCTAGTCTCCATTATGGCTCTAATCTGGTAGTGGTAGTGGGGTGGTAGATGTCTAGTGCCCTTATGGCTCTAATCTGATAGTGGTAGATGTCTAGTCTCATTATGGCTCTAATCTGACAGTGGTAGTGGGGTGGTAGATACCTAGTCTCCATTATGGCTCTAATATGATAGTGGTAGTGGGGTGGTAGATGTCTAGTGCCCTTATGGCTCTAATCTGATAGTGGTAGATGTCTAGTCTCATTATGGCTCTAATCTGATAGTGGTAGTGGGGTGGTAGATACCTAGTTTGCATTATGGCTCTAATCTGGTAGTGGTAGTGGGGTGGTAGATACCTAGTCTCCATTATGGCTCTAATCTGATAGTGGTAGTGGGGTGGTATATACCTAGTCTCCATTATGGCTCTAATCTGATAGTGGTAGTGGGGTGGTAGATGCCTAGTGCCTTTATGGCTCTAATCTGATAGTGGTAGTGGGGTGGTAGATGCCTAGTGTCCTTATGGCTCTAATCTGATAGTGGTAGTGGGGTGGTAGATACCTAGTCTCCATTATGGCTCTAATCTGATAGTGGTAGTGGGGTGGTAGACGCCTAGTGCCTTTATGGCTCTAATCTGATAGTGGTAGTGTGGTGGTAGATGCCTAGTGCCCTTATGGCTCTAATCTGATAGTGGTAGTAGGGTGGTAGATACCTAGTCGCCCTTATGGCTCTAATCTGATAGTGGTAGTGGGGTGGTAGATGCCTAGTGCCTTTATGGCTCTAATCTGATAGTGGTAGTGGGGTGATAGATGCCTAGTCTCCATTATGGCTCTAATCTGGTAGTGGTAGAGGGGTGGTAGATACCTAGTCTCCATTATGGCTCTAATCTGATAGTGGTAGTGGGGTGGTAGATACCTACTCTCCATTATGGCTCTAATCTGATAGAGGTAGTGGGGTGGTAGATACCTAGTCTCCATTATGGCTCTAACCTGATAGTGGTAGTGGGGAGGTAGATACCTAGTCTCCATTATGGCTCTAATCTGGTAGTGGTAGTGGGGTGGTAGATGTCTAGTGCCCTTATGGCTCTAATCTGATAGTGGTAGATGTCTAGTCTCATTATGGCTCTAATCTGATAGTGGTAGTGGGGTGGTAGATACCTAGTCTCCATTATGGCTCTAATATGATAGTGGTAGTGGGGTGGTAGATGTCTAGTGCCCTTATGGCTCTAATCTGATAGTGGTAGATGTCTAGTCTCATTATGGCTCTAATCTGATAGTGGTAGTGGGGTGGTAGATACCTAGTCTCCATTATGGCTCTAATCTGATAGTGGTAGTGGGTTGGAAGATACCTACTCTCCATTATGGCTCTAATCTGATAGTGGTAGTGGGGTGGTAGATGTCTAGTGCCCTTATGGCTCTAATCTGATAGTGGTAGATGTCTAGTCTCCATTATGGCTCTAATCTGATAGTGGTAGTGGGGTGGTAGATACCTAGTCTCCATTATGGCTCTAATCTGATAGTGGTAGTGGGGTGGAAGATACCTACTCTCCATTATGGCTCTAATCTGATAGTGGTAGTGGGGTGGTAGATACCTAGTCTCCATTATGGCTCTAATCTGATAGTGGTAGTGGGGTGGTAGATACCTAGTCTCCATTATGGCTCTAATCTGATAGTGGCAGTGGGGTGGAAGATACCTACTCTCCATTATGGCTCTAATCTGATAGAGGTAGTGGGGTGGTAGATACCTAGTCTCTATTATGGCTCTAACCTGATAGTGGTAGTGGGGAGGTAGATACCTAGTCTCCATTATGGCTCTAATCTGATAGTGGTAATGGGGTGGTAGATACCTACTCTCCATTATGGCTCTAATCTGATAGTGGTAGTGGGGTGGTAGATGTCTAGTGCCCTTATGGCTCTAATCTGATAGTGGTAGATGTCTAGTCTCCATTATGGCTCTAATCTGATAGTGGTAGTGGGGTGGTAGATACCTAGTCTCCATTATGGCTCTAATCTGATAGTGGTAGTGGGGTGGAAGATACCTACTCTCCATTATGGCTCTAATCTGATAGTGGTAGTGGGGTGGTAGATATCTAGTCTCCATTATGGCTCTAATCTGATAGTGGTAGTGGGGTGGTAGATACCTAGTCTCCATTATGGCTCTAATCTGATAGTGGTAGTGGGGTGGTAGATACCTAGTCTCTATTATGGCTCTAATCTGATAGTGGTAGTGGGGTGGTAGATACCTAGTCTCTATTATGGCTCTAATCTGATAGTGGTAGTGGGGTGGTAGATACCTAGTTTGCATTATGGCTCTAATCTGGTAGTGGTAGTGGGGTGGTAGATACCTAGTCTCCATTATGGCTCTAATCTGATAGTGGTAGTGGGGTGGTATATACCTAGTCTCCATTATGGCTCTAATCTGATAGTGGTAGTGGGGTGGTAGATGCCTAGTGCCTTTATGGCTCTAATCTGATAGTGGTAGTGGGGTGGTAGATGCCTAGTGTCCTTATGGCTCTAATCTGATAGTGGTAGTGGGGTGGTAGATACCTAGTCTCCATTATGGCTCTAATCTGATAGTGGTAGTGGGGTGGTAGATGCCTAGTGCCTTTATGGCTCTAATCTGATAGTGGTAGTGTGGTGGTAGATGCCTAGTGCCCTTATGGCTCTAATCTGATAGTGGTAGTAGGGTGGTAGATACCTAGTCTCCATTATGGCTCTAATCTGATAGTGGTAGTGGGGTGGTAGATGCCTAGTGCCTTTATGGCTCTAATCTGATAGTGGTAGTGGGGTGATAGATGCCTAGTGCCCTTATGGCTCTAATCTGATAGTGGTAGTGGGGTGGTAGATACCTAGTCTCCATTATGGCTCTAATCTGGTAGTGGTAGAGGGGTGGTAGATACCTAGTCTCCATTATGGCTCTAATCTGATAGTGGTAGTGGGGTGGTAGATACCTAGTCTCCATTATGGCTCTAATCTGATAGTGGTAGTGGGGTGGAAGATACCTACTCTCCATTATGGCTCTAATCTGATAGAGGTAGTGGGGTGGTAGATACCTAGTCTCCATTATGGCTCTAACCTGATAGTGGTAGTGGGGAGGTAGATACCTAGTCTCCATTATGGCTCTAATCTGATAGTGGTAATGGGGTGGTAGATACCTAGTCTCCATTATGGCTCTAATCTGGTAATGGTAGTGGTTTGGTAGATACCTAGTCTCCAGTATGGCTCTAATCTGGTAGTGGTAGTGGGGTGGTAGATACCTATTCTCCATTATGGCTCTAATCTGATAGTGGTAGTGGGGTGGTAGATACCTAGTCTCCATTATGGCTCTAATCTGATAGTGGTAGTGGGGTGGTAGATGCCTAGTGCCTTTATGGCTCTAATCTGATAGTGGTAGTGGTGTGATAGATGCCTAGTGCCCTTATGGCTCTAATCTGATAGTGGTAGTGGGGTGGTAGATACCTAGTCTCCATTATGGCTCTAATCTGGTAGTGGTAGAGGGGTGGTAGATACCTAGTCTCCATTATGGCTCTAATCTGATAGTGGTAGTGGGGTAGTAGATACCTAGTCTCCATTATGGCTCTAATCTGATAGTGGTAGTGGGGTGGTAGATACCTAGTCTCCATTATGGCTCTAATCTGATAGTGGTAATGGGGTGGTAGATATCTAGTCTCCATTATGGCTCTAATCTGGTAGTGGTAGTGGTTTGGTAGATACCTAGTCTCCAGTATGGCTCTAATCTGGTAGTGGTAGTGGGGTGGTAGATACCTAGTCTCTATTATGGCTCTAATCTGATAGTGGTAGATACCTAGTCTCCATTATGGCTCTAATCTGATAGTGGTAGTGGGGTGGTAGATGCCTAGTGCCTTTATGGCTCTAATATGATAGTGGTAGTGGGGTGGTAGATGTTTAGTGCCCTTATGGCTCTAATCTGATAGTGGTAGTGGGGTGTTAGATACCTAGTCTCCATTATGGCTCTAATCTGATAGTGGTAGTGGGGTGGTAGATGCTTAGTGCCTTTATGGCTCTAATCTGATAGTGGTAGTGGGGTGATAGATGCCTAGTGCCCTTATGGCTCTAATCTGATAGTGGTAGTGGGGTGGTAGATACCTAGTGCCCTTATGGCTCTAATCTGATAGTGATAGTGGGGTGGTAGATACCTAGTCTCCATTATGGCTCTTCTGATAGTGGTAGTGGGGTGGTAGATGCCTAGTGCCTTTATGGCTCTAATCTGATAGTGGTAGTGGGGTGGTAGATACCTAGTCTCCATTATGGCTCTAATCTGATAGTGATAGTGGGGTGGTAGATGCCTAGTGCCCTTATGGCTCTAATCTGATAGTGGTAGTGGGGTGGTAGATGCTTAGTCTCCATTATGGCTCTAATCTGATAGTGGTAGTGGGGTGGAAGATACCTACTCTCCATTATGGCTCTAATCTGATAGTGGTAGTGGGGTGGAAGATACCTACTCTCCATTATGGCTCTAATCTGATAGTGGTAGTGGGGTGGTAGATGTCTAGTGCCCTTATGGCTCTAATCTGATAGTGGTAGATGTCTAGTCTCATTATGGCTCTAATCTGATAGTGGTAGTGGGGTGGTAGATACCTAGTCTCCATTATGGCTCTAATCTGATAGTGGTAGTGGGGTGGAAGATACCTTCTCTCCATTATGGCTCTAATCTGATAGTGGTAGTGGGGTGGTAGATGTCTAGTGCCCTTATGGCTCTAATCTGATAGTGGTAGATGTCTAGTCTCCATTATGGCTCTAATCTGATAGTGGTAGTGGGGTGGTAGATACCTAGTCTCCATTATGGCTCTAATCTGATAGTGGTAGTGGGGTGGAAGATACCTACTCTCCATTATGGCTCTAATCTGATAGTGGTAGTGGGGTGGTAGATACCTAGTCTCCATTATGGCTCTAATCTGATAGTGGTAGTGGGGTGGTAGATACCTAGTCTCCATTATGGCTCTAATTTGATAGTGGTAGTGGGGTGGTAGATACCTAGTCTCCATTATGGCTCTAATCTGATAGTGGTAGTGGGGTGGTAGATACCTAGTTTGCATTATGGCTCTAATCTGGTAGTGGTAGTGGGGTGGTAGATACCTAGTCTCCATTATGGCTCTAATCTGATAGTGGTAGTGGGGTGGTATATACCTAGTCTCCATTATGGCTCTAATCTGATAGTGGTAGTGGGGTGGTAGATGCCTACTCTCCATTATGGCTCTAATCTGATAGTGGTAGTGGGGTGGTAGATGTCTAGTGCCCTTATGGCTCTAATCTGATAGTGGTAGATGTCTAGTCTCCATTATGGCTCTAATCTGATAGTGGTAGTGGGGTGGTAGATACCTAGTCTCCATTATGGCTCTAATCTGATAGTGGTAGTGGGGTGGAAGATACCTAGTCTCCATTATGGCTCCAATCTGATAGTGGTAGTGGGGTGGTAGATGCCTAGTGCCCATTATGGCTCTAATCTGATAGTGGTAGTGGGGTGGTAGATACCTAGTCTCCATTATGGCTCTAATCTGATAGTGGTAGTGGGGTGGTAGATACCTAGTATCTATTATGGCTCTAATCTGATAGTGGTAGTGGGGTGGTAGATACCTAGTTTGCATTATGGCTCTAATCTGGTAGTGGTAGTGGGGTGGTAGATACCTAGTCTCCATTATGGCTCTAATCTGATAGTGGTAGTGGGGTGGTAGATACCTAGTCTCCATTATGGCTCTAATCTGATAGTGGTAGTGGGATGGTAGATGCCTAGTGCCTTTATGGCTCTAATCTGATAGTGGTAGTGGGGTGGTAGATGCCTAGTGTCCTTATGGCTCTAATCTGATAGTGGTAGTGGGGTGGTAGATACCTAGTCTCCATTATGGCTCTAATCTGATAGTGGTAGTGGGGTGGTAGATGCCTAGTGCCTTTATGGCTCTAATCTGATAGTGGTAGTGTGGTGGTAGATGCCTAGTGCCCTTATGGCTCTAATCTGATAGTGGTAGTAGGGTGGTAGATACCTAGTCTCCATTATGGCTCTAATCTGATAGTGGTAGTGGGGTGGTAGATGCCTAGTGCCTTTATGGCTCTAATCTGATAGTGGTAGTGGGGTGATAGATGCCTAGTGCCCTTATGGCTCTAATCTGATAGTGGTAGTGGGGTGGTAGATACCTAGTCTCCATTATGGCTCTAATCTGGTAGTGGTAGAGGGGTGGTAGATACCTAGTCTCCATTATGGCTCTAATCTGATAGTGGTAGTGGGGTGGTAGATACCTAGTCTCCATTATGGCTCTAATCTGATAGTGGTAGTGGGGTGGAAGATACCTACTCTCCATTATGGCTCTAATCTGATAGAGGTAGTGGGGTGGTAGATACCTAGTCTCCATTATGGCTCTAACCTGATAGTGGTAGTGGGGAGGTAGATACCTAGTCTCCATTATGGCTCTAATCTGATAGTGGTAATGGGGTGGTAGATACCTAGTCTCCATTATGGCTCTAATCTGGTAGTGGTAGTGGTTTGGTAGATACCTAGTCTCCAGTATGGCTCTAATCTGGTAGTGGTAGTGGGGTGGTAGATACCTATTCTCCATTATGGCTCTAATCTGATAGTGGTAGTGGGGTGGTAGATACCTAGTCTCCATTATGGCTCTAATCTGGTAGTGGTAGTGGGGTGATAGATGCCTAGTGCCCTTATGGCTCTAATCTGATAGTGGTAGTGGGGTGGTAGATACCTAGTCTCCATTATGGCTCTAATCTGGTAGTGGTAGAAGGGTGGTAGATACCTAGTCTCCATTATGGCTCTAATCTGATAGTGGTAGTGGGGTAGTAGATACCTAGTCTCCATTATGGCTCTAATCTGATAGTGGTAGTGGGGTGGTAGATACCTAGTCTCCATTATGGCTCTAATCTGATAGTGGTAATGGGGTGGTAGATACCTAGTCTCCATTATGGCTCTAATCTGGTAGTGGTAGTGGTTTGGTAGATACCTAGTCTCCAGTATGGCTCTAATCTGGTAGTGGTAGTGGGGTGGTAGATACCTAGTCTCTATTATGGCTCTAATCTGATAGTGGTAGATACCTAGTCTCCATTATGGCTCTAATCTGATAGTGGTAGTGGGGTGGTAGATGCCTAGTGCCTTTATGGCTCTAATCTGATAGTGGTAGTGGGGTGGTAGTTGTTTAGTGCCCTTATGGCTCTAATCTGATAGTGGTAGTGGGGTGGTAGATACCTAGTCTCCATTATGGCTCTAATCTGATAGTGGTAGTGGGGTGGTAGATGCTTAGTGCCTTTATGGCTCTAATCTGATAGTGGTAGTGGGGTGATAGATGCCTAGTGCCCTTATGGCTCTAATCTGATAGTGGTAATGGGGTGGTAGATACCTAGTCTCCATTATGGCTCTAATCTGGTAGTGGTAGTGGTTTGGTAGATACCTAGTCTCCAGTATGGCTCTAATCTGGTAGTGGTAGTGGGGTGGTAGATACCTATTCTCCATTATGGCTCTAATCTGATAGTGGTAGTGGGGTGGTAGATACCTAGTCTCCATTATGGCTCTAATCTGATAGTGGTAGTGGGGTGGTAGATGCCTAGTGCCCTTATGGCTCTAATCTGATAGTGGTAGTGGGGTGGTAGATACCTAGTCTCCATTATGGCTCTAATCTGGTAGTGGTAGAAGGGTGGTAGATACCTAGTCTCCATTATGGCTCTAATCTGATAGTGGTAGTGGGGTAGTAGATACCTAGTCTCCATTATGGCTCTAATCTGATAGTGGTAGTGGGGTGGTAGATACCTAGTCTCCATTATGGCTCTAATCTGATAGTGGTAATGGGGTGGTAGATATCTAGTCTCCATTATGGCTCTAATCTGGTAGTGGTAGTGGTTTGGTAGATACCTAGTCTCCAGTATGGCTCTAATCTGGTAGTGGTAGTGGGGTGGTAGATACCTAGTCTCTATTATGGCTCTAATCTGATAGTGGTAGATACCTAGTCTCCATTATGGCTCTAATCTGATAGTGGTAGTGGGGTGGTAGATGCCTAGTGCCTTTATGGCTCTAATCTGATAGTGGTAGTGGGGTGGTAGTTGTTTAGTGCCCTTATGGCTCTAATCTGATAGTGGTAGTGGGGTGGTAGATACCTAGTCTCCATTATGGCTCTAATCTGATAGTGGTAGTGGGGTGGTAGATGCTTAGTGCCTTTATGGCTCTAATCTGATAGTGGTAGTGGGGTGATAGATGCCTAGTGCCCTTATGGCTCTAATCTGATAGTGGTAGTGGGGTGGTAGATACCTAGTGCCCTTATGGCTCTAATCTGATAGTGATAGTGGGGTGGTAGATACCTCGTCTCCATTATGGCTCTTCTGATAGTGGTAGTGGGGTGGTAGATGCCTAGTGCCTTTATGGCTCTAATCTGATAGTGGTAGTGGGGTGAAAGATGCCTAGTGCCCTTATTGCTCTAATCTGATAGAGGTAGTGGGGTGGTAGATACCTAGTCTCCATTATGGCTCTAATCTGATAGTGATATTGGGGTGGTAGATGCCTAGTGCCCTTATGGCTCTAATCTGATAGTGGTAGTGGGGTGGTAGATGCTTAGTGCCCTTATGGCTCTAATCTGATAGTGGTAGTGGGGTGGTAGATACCTAGTCTCCATTATGGCTCTAATCTGATAGTGGTAGTGGGGTGGTAGATGCCTAGTGCCTTTATGGCTCTAATCTGATAGTGGTAGTGGGGTGATAGATGCCTAGTGCCCTTATGGCTCTAATCTGATAGTGGTAGTGGGGTGGTAGATACCTAGTGCCCTTATGGCTCTAATCTGATAGTGATAGTGGGGTGGCAGATACCTAGTCTCCATTATGGCTCTAATCTGATAGTGGTAGTGGGGTGGTAGATGCCTAGTGCCTTTATGGCTATAATCTGATAGTGGTAATGGGGTGATAGATGCCTAGTGCCCTTATGGCTCTAATCTGATAGTGGTAGTGGGGTGGTAGATACCTAGTCTCCATTATGGCTCTAATCTGGTAGTGGTAGTGGTTTGGTAGATACCTAGTCTCCAGTATGGCTCTAATCTGGTAGTGGTAGTGGGGTGGTAGATACCTAGTCTCCATTATGGCTCTAATCTGATGGTGGTAGTGGGGTGGTAGATACCTAGTCTCCATTATGGCTCTAATCTGATAGTGGTAGTGGGGTGGTAGATGCTTAGTGCCCTTATGGCTCTAATCTGATAGTGGTAGTGGGGTGGTAGATACCTAGTCTCCATTATGGCTCTAATCTGATAGTGGTAGTGGGGTGGTAGATGCCTAGTGCCTTTATGGCTCTAATCTGATAGTGGTAGTGGGGTGATAGATGCCTAGTGCCCTTATGGCTCTAATCTGATAGTGGTAGTGGGGTGGTAGATACCTAGTGCCCTTGTGGCTCTAATCTGATAGTGATAGTGGGGTGGCAGATACCTAGTCTCCATTATGGCTCTAATCTGATAGTGGTAGTGGGGTGGTAGATGCCTAGTGCCTTTATGGCTATATTCTGATAGTGGTAGTGGGGTGATAGATGCCTAGTGCCCTTATGGCTCTAATCTGATAGTGGTAGTGGGGTGGTAGATACCTAGTCTCCATTATGGCTCTAATCTGATAGTGATAGTGGGGTGGTAGTTGCCTAGTGCCCTTATGGCTCTAATCTGATAGTGGTAGTGGGGTGGTAGATACTTAGTCTCCATTATGGCTCTAATCTGGTAGTGGTAGTGGTTTGGTAGATACCTAGTCTCCAGTATGGCTCTAATCTGGTAGTGGTAGTGGGGTGGTAGATACCTAGTCTCCATTATGGCTCTAATCTGATAGTGGTAGTTGGGTGGTAGATACCTAGTCTCCATTATGGCTCTAATCTGATAGTTGTAGTGGGGTGGTAGATGCCTAGTGCCTTTATGGCTCTAATCTGATAGTGGTAGTGGGGTGGTAGATGCTTAGTGCCCTTATGGCTCTAATCTGATAGTGGTAGTGGGGTGGCAGATACCTAGTCTCCATTATGGCTCTAATCTGATAGTGGTAGTGGGGTGGTAGATGCCTAGTGCCCTTATGGCTCTAATCTGATAGTGGTAGTGGGGTGGTAGATACCTAGTCTCCATTATGGCTCTAATCTGATAGTGATAGTGGGGTGGTAGTTGCCTAATGCCCTTATGGCTCTAATCTGATAGTGGTAGTGGGGTGGTAGATACCTAGTCTCCATTATGGCTCTAATCTGATAGTGGTAATGGGGTGGTAGATACCTAGTCTCCATTATGGCTCTAATCTGGTAGTGGTAGTGGTTTGGTAGAAACCTAGTCTCCAGTATGGCTCTAATCTGGTAGTGGTAGTGGGGTGGTAGATACCTAGTCTCCATTATGGCTCTAATCTGATAGTGGTAATGGGGTGGTAGATACCTAGTCTCCATTATGGCTCTAATATGATAGTTGTAGTGGGGTGGTAGAAGCATTATGGCTCTAATCTGATAGTGGTAGTGGGGTGGTAGATGCTTAGTGCCCTTATGGCTCTAATCTGATAGTGGTAGTGGGGTGGTAGATACCTAGTCTCCATTATGGCTCTAATCTGATAGTGGTAGTGGGGTGGTAGATGCCTAGTGCCCTTATGGCTCTAATCTGATAGTGGTAGTGGGGTGGTAGATACCTAGTCTCCATTATGGCTCTAATCTGATAGTGGTAGTGGGGTGGGAGATACCTAGTCTCCATGATGGCTCTAATCTGATAGTGGTAGTGGGGTGGGAGATACCTAGTCTCCATTATGGCTCTAATCTGATAGAGGTAGTGGGGTGGTAGATACCTACTCTCCATTATGGCTCTAATCTGATAGTGGTAGTGGGGTGGTAGATGTCTAGTGCCCTTATGGCTCTAATCTGATAGTGGTAGATGTCTAGTCTCCATTATGGCTCTAATCTGATAGTGGAAGTGGGGTGGTAGATACCTAGTCTCCATTATGGCTCTAATCTGATAGTGGTAGTGGGGTGGAAGATACCTACTCTCCATTATGGCTCTAATCTGATAGTGGTAGTGGGGTGGTAGATGCCTAGTGCCTTTATGGCTCTAATCTGATAGTGGTAGTGGGGTGATAGATGCCTAGTGCCCTTATGGCTCTAATCTGATAGTGGTAGTGGGGTGGTAGATACCTAGTCTCCATTATGGCTCTAATCTGGTAGTGGTAGAGGGGTGGTAGATACCTAGTCTCCATTATGGCTCTAATCTGATAGTGGTAGTGGGGTGGTAGATACCTAGTCTCCATTATGGCTCTAATCTGATAGTGGTAGTGGGGTGGAAGATACCTACTCTCCATTATGGCTCTAATCTGATAGTGGTAGTGGGGTGGTAGATATCTAGTCTCCATTATGGCTCTAATCTGATAGTGGTAGTGGGGTGGTAGATACCTAGTCTCCATTATGGCTCTAATCTGATAGTGGTAGTGGGGTGGTAGATACATAGTCTCCATTATGGCTCTAATCTGATAGTGGTAGTGGGGTGGTAGATACCTAGTTTGCATTATGGCTCTAATCTGGTAGTGGTAGTGGGGTGGTAGATACCTAGTCTCCATTATGGCTCTAATCTGATAGTGGTAGTGGGGTGGTATATACCTAGTCTCCATTATGGCTCTAATCTGATAGTGGTAGTGGGGTGGTAGATGCCTAGTGCCTTTATGGCTCTAATCTGATAGTGGTAGTAGGGTGGTAGATACCTAGTCTCCATTATGGCTCTAATCTGATAGTGGTAGTGGGGTGGTAGATGCCTAGTGCCTTTATGGCTCTAATCTGATAGTGGTAGTGGGGTGATAGATGCCTAGTGCCCTTATGGCTCTAATCTGATAGTGGTAGTGGGGTGGTAGATACCTAGTCTCCATTATGGCTCTAATCTGGTAGTGGTAGAGGGGTGGTAGATACCTAGTCTCCATTATGGCTCTAATCTGATAGTGGTAGTGGGGTGGAAGATACCTACTCTCCATTATGGCTCTAATCTGATAGAGGTAGTGGGGTGGTAGATACCTAGTCTCCATTATGGCTCTAACCTGATAGTGGTAGTGGGGAGGTAGATACCTAGTCTCCATTATGGCTCTAATCTGATAGTGGTAATGGGGTGGTAGATACCTAGTCTCCATTATGGCTCTAATCTGGTAGTGGTAGTGGTTTGGTAGATACCTAGTCTCCAGTATGGCTCTAATCTGGTAGTGGTAGTGGGGTGGTAGATACCTATTCTCCATTATGGCTCTAATCTGATAGTGGTAGTGGGGTGGTAGATACCTAGTCTCCATTATGGCTCTAATCTGATAGTGGTAGTGGGGTGGTAGATGCCTAGTGCCATTATGGCTCTAATCTGATAGTGGTAGTGGGGTGATAGATGCCTAGTGCCCTTATGGCTCTAATCTGATAGTGGTAGTGGGGTGGTAGATACCTAGTCTCCATTATGGCTCTAATCTGGTAGTGGTAGAGGGGTGGTAGATACCTAGTCTCCATTATGGCTCTAATCTGATAGTGGTAGTGGGGTAGTAGATACCTAGTCTCCATTATGGCTCTAATCTGATAGTGGTAGTGGGGTGGTAGATACCTAGTCTCCATTATGGCTCTAATCTGATAGTGGTAATGGGGTGGTAGATATCTAGTCTCCATTATGGCTCTAATCTGGTAGTGGTATTGGTTTGGTAGATACCTAGTCTCCAGTATGGCTCTAATCTGGTAGTGGTAGTGGGGTGGTAGATACCTAGTCTCTATTATGGCTCTAATCTGATAGTGGTAGATACCTAGTCTCCATTATGGCTCTAATCTGATAGTGGTAGTGGGGTGGTAGATGCCTAGTGCCTTTATGGCTCTAATCTGATAGTGGTAGTGGGGTGGTAGATGTTTAGTGCCCTTATGGCTCTAATCTGATAGTGGTAGTGGGGTGGTAGATACCTAGTCTCCATTATGGCTCTAATCTTATAGTGGTAGTGGGGTGGTAGATGCCTAGTGCCTTTATGGCTCTAATCTGATAGTGGTAGTGGGGTGATAGATGCCTAGTGCCCTTATGGCTCTAATCTGATAGTGGTAGTGGGGTGGTAGATACCTAGTGCCCTTATGGCTCTAATCTGATAGTGATAGTGGGGTGGTAGATACCTAGTCTCCATTATGGCTCTTCTGATAGTGGTAGTGGGGTGGTAGATGCCTAGTGCCTTTATGGCTCTAATCTGATAGTGGTAGTGGGGTGAAAGATGCCTAGTGCCCTTATGGCTCTAATCTGATAGTGGTAGTGGGGTGATAGATCCCTAGTGCCTTTATGGCTCTAATCTGATAGTGGTAGTGGGGTGGTAGATGCCTAGTCCCCTTATGGCTCTAATCTGATAGTGGTGGTGGGGTAGTAGATACCTAGTCTCCATTATGGCTCTAATCTGATAGTGGTAGTGGGGTGGTAGATGCCTAGTGCCTTTATGGCTCTAATCTGATAGTGGTAGTGTGGTGGTAGATGCCTAGTGCCCTTATGGCTCTAATCTGATAGTGGTAGTAGGTGGTAGATACCTAGTCTCCATTATGGCTCTAATCTGATAGTGGTAGTGGGGTGGTAGATGCCTAGTGCCTTTATGGCTCTAATCTGATAGTGGTATTGGGGTGATAGATGCCTAGTGCCCTTATGGCTCTAATCTGATAGTGGTAGTGGGGTGGTAGATACCTAGTCTCCATTATGGCTCTAATCTGGTAGTGGTAGAGGGGTGGTAGATACCTAGTCTCCATTATGGCTCTAATCTGATAGTGGTAGTGGGGTGGTAGATACCTAGTCTCCATTATGGCTCTAATCTGATAGTGGTAGTGGGGTGGTAGATACCTAGTTTGCATTATGGCTCTAATCTGGTAGTGGCAGTGGGGTGGTAGATACCTAGTCTCCATTATGGCTCTAATCTGATAGTGGTAGTGGGGTGGTATATACCTAGTCTCCATTATGGCTCTAATCTGATAGTGGTAGTGGGGTGGTAGATGCCTAGTGCCCTTATGGCTCTAATCTGATAGTGGTAGTAGGGTGGTAGATACCTAGTCTCCATTATGGCTCTAATCTGATAGTGGTAGTGGGGTGGTAGATGCCTAGTGCCTTTATGGCTCTAATCTGATAGTGGTAGTGGGGTGATAGATGCCTAGTGCCCTTATGGCTCTAATCTGATAGTGGTAGTGGGGTGGTAGATACCTAGTCTCCATTATGGCTCTAATCTGGTAGTGGTAGAGGGGTGGTAGATACCTAGTCTCCATTATGGCTCTAATCTGATAGTGGTAGTGGGGTGGAAGATACCTACTCTCCATTATGGCTCTAATCTGATAGAGGTAGTGGGGTGGTAGATACCTAGTCTCCATTATGGCTCTAACCTGATAGTGGTAGTGGGGAGGTAGATACCTAGTCTCCATTATGGCTCTAATCTGATAGTGGTAATGGGGTGGTAGATACCTAGTCTCCATTATGGCTCTAATCTGGTAGTGGTAGTGGTTTGGTAGATACCTAGTCTCCAGTATGGCTCTAATCTGGTAGTGGTAGTGGGGTGGTAGATACCTATTCTCAATTATGGCTCTAATCTGATAGTGGTAGTGGGGTGGTAGATACCTAGTCTCCATTATGGCTCTAATCTGATAGTGGTAGTGGGGTGGTAGATGCCTAGTGCCATTATGGCTCTAATCTGATAGTGGTAGTGGGGTGATAGATGCCTAGTGCCCTTATGGCTCTAATCTGATAGTGGTAGTGGGGTGGTAGATACCTAGTCTCCATTATGGCTCTAATCTGGTAGTGGTAGAGGGGTGGTAGATACCTAGTCTCCATTATGGCTCTAATCTGATAGTGGTAGTGGGGTAGTAGATACCTAGTCTCCATTATGGCTCTAATCTGATAGTGGTAGTGGGGTGGTAGATACCTAGTCTCCATTATGGCTCTAATCTGATAGTGGTAATGGGGTGGTAGATATCTAGTCTCCATTATGGCTCTAATCTGGTAGTGGTATTGGTTTGGTAGATACCTAGTCTCCAGTATGGCTCTAATCTGGTAGTGGTAGTGGGGTGGTAGATACCTAGTCTCTATTATGGCTCTAATCTGATAGTGGTAGATACCTAGTCTCCATTATGGCTCTAATCTGATAGTGGTAGTGGGGTGGTAGATGCCTAGTGCCTTTATGGCTCTAATCTGATAGTGGTAGTGGGGTGGTAGATGTTTAGTGCCCTTATGGCTCTAATCTGATAGTGGTAGTGGGGTGGTAGATACCTAGTCTCCATTATGGCTCTAATCTGATAGTGGTAGTGGGGTGGTAGATGCCTAGTGCCTTTATGGCTCTAATCTGATAGTGGTAGTGGGGTGATAGATGCCTAGTGCCCTTATGGCTCTAATCTGATAGTGGTAGTGGGGTGGTAGATACCTAGTGCCCTTATGGCTCTAATCTGATAGTGATAGTGGGGTGGTAGATACCTAGTCTCCATTATGGCTCTTCTGATAGTGGTAGTGGGGTGGTAGATGCCTAGTGCCTTTATGGCTCTAATCTGATAGTGGTAGTGGGGTGAAAGATGCCTAGTGCCCTTATGGCTCTAATCTGATAGTGGTAGTGGGGTGGTAGATACCTAGTCTCCATTATGGCTCTAATCTGATAGTGATAGTGGGGTGGTAGATGCCTAGTGCCCTTATGGCTCTAATCTGATAGTGGTAGTGGGGTGGTAGATACCTAGTCTCCATTATGGCTCTAATCTGATAGTGGTAGTGGGTTGGTAGATGCCTAGTGCATTTATGGCTCTAATCTGATAGTGGTAGATGTCTAGTCTCCATTATGGCTCTAATATGATAGTGGTAGTGGGGTGATAGATACCTAGTCTCCATTATGGCTCTAATCTAATAGTGGTAGTGGGGTGGGAGATGTCTAGTGCCCTTATGGCTCTAATCTGATAGTGGTAGTGGCATGGTAGATGTCTAGTGCCCTTATGGCTCTAATCTAATAGTGGTAGATGTCTAGTCTCCATTATGGCTCTAATCTGATAGTGGTAGTGGGGTGGTAGATACCTAGTCTCCATTATGGCTCTAATCTGATAGTGGTAGTGGGGTGGGAGATACCTAGTCTCCATTATGGCTCTAATCTGATAGTGGTAGTGGGGTGGTAGATACCTAGTCTCCATTATGGCTCTAATCTGATAGTGGTAGTGGGGTGGTAGATGTCTAGTGCCCTTATGGCTTTAATCTGATAGTGGTAGATGTCTAGTCTCCATTATGGCTCTAATATGATAGTGGTAGTGGGGTGATAGATACCTAGTCTCCATTATGGCTCTAATCTAATAGTGGTAGTGGGGTGGTAGATGCCTAGTGCCTTTATGGCTCCAATCTGATAGTGGTAGTGGGGTGGTAGATGCCTAGTGCCCTTATGGCTCTAATATGATAGTGGTAGTGGGGTGGTAGATACCTAGTCTCCATTATGGCTCTAATCTGATAGTGGTAGTGGGGTGGTAAATACCTAGTCTCCATTATGGCTCTAATCTGATAGTGGTAGTGGGGTGGTAGATGCCTAGTGCCCTTATGGGGTGGTAGATACCTAGTCTCCATTATGGCTCTAATCTGATAGTGGTATTGGGGTGGAAGATACCTACTCTCCATTATGGCTCTAATCTGATAGAGGTAGTGGGGTGGTAGATACCTAGTCTCCATTATGGCTCTAATCTGATAGTGGTAGTGGGGTGGTAGATACCTAGTCTCCATTATGGCTCTAATCTGATAGTGGTAGTGGGGTGGTAGATACCTAGTCTCCATTATGGCTCTAATCTGATAGTGGTAGTGGGGTGGTAGATACCTAGTTTCCATTATTGCTCTAATCTGGTAGTGGTAGTGGGGTGGTAGATACCTAGTCTCCATTATGGCTCTAATCTGATAGTGGTAGTGGGGTGGTAGATACCTAGTCTCCATTATGGCTCTAATCTGATATTGGTAGTGGGGTGGTAGATGCCTAGTGCCTTTATGGCTCTAATCTGATAGTGGTAGTGGGGTGGTAGATGCCTAGTGCCCTTATGGCTCTAATCTGATAGTGGTAGTGGGGTGGTAGATACCTAGTCTCCATTATGGCTCTAATCTGATAGTGGTAGTGGGGTGGTAGATGCCTAGTGTCTTTATGGCTCTAATCTGATAGTGGTAGTGGGGTGGTAGATGCTTAGTGCCCTTATGGCACTAATCTGATAGTGGTAGTGGGGTGATAGATGCCTAGTGCCCTTATGGCTCTAATCTGATAGTGGTAGTGGGGTGGTAGATACCTAGTCTCCATAGTGGGGTGGTAGCTGCCTAGTCCCCTTATGGCTCTAATCTGGTAGTGGTAGTGGGGTGGTAGATACGTAGTCTCCATTATGGCTCTAATCTGATAGTGGTAGTGGGGTGGTAGATACCTAGTCTCCATTATGGCTCTAATCTGATATTGGTAGTGGGGTGTGAGATGCCTAGTGCCTTTATGGCTCTAATCTGATAGTGGTAGTGGGGTGGTAGATGCCTAGTGCCCTTATGGCTCTAATCTGATAGTGGTAGTGGGGTGGTAGATACCTAGTCTCCATTATGGCTCTAATCTGATAGTGGTAGTGGGGTGGAGATGCCTAGTGCCTTTATGGCTCTAATCTGATAGTGGTAGTGGGGTGGTAGATGCTTAGTGCCCTTATGGCTCTAATCTGATAGTGGTAGTGGGGTGGTAGATGCTTAGTGCCCTTATGGCTCTAATCTGATAGTGGTAGTGGGGTGTAGATACCTAGTCTCCATTATGGCTCTAATCTGATAGTGATAGTGGGGTGGTAGATGCCTAGTCCCCTTATGGCTCTAATCTGATAGTGGTAGTGGGGTGGTAGATACCTAGACTCCATTTTTGCTCTAATCTGATAGTGGTAGTGGGGTGGTAGATACCTAGTCTCCATTATGGCTCTAATCTGGTAGTGGTAGTGGTGTGGTAAATACCTAGTCTCCATTATGGCTCTAATCTGGTAGTGGTAGTGGGGTGGTAGATACCTAGTCTCCATTATGGCTCTAATCTGATAGTGGTAGTGGGGTGGTAGATACCTAGTCTCCATTATGGCTCTAATCTGATAGTGGTAGTGGGGTGGTAGATGCCTGGTGCCTTTATGGCTCTAATCTGATAGTGGTAGTGGGGTGGTAGATGCCTAGTGCCCTTATGGCTCTAATCTGATAGTGGTAGTGGGGTGGTAGATGCCTAGTGCCCTTATGGCTCTAATATGATAGTGGTAGTGGGGTGGTAGATACCTAGTCTCCATTATGGCTCTAATCTGATAGTGGTAGTGGGGTGGTAGATACCTAGTCTCCATTATGGCTCTAATCTGATAGTGGTAGTGGGGTGGTAGATACCTAGTCTCCATTATGGCTCTAATCTGATAGTGGTAGTGGGGTGGTAGATGCCTAGTGCCCTTATGGGGTGGTAGATACCTAGTCTCCATTATGGCTCTAATCTGATAGTGGTATTGGGGTGGAAGATACCTACTCTCCATTATGGCTCTAATCTGATAGAGGTAGTGGGGTGGTAGATACCTAGTCTCCATTATGGCTCTAATCTGATAGTGGTAGTGGGGTGGTAGATACCTAGTCTCCATTATGGCTCTAATCTGATAGTGGTAGTGGGGTGGTAGATACCTAGTCTCCATTATGGCTCTAATCTGATAGTGGTAGTGGGGTGGTAGATACCTAGTTTCCATTATTGCTCTAATCTGGTAGTGGTAGTGGGGTAGTAGATACGTAGTCTCCATTATGGCTCTAATCTGATAGTGGTAGTGGGGTGGTAGATGCTTAGTGCCCTTATGGCTCTAATCTGATAGTGGTAGTGGGGTGATAGATGCCTAGTGCCCTTATGGCTCTAATCTGATAGTGGTAGTGGGGTGTAGATACCTAGTCTCCATTATGGCTCTAATCTGATAGTGATAGTGGGGTGGTAGATGCCTAGTCCCCTTATGGCTCTAATCTGGTAGTGGTAGTGGGGTGGTAGATACGTAGTCTCCATTATGGCTCTAATCTGATAGTGGTAGTGGGGTGGTAGATACCTAGTCTCCATTATGGCTCTAATCTGATATTGGTAGTGGGGTGTGAGATGCCTAGTGCCTTTATGGCTCTAATCTGATAGTGGTAGTGGGGTGGTAGATGCCTAGTGCCCTTATGGCTCTAATCTGATAGTGGTAGTGGGGTGGTAGATACCTAGTCTCCATTATGGCTCTAATCTGATAGTGGTAGTGGGGTGGAGATGCCTAGTGTCTTTATGGCTCTAATCTGATAGTGGTAGTGGGGTGGTAGATGCTTAGTGCCCTTATGGCTCTAATCTGATAGTGGTAGTGGGGTGATAGATGCCTAGTGCCCTTATGGTTCTAATCTGATAGTGGTAGTGGGGTGTAGATACCTAGTCTCCATTATGGCTCTAATCTGATAGTGATAGTGGGGTGGTAGATGCCTAGTCCCCTTATGGCTCTAATCTGATAGTGGTAGTGGGGTGGTAGATACCTAGACTCCATTTTTGCTCTAATCTGATAGTGGTAGTGGGGTGGTAGATACCTAGTCTCCATTATGGCTCTAATCTGGTAGTGGTAGTGGTGTGGTAAATACCTAGTCTCCATTATGGCTCTAATCTGGTAGTGGTAGTGGGGTGGTAGATACCTAGTCTCCATTATGGCTCTAATCTGATAGTGGTAGTGGGGTGGTAGATACCTAGTCTCCATTATGGCTCTAATCTGATAGTGGTAGTGGGGTGGTAGATGCCTGGTGCCTTTATGGCTCTAATCTGATAGTGGTAGTGGGGTGGTAGATGCCTAGGGCCCTTATGGCTCTAATCTGATATTGGTAGTGGGGTGGTAGATGCCTAGTGCCCTTATGGCTCTAATATGATAGTGGTAGTGGGGTGGTAGATACCTAGTCTCCATTATGGCTCTAATCTGATAGTGGTAGTGGGGTGGTAGATACCTAGTCTCCATTATGGCTCTAATCTGATAGTGGTAGTGGGGTGGTAGATACCTAGTCTCCATTATGGCTCTAATCTGATAGTGGTAGTGGGGTGGTAGATGCCTAGTGCCCTTATGGGGTGGTAGATACCTAGTCTCCATTATGGCTCTAATCTGATAGTGGTATTGGGGTGGAAGATACCTACTCTCCATTATGGCTCTAATCTGATAGAGGTAGTGGGGTGGTAGATACCTAGTCTCCATTATGGCTCTAATCTGATAGTGGTAGTGGGGTGGTAGATACCTAGTCTCCATTATGGCTCTAATCTGATAGTGGTAGTGGGGTGGTAGATACCTAGTCTCCATTATGGCTCTAATCTGATAGTGGTAGTGGGGTGGTAGATACCTAGTTTCCATTATTGCTCTAATCTGGTAGTGGTAGTGGGGTAGTAGATACGTAGTCTCCATTATGGCTCTAATCTGATAGTGGTAGTGGGGTGGTAGATGCCTAGTGTCTTTATGGCTCTAATCTGATAGTGGTAGTGGGGTGGTAGATGCTTAGTGCCCTTATGGCTCTAATATGATAGTGGTAGTGGGGTGATAGATGCCTAGTGCCCTTATGGCTCTAATCTGATAGTGGTAGTGGGGTGTAGATACCTAGTCTCCATTATGGCTCTAATCTGATAGTGATAGTGGGGTGGTAGATGCCTAGTCCCCTTATGGCTCTAATCTGGTAGTGGTAGTGGGGTGGTAGATACGTAGTCTCCATTATGGCTCTAATCTGATAGTGGTAGTGGGGCGGTAGATACCTAGTCTCCATTATGGCTCTAATCTGATATTGGTAGTGGGGTGGTAGATGCCTAGTGCCTTTATGGCTCTAATCTGATAGTGGTAGTGGGGTGGTAGATGCCTAGTGCCCTTATGGCTCTAATCTGATAGTGGTAGTGGGGTGGTAGATACCTAGTCTCCATTATGGCTCTAATCTGATAGTGGTAGTGGGGTGGAGATGCCTAGTGTCTTTATGGCTCTAATCTGATAGTGGTAGTGGGGTGGTAGATGCTTAGTGCCCTTATGGCTCTAATCTGATAGTGGTAGTGGGGTGATAGATGCCTAGTGCCCTTATGGCTCTAATCTGATAGTGGTAGTGGGGTGTAGATACCTAGTCTCCATTATGGCTCTAATCTGATAGTGATAGTGGGGTGGTAGATGCCTAGTCCCCTTATGGCTCTAATCTGATAGTGGTAGTGGGGTGGTAGATACCTAGTCTCCATTATGGCTCTAATCTGATAGTGGTAATGGGGTGGTAGATATCTAGTCTCCATTATGGCTCTAATCTGGTAGTGGTATTGGTTTGGTAGATACCTAGTCTCCAGTATGGCTCTAATCTGGTAGTGGTAGTGGGGTGGTAGATACCTAGTCTCTATTATGGCTGTAATCTGATAGTGGTAGATACCTAGTCTCCATTATGGCTCTAATCTGATAGTGGTAGTGGGGTGGTAGATGCCTAGTGCCTTTATGGCTCTAATCTGATAGTGGTAGTGGGGTGGTAGATGTTTAGTGCCCTTATGGCTCTAATCTGATAGTGGTAGTGGGGTGGTAGATACCTAGTCTCCATTATGGCTCTAATCTGATAGTGGTAGTGGGGTGGTAGATGCCTAGTGCCTTTATGGCTCTAATCTGATAGTGGTAGTGGGGTGATAGATGCCTAGTGCCCTTATGGCTCTAATCTGATAGTGGTAGTGAGGTGGTAGATACCTAGTGCCCTTATGGCTCTAATCTGATAGTGATAGTGGGGTGGTAGATACCTAGTCTCCATTATGGCTCTTCTGATAGTGGTAGTGGGGTGGTAGATGCCTAGTGCCTTTATGGCTCTAATCTGATAGTGGTAGTGGGGTGAAAGATGCCTAGTGCCCTTATGGCTCTAATCTGATAGTGGTAGTGGGGTGGTAGATACCTAGTCTCCATTATGGCTCTAATCTGATAGTGATAGTGGGGTGGTAGATGCCTAGTGCCCTTATGGCTCTAATCTGATAGTGGTAGTGGGGTGGTAGATACCTAGTCTACATTATGGCTCTAATCTGATAGTGGTAGTGGGTTGGTAGATGCCTAGTGCATTTATGGCTCTAATCTGATAGTGGTAGATGTCTAGTCTCCATTATGGCTCTAATATGATAGTGGTAGTGGGGTGATAGATACCTAGTCTCCATTATGGCTCTAATCTAATAGTGTTAGTGGGGTGGGAGATGTCTAGTGCCCTTATGGCTCTAATCTGATAGTGGTAGTGGCATGGTAGATGTCTAGTGCCCTTATGGCTCTAATCTAATAGTGGTAGATGTCTAGTCTCCATTATGGCTCTAATCTGATAGTGGTAGTGGGGTGGTAGATACCTAGTCTCCATTATGGCTCTAATCTGATAGTGGTAGTGGGGTGGGAGATACCTAGTCTCCATTATGGCTCTAATCTGATAGTGGTAGTGGGGTGGTAGATACCTAGTCTCCATTATGGCTCTAATCTGATAGTGGTAGTGGGGTGGTAGATGTCTAGTGCCCTTATGGCTTTAATCTGATAGTGGTAGATGTCTAGTCTCCATTATGGCTCTAATATGATAGTGGTAGTGGGGTGATAGATACCTAGTCTCCATTATGGCTCTAATCTAATAGTGGTAGTGGGGTGGTAGATGCCTAGTGCCTTTATGGCTCCAATCTGATAGTGGTAGTGGGGTGGTAGATGCCTAGTGCCCTTATGGCTCTAATATGATAGTGGTAGTGGGGTGGTAGATACCTAGTCTCCATTATGGCTCTAATCTGATAGTGGTAGTGGGGTGGTAGATGCCTAGTGCATTTATGGCTCTAATCTGATAGTGGTAGATGTCTAGTCTCCATTATGGCTCTAATATGATAGTGGTAGTGGGGTGATAGATACCTAGTCTCCATTATGGCTCTAATCTAATAGTGGTAGTGGGGTGGGAGATGTCTAGTGCCCTTATGGCTCTAATCTGATAGTGGTAGTGGCATGGTAGATGTCTAGTGCCCTTATGGCTCTAATCTAATAGTGGTAGATGTCTAGTCTCCATTATGGCTCTAATCTGATAGTGGTAGTGGGGTGGTAGATACCTAGTCTCCATTATGGCTCTAATCTGATAGTGGTAGTGGGGTGGGAGATACCTAGTCTCCATTATGGCTCTAATCTGATAGTGGTAGTGGGGTGGTAGATACCTAGTCTCCATTATGGCTCTAATCTGATAGTGGTAGTGGGGTGGTAGATGTCTAGTGCCCTTATGGCTCTAATCTGATAGTGGTAGATGTCTAGTCTCCATTATGGCTCTAATATGATAGTGGTAGTGGGGTGATAGATACCTAGTCTCCATTATGGCTCTAATCTAATAGTGGTAGTGGGGTGGTAGATGCCTAGTGCCTTTATGGCTCCAATCTGATAGTGGTAGTGGGGTGGTAGATGCCTAGTGCCCTTATGGCTCTAATATGATAGTGGTAGTGGGGTGGTAGATACCTAGTCTCCATTATGGCTCTAATCTGATAGTGGTAGTGGGGTGGTAGATACCTAGTCTCCATTATGGCTCTAATCTGATAGTGGTAGTGGGGTGGTAGATACCTAGTCTCCATTATGGCTCTAATCTGATAGTGGTAGTGGGGTGGTAGATGCCTAGTGCCCTTATGGGGTGGTAGATACCTAGTCTCCATTATGGCTCTAATCTGATAGTGGTATTGGGGTGGTAGATACCTAGTCTCCATTATGGCTCTAATCTGATAGTGGTAGTGGGGTGGTAGATACCTAGTCTCCATTATGGATCTAATCTGATAGTGGTAGTGGGGTGGTAGATACCTAGTCTCCATTATGGCTCTAATCTGATAGTGGTAGTGGGGTGGTAGATACCTAGTTTCCATTATTGCTCTAATCTGGTAGTGGTAGTGGGGTGGTAGATACGTAGTCTCCATTATGGCTCTAATCTGATAGTGGTAGTGGGGTGGTAGATACCTAGTCTCCATTATGGCTCTAATCTGATATTGGTAGTGGGGTGGTAGATGCCTAGTGCCTTTATGGCTCTAATCTGATAGTGGTAGTGGGGTGGTAGATGCCTAGTGCCCTTATGGCTCTAATCTGATAGTGGTAGTGGGGTGTAGATACCTAGTCTCCATTATGGCTCTAATCTGATAGTGGTAGTGGGGTGGTAGATGCCTAGTGTCTTTATGGCTCTAATCTGATAGTGGTAGTGGGGTGGTAGATGCTTAGTGCCCTTATGGCTCTAATCTGATAGTGGTAGTGGGGTGATAGATGCCTAGTGCCCTTATGGCTCTAATCTGATAGTGGTAGTGGGGTGTAGATACCTAGTCTCCATTATGGCTCTAATCTGATAGTGATAGTGGGGTGGTAGATGCCTAGTCCCCTTATGGCTCTAATCTGGTAGTGGTAGTGGGGTGGTAGATACGTAGTCTCCATTATGGCTCTAATCTGATAGTGGTAGTGGGGTGGTAGATACCTAGTCTCCATTATGGCTCTAATCTGATATTGGTAGTGGGGTGGTAGATGCCTAGTGCCTTTATGGCTCTAATCTGATAGTGGTAGTGGGGTGGTAGATGCCTAGTGCCCTTATGGCTCTAATCTGATAGTGGTAGTGGGGTGGTAGATGCTTAGTGCCCTTATGGCTCTAATCTGATAGTGGTAGTGGGGTGATAGATGCCTAGTGCCCTTATGGCTCTAATCTGATAGTGGTAGTGGGGTGGTAGATACCTAGTCTCCATTATGGCTCTAATCTGATAGTGATAGTGGGGTGGTAGATGCCTAGTCCCCTTATGGCTCTAATCTGATAGTGGTAGTGGGGTGGTAGATACCTAGTCTCCATTTTTGCTCTAATCTGATAGTGGTAGTGGGGTGGTAGATGCCTAGTGCCTTTATGGCTCTAATCTGATAGTGGTAGTGGGGTGGTAGATACCTAGTGTCCATTATGGCTCTAA
The DNA here is from genome assembly GCF_045679555.1 of Salvelinus alpinus. NCBI lineage: Eukaryota > Metazoa > Chordata > Actinopteri > Salmoniformes > Salmonidae > Salvelinus > Salvelinus alpinus. The sequence continues at coordinate 98,395,829 of NC_092091.1, forward strand.
TCTGATAGTGGTAGTGGGGTGGTAGATACCTAGTCTCCATTATGGCTCTAATTTGGTAGTGGTAGTGGGGTGGTAGATACCTAGTCTCCATTTTGGCTCTAATCTGGTAGTGGTAGTGGGGTGGAAGATACCTAGTCTCCATTATGGATCTAATCTGATAGTGGTAGTGGGGTGGTAGATACCTAGTCTCCATTATGGCTCTAATCTGGTAGTGGTAGTGGTGTGGTAGATACCTAGTCTCCATTATGGCTCTAATCTGGTAGTGGTAGTGGGGTGGTAGATACCTAGTCTCCATTATGGGTCTAATCTGATAGTGGTAGTGGGGTGGTAGATGCCTAGTGCCCTTATGGCTCTAATCTGATAGTGGTAGTGGGGTGGTAGATACCTAGTCTCCATTATGGCTCTAATCTGATAGTGGTAGTGGGGTGGTAGATGTCTAGTCTCCATTATGGCTCTAATCTGATAGAGGTAGAGGGGTGTTAGATACCTAGTCTCCATTATGGCTCTAATCTGATAGTGGTAGTGGGGTGGTAGATACCTAGTCTCCATTATGGCTCTAATCTGATAGTGGTAGTGGGATGGTAGATACCTAGTCTCCATTATGGCTCTAATCTGATAGTGGTAGTGGGGTGGTAGATGCCTAGTGCCCTTATGGCTCTAATCTGATAGTGGTAGTGGGGTGGTAGATACCTAGTCTCCATTATGGCTCTAATCTGATAGTGGTAGTGGGATGGTAGATGCCTAGTGCCTTTATGGCTCTAATCTGATAGTGGTAGTGGGGTGATAGATGCCTAGTGCCCTTATGGCTCTAATCTGATAGTGGTAGTGGGGTGGTAGATGCCTAGTGCCTTTATGGCTCTAATCTGATAGTGGCAGTGGGGTGGTAGATGCCAAGTGCCCTTATGGCTCTAATCTGATAGTGGTAGTGGGGTGGTAGATGCCAAGTGCCTTTATGGCTCTAATCTGATAGTGGTAGTGGGATGGTAGATGTCTAGTGCCCTTATGGCTTTAATCTGATAGTGGTAGATGTCTAGTCTCCATTATGGCTCTAATATGATAGTGGTAGTGGGGTGATAGATACCTAGTCTCCATTATGGCTCTAATCTAATAGTGGTAGTGGGGTGGTAGATGCCTAGTGCCTTTATGGCTCTAATCTGATAGTGGTAGTGGGGTGGTAGATGCCTAGTGCCCTTATGGGGTGGTAGATACCTAGTCTCCATTATGGCTCTAATCTGATAGTGGTAGTGGGGTGGAAGATACCTACTCTCCATTATGGCTCTAATCTGATAGAGGTAGTGGGTTGGTAGATACCTAGTCTCCATTATGGCTCTAATCTGATAGTGGTAGTGGGGTGGTAGATACCTAGTCTCCATTATGGCTCTAATCTGATAGTGATAGTGGGGTGGTAGATACCTAGTGCCCTTATGGCTCTAATCTGATAGTGGTAGTGGGGTGGTAGATACCTAGGCTCCATTATGGCTCTAATCTGATAGTGGTAGTGGGGTGGTAGATGCCTAGTGCCTTTATGGCTCTAATCTGATAGTGGTAGTGGGGTGGTAGATGCCTAGTGCCTTTATGGCTCTAATCTGATAGTGGTAGTGGGGTGATAGATGCCTAGTGCCCTTATGGCTCTAATCTGATAGTGGTAGTGGGGTGGTAGATACCTAGTCTCCATTATGGCTCTAATCTGATATTGGTAGTGGGGTGGTAGATGCCTAGTGCCTTTATGGCTCTAATCTGATAGTGGTAGTGGGGTGGTAGATGCCTAGTGCCCTTATGGCTCTAATCTGATAGTGGTAGTGGGGTGGTAGATGCTTAGTGCCCTTATGGCTCTAATCTGATAGTGGTAGTGGGGTGATAGATGCCTAGTGCCCTTATGGCTCTAATCTGATAGTGGTAGTGGGGTGTAGATACCTAGTCTCCATTATGGCTCTAATCTGATAGTGATAGTGGGGTGGTAGATGCCTAGTCCCCTTATGGCTCTAATCTGATAGTGGTAGTGGGGTGGTAGATACCTAGTCTCCATTTTTGCTCTAATCTGATAGTGGTAGTGGGGTGGTAGATGCCTAGTGCCTTTATGGCTCTAATCTGATAGTGGTAGTGGGGTGGTAGATACCTAGTGTCCATTATGGCTCTAATCTGGTAGTGGTAGTGGGGTGGTAGATACCTAGTCTCCATTATGGATCTAATTTGGTAGTGGTAGTGGGGTGGTAGATACCTAGTCTCCATTTTGGCTCTAATCTGGTAGTGGTAGTGGGGTGGAAGATACCTAGTCTCCATTATGGATCTAATCTGATAGTGGTAGTGGGGTGGTAGATACCTAGTCTCCATTATGGCTCTAATCTGGTAGTGGTAGTGGTGTGGTAGATACCTAGTCTCCATTATGGCTCTAATCTGGTAGTGGTAGTGGGGTGGTAGATACCTAGTCTCCATTATGGGTCTAATCTGATAGTGGTAGTGGGGTGGTAGATGTCTAGTGCCCTTATGGCTCTAATCTGATAGTGGTAGTGGGGTGGTAGATACCTAGTCTCCATTATGGCTCTAATCTGATAGTGGTAGTGGGGTGGTAGATGTCTAGTCTCCATTATGGCTCTAATCTGATAGAGGTAGAGGGGTGTTAGATACCTAGTCTCCATTATGGCTCTAATCTGATAGTGGTAGTGGGGTGGTAGATACCTAGTCTCCATTATGGCTCTAATCTGATAGTGGTAGTGGGATGGTAGATACCTAGTCTCCATTATGGCTCTAATCTGATAGTGGTAGTGGGGTGGTAGATGCCTAGTGCCCTTATGGCTCTAATCTGATAGTGGTAGTGGGGTGGTAGATACCTAGTCTCCATTATGGCTCTAATCTGATAGTGGTAGTGGGATGGTAGATGCCTAGTGCCTTTATGGCTCTAATCTGATAGTGGTAGTGGGGTGATAGATGCCTAGTGCCCTTATGGCTCTAATCTGATAGTGGTAGTGGGGTGGTAGATGCCTAGTGCCTTTATGGCTCTAATCTGATAGTGGTAGTGGGGTGGTAGATGCCAAGTGCCCTTATGGCTCTAATCTGATAGTGGTAGTGGGGTGGTAGATGCCAAGTGCCTTTATGGCTCTAATCTGATAGTGGTAGTGGGATGGTAGATGTCTAGTGCCCTTATGGCTTTAATCTGATAGTGGTAGATGTCTAGTCTCCATTATGGCTCTAATATGATAGTGGTAGTGGGGTGATAGATACCTAGTCTCCATTATGGCTCTAATCTAATAGTGGTAGTGGGGTGGTAGATGCCTAGTGCCTTTATGGCTCTAATCTGATAGTGGTAGTGGGGTGGTAGATGCCTAGTGCCCTTATGGGGTGGTAGATACCTAGTCTCCATTATGGCTCTAATCTGATAGTGGTAGTGGGGTGGAAGATACCTACTCTCCATTATGGCTCTAATCTGATAGAGGTAGTGGGTTGGTAGATACCTAGTCTCCATTATGGCTCTAATCTGATAGTGGTAGTGGGGTGGTAGATACCTAGTCTCCATTATGGCTCTAATCTGATAGTGGTAGTGGGGTGGTAGATACCTAGTGCCCTTATGGCTCTAATCTGATAGTGGTAGTGGGGTGGTAGATACCTAGGCTCCATTATGGCTCTAATCTGATATTGGTAGTGGGGTGGTAGATGCCTAGTGCCTTTATGGCTCTAATCTGATAGTGGTAGTGGGGTGGTAGATGCCTAGTGCCTTTATGGCTCTAATCTGATAGTGGTAGTGGGGTGATAGATGCCTAGTGCCCTTATGGCTCTAATCTGATAGTGGTAGTGGGGTGGTAGATACCTAGTCTCCATTATGGCTCTAATCTGATATTGGTAGTGGGGTGGTAGATGCCTAGTGCCTTTATGGCTCTAATCTGATAGTGGTAGTGGGGTGATAGATGCCTAGTGCCCTTATGGCTCTAATCTGATAGTGGTAGTGGGGTGGTAGATACCTAGTCTCCATTATGGCTCTAATCTGATAGTGGTAGTGGGGTGGTAGATGCCTAGTGCCCTTATGGCTCTAATCTGATAGTGGTAGTGGGATGGTAGATGCCTAGTGCCTTTATGGCTCTAATCTGATAGTGGTAGTGGGGTGATAGATGCCTAGTGCCCTTATGGCTCTAATCTGATAGTGGTAGTGGGGTGGTAGATGCCTAGTGCCTTTATGGCTCTAATCTGATAGTGGCAGTGGGGTGGTAGATGCCAAGTGCCCTTATGGCTCTAATCTGATAGTGGTAGTGGGGTGGTAGATGCCAAGTGCCTTTATGGCTCTAATCTGATAGTGGTAGTGGGATGGTAGATGTCTAGTGCCCTTATGGCTTTAATCTGATAGTGGTAGATGTCTAGTCTCCATTATGGCTCTAATATGATAGTGGTAGTGGGGTGATAGATACCTAGTCTCCATTATGGCTCTAATCTAATAGTGGTAGTGGGGTGGTAGATGCCTAGTGCCTTTATGGCTCTAATCTGATAGTGGTAGTGGGGTGGTAGATGCCTAGTGCCCTTATGGGGTGGTAGATACCTAGTCTCCATTATGGCTCTAATCTGATAGTGGTAGTGGGGTGGAAGATACCTACTCTCCATTATGGCTCTAATCTGATAGAGGTAGTGGGTTGGTAGATACCTAGTCTCCATTATGGCTCTAATCTGATAGTGGTAGTGGGGTGGTAGATACCTAGTCTCCATTATGGCTCTAATCTGATAGTGATAGTGGGGTGGTAGATACCTAGTGCCCTTATGGCTCTAATCTGATAGTGGTAGTGGGGTGGTAGATACCTAGGCTCCATTATGGCTCTAATCTGATAGTGGTAGTGGGGTGGTAGATGCCTAGTGCCTTTATGGCTCTAATCTGATAGTGGTAGTGGGGTGGTAGATGCCTAGTGCCTTTATGGCTCTAATCTGATAGTGGTAGTGGGGTGATAGATGCCTAGTGCCCTTATGGCTCTAATCTGATAGTGGTAGTGGGGTGGTAGATACCTAGTCTCCATTATGGCTCTAATCTGATAGTGGTAGTGGGGTGGTAGATGCCTAGTGCCTTTATGGCTCTAATCTGATAGTGGTAGTGGGGTGGTAGATGCCAAGTGCCCTTATGGCTCTAATCTGATAGTGGTAGTGGGGTGGTAGATGCCAAGGGCCCTTATGGCTCTAATCTGATAGTGGTAGTGGGGTGGTATATACCTAGTCTCCATTATGACTCTAATCTGGTAGTGGTAGAGGGGTGGTAGATACCTAGTCTCCATTATGGCTCTAATCTGATAGTGGTAGTGGGGTGGTAGATACCTAGTCTCCACTATGGCTCTAATCTGATAGTTGTAGTGGGGTGGAAGATACCTACTCTCCATTATGGCTCTAATCTGATAGTGGTAGTTGGGTGATAGATGCCTAGTGCCCATTATGGCTCTAATCTGATAGTGGTAGTGGGGTGGTAGATACTTAGTCTCCATTATGGCTGTAATCTGATAGTGTTAGTGGGGTGGTAAATGCCTAGCGCCATTATGGCTCTAATCTGATAGTGGTAGTGGGGTGGTAGATACCTAGTCTCCATTATGGCTCTAATCTGATAGTGGTAGTGGGGTGGTAGATACCTAATCTCCATTATGGCTCTAATTTGGTAGTGGTAGTGGGGTGGTAGATACCTAGTCTCCATTATGGCTCTAATCTGATAGTGGTAGTGGGGTGGTAGATACCTAGTTTCCATTATGGCTCTAATCTGGTAGTGGTAGTGGGGTGGTAGATACGTAATCTCCATTATGGCTCTAATCTGATAGTGGTAGTGGGGTGGTAGATACCAAGTCTCCATTATGGCTCTAATCTGATATTGGTAGTGGGGTGGTAGATGCCTAGTGCCTTTATGGCTCTAATCTGATAGTGGTAGTGGGGTGGTAGATGCCAAGTGCCCTTATGGATCTAATCTGATAGTGGTAGTGGGGTGGTAGATGCCAAGTGCCCTTATGGCTCTAATCTGATAGTGGTAGTGGGGTGGTATATACCTAGTCTCCATTATGACTCTAATCTGGTAGTGGTAGAGGGGTGGTAGATACCTAGTCTATTATGGCTCTAATCTGATAGTGGTAGTGGGGTGGTAGATACCTAGTCTCCACTATGGCTCTAATCTGATAGTTGTAGTGGGGTGGAAGATACCTACTCTCCATTATGGCTCTAATCTGATAGTGATAGTGGGGTGGTAGATGCCTAGTGCCATTATGGCTCTAATCTGATAGTGGTAGTGGGGTGGTAGATACCTAGTTTCCATTATGGCTCTAATCTGGTAGTGGTAGTGGGGTGGTAGATACGTAGTCTCCATTATGGCTCTAATCTGATAGTGGTAGTGGGGTGGTAGATACCTAGTCTCCATTATGGCTCTAATCTGATATTGGTAGTGGGGTGGTAGATGCCTAGTGCCTTTATGGCTCTAATCTGATAGTGGTAGTGGGGTGGTAGATGCCAAGTGCCCTTATGGATCTAATCTGATAGTGGTAGTGGGGTGGTAGATGCCAAGTGCCCTTATGGCTCTAATCTGATAGTGGTAGTGGGGTGGTATATACCTAGTCTCCATTATGACTCTAATCTGGTAGTGGTAGAGGGGTGGTAGATACCTAGTCTCCATTATGGCTCTAATCTGATAGTGGTAGTGGGGTGGTAGATACCTAGTCTCCACTATGGCTCTAATCTGATAGTTGTAGTGGGGTGGAAGATACCTACTCTCCATTATGGCTCTAATCTGATAGTGGTAGTTGGGTGATAGATGCCTAGTGCCCATTATGGCTCTAATCTGATAGTGGTAGTGGGGTGGTTGATACCTAGTCTCCATTATGGCTCTAATCTGATAGTGATAGTGGGGTGGTAGATGCCTAGTGCCATTATGGCTCTAATCTGATAGTGGTAGTGGGGTGGTAGATGCCTAGTGCCTTTATGGCTCTAATCTGATAGTGGTAGTGGGGTGGTAGATGCCTAGTGCCCTTATGGCTCTAATCTGATAGTGGTAGTGGGGTGGTAGATACCTAGTCTCCATTATGGCTCTAATCTGATAGTGGTAGTGGGGTGGTAGATGCCTAGTGCCTTTATGGCTCTAATCTGATAGTGGTAGTGGGGTGGTAGATGCCTAGTGCCTTTATGGCTCAAATCTGATAGTGGTAGTGGGGTGGTAGATACCTAGTCTCCATTATGGCTCTAATCTGATAGTGGTAGTGGGGTGGTAGATACCTAGTCTCCATTATAGCTCTAATTTGGTAGTGGTAGTGGGGTGGTAGATACCTAGTCTCCATTATGTCTCTAATCTGATATTGGTAGTGGGGTGGTAAATGACTAGTCTCCATTATGGCTCTAATCTGATAGTGGTAGTGGGGTGGTAGATATCTAGTCTCCATTATGGCTCTAATCTGATAGTGGTAGTGGGGTGGTAGATGTCTAGTGCCCTTATGGCTCTAATCTGTAAGTGGTAGATGTCTAGTCTCCATTATGGCTCTAATCTGATAGTGGTAGTGGGGTGGTAGATACCTAGTGCCTTTATGGCTCTAATCTGATAGTGGTAGTGGGGTGGTAGATGCCTAGTGCCCTTATGGCTCTAATCTGATAGTGGTAGTGGGGTGGTAGATACCTAGTCTCCATTATGGCTCTAATCTGATAGTGGTAGTGGGGTGGTAGATGCCTAGAGCCCGTATGGATCTAATCTGATAGTGGTAGTGGGGTGGTAGATACCTAGTCTCCATTATGGTTCTAATCTGATAGAGGTAGCGGGGTGGTAGATACCTAGTCTCCATTTTGGCTCTAATCTGATAGAGGTAGTGGGGTGGGAGATACCTAGTCTCCATTATGGCTCTAATCTGATAGTGGTAGTGGGGTGGTAAATGACTAGTCTCCATTATGGCTCTAATCTGATAGTGGTAGTGGGGTGGTAGATACCTAGTCTCCATTATGGCTCTAATCTGATAGTGGTAGTGGGGTGGTAGATGTCTAGTGCCCTTATGGCTCTAATCTGATAGTGGTAGATGTCTAGTCTCCATTATGGCTCTAATCTGATAGTGGTAGTGGGGTGGTAGATACCTAGTCTCCATTATGGCACTAATCTGATAGTGGTAGTGGGGTGGTAGATGCCTAGTGCCTTTATGGCTCTAATCTGATAGTGGTAGTGGGGTGGTAGATGCCTAGTGCCCTTATGGCTCTAATCTGATAGTGGTAGTGGGGTGGTAGATACCTAGTTTCCATTATGGCTCTAATCTGGTAGTGGTAGTGGGGTGGTAGATACGTAGTCTCCATTATGGCTCTAATCTGATAGTGGTAGTGGGGTGGTAGATACCTAGTCTCCATTATGGCTCTAATCTGATATTGGTAGTGGGGTGGTAGATGCCTAGTGCCTTCATGGCTCTAATCTGATAGTGGTAGTGGGGTGGTAGATGCCAAGTGCCCTTATGGATCTAATCTGATAGTGGTAGTGGGGTGGTAGATGCCAAGTGCCCTTATGGCTCTAATCTGATAGTGGTAGTGGGGTGGTATATACCTAGTCTCCATTATGACTCTAATCTGGTAGTGGTAGAGGGGTGGTAGATACCTAGTCTCCATTATGGCTCTAATCTGATAGTGGTAGTGGGGTGGTAGATACCTAGTCTCCACTATGGCTCTAATCTGATAGTTGTAGTGGGGTGGAAGATACCTACTCTCCATTATGGCTCTAATCTGATAGTGGTAGTTGGGTGATAGATGCCTAGTGCCCATTATGGCTCTAATCTGATAGTGGTAGTGGGGTGGTAGATACCTAGTCTCCATTATGGCTCTAATCTGATAGTGATAGTGGGGTGGTAGATGCCTAGTGCCATTATGGCTCTAATCTGATAGTGGTAGTGGGGTGGTAGATGCCTAGTGCCTTTATGGCTCTAATCTGATAGTGGTAGTGGGGTGGTAGATGCCTAGTGCCCTTATGGCTCTAATCTGATAGTGGTAGTGGGGTGGTAGATACCTAGTCTCCATTATGGCTCTAATCTGATAGTGGTAGTGGGGTGGTAGATGCCTAGTGCCTTTATGGCTCTAATCTGATAGTGGTAGTGGGGTGGTAGATGCCTAGTGCCTTTATGGCTCTAATCTGATAGTGCTAGTGGGGTGGTAGATACCTAGTCTCCATTATGGCTCTAATCTGATAGTGGTAGTGGGGTGGTAGATACCTAGTCTCCATTATAGCTCTAATTTGGTAGTGGTAGTGGGGTGGTAGATACCTAGTCTCCATTATGGCTCTAATCTGATAGTGGTAGTGGGGTGGTAGATGCCTAGTGCCTTTATGGCTCTAATCTGATAGTGGTAGTGGGGTGGTAGATGTCTAGTGCCCTTATGGCTCTAATATGATAGCGGTAGTGTGGTGGTAGATGCCTAGTGCCCTTATGGCTCTAATCTGATAGTGGTAGTGGGGTGGTAGATACCTAGTCTCCATTATGGCTCTAATCTGATAGTGGTAGTGGGGTGGTAGATACCTAGTCTCCATTATGGCTCTAATCTGATAGTGGTAGTGGGGTGGAAGATACTTACTCTCCATTATGGCTCTAATCTGATAGAGGTAGTGGGGTGGTAGATACCTAGTCTCCATTATGGCTCTAATCTGATAGTGGTAGTGGGGTGGTAGATACCTAGTCTCCATTATGGCTCTAATCTGATAGTGGTAATGGGGTGGTAGATACCTAGTCTCCATTATGGCTCTAATCTGGTAGTGGTAGTGGTGTGGTAGAGACCTAGTCTCCATTATGGCTCTACTCCGGTAGTGGTAGTGGGGTGGTAGATACCTAGTCTCCTTTATGACTCTAATCTGATAGTGGTAGTGGGGTGTTAGATACCTAGTCTCCTTTATGGCTCTAATCTGATAGTGGTAGTGGGGTGGTAGATGCCTAGTGCCTTTATGGCTCTAATCTGATAATGGTAGTGGGGTTGTAGATGCCTAGTGCCCCTATGGCTCTAATCTGATAGTGGTAGTGGGGTGGTAGATACCTAGTCTCCATTATGGCTCTAATCTGATAGTGGTAGTGGGGTGGTAGATGCCTAGTGCCCTTATGGCACTAATCTGATAGTGGTAGTGGGGTGGTAGATATCTAGTCTCCATTATGGCTCTAATCTGATAGTGGTAGTGGGGTGGTAGATACCTAGTCTCCATTATGGCTCTAATGTGGTAGTGGGGTGGAAGATACCTACTCTCCATTATGGCTCTAATCTGATAGAGGTAGTGGGGTGGTAGATACCTAGTCTCCATTATGGCTCTAATCTGATAGTGATAGTGGGGTGGTAGATACCTAGTCTCCATTATGGCTCTAATCTGATAGTGGTAGTGGGGTGATAGATCCCTAGTGCCTTTATGGCTCTAATCTGATAGTGGTAGTGGGGTGGTAGATGCCTAGTCCCCTTATGGCTCTAATCTGATAGTGGTAGTGGGGTGGTAGATACCTATTCTCCATTATGGCTCTAATATGATAGTGGTAGTGGGGTGGTAGATGCCTAGTGCCTTTTTGGCTCTAATCTGATAGTGGTAGTGGGGTGATAGATGCCTTGTGCCTTTATGGCTCTAATCTGATAGTGGTAGTGGGGTGGTAGATGTCTAGTGCCCTTATGGCTCTAATCGGATAGTGGTAGTGTGGTGGTAGATGCCTAGTGCCCTTATGGCTCTAATCTGATAGTGGTAGTGGGGTAGTAGATACCTAGTCTCCATTATGGCTCTAATCTGATAGTGGTAGTGGGGTGGTAGATGCCTAGTGCCTTTATGGCTCTAATCTGATAGTGGTAGTGGGGTGGTAGATGCCTAGTGCCTTTATGGCTCTAATCTGATAGTGCTAGTGGGGTGGTAGATACCTAGTCTCCATTATGGCTCTAATCTGATAGTGGTAGTGGGGTGGTAGATACCTAGTGCCCTTATGGCTCTAATCTGATAGTGGTAGTGGGGTGGTAGATACCTAGTTTCCATTATGGCTCTAATCTGGTAGTGGTAGTGGGGTGGTAGATACGTAGTCTCCATTATGGCTCTAATCTGATAGTGGTAGTGGGGTGGTAGATACCTAGTCTCCATTATGGCTCTAATCTGATATTGGTAGTGGGGTGGTAGATGCCTAGTGCCTTTATGGCTCTAATCTGATAGTGGTAGTGGGGTGGTAGATGCCAAGTGCCCTTATGGATCTAATCTGATAGTGGTAGTGGGGTGGTAGATGCCAAGTGCCCTTATGGCTCTAATCTGATAGTGGTAGTGGGGTGGTATATACCTAGTCTCCATTATGACTCTAATCTGGTAGTGGTAGAGGGGTGGTAGATACCTAGTCTCCATTATGGCTCTAATCTGATAGTGGTAGTGGGGTGGTAGATACCTAGTCTCCACTATGGCTCTAATCTGATAGTTGTAGTGGGGTGGAAGATACCTACTCTCCATTATGGCTCTAATCTGATAGTGGTAGTTGGGTGATAGATGCCTAGTGCCCATTATGGCTCTAATCTGATAGTGGTAGTGGGGTGGTTGATACCTAGTCTCCATTATGGCTCTAATCTGATAGTGATAGTGGGGTGGTAGATGCCTAGTGCCATTATGGCTCTAATCTGATAGTGGTAGTGGGGTGGTAGATGCCTAGTGCCTTTATGGCTCTAATCTGATAGTGGTAGTGGGGTGGTAGATGCCTAGTGCCCTTATGGCTCTAATCTGATAGTGGTAGTGGGGTGGTAGATACCTAGTCTCCATTATGGCTCTAATCTGATAGTGGTAGTGGGGTGGTAGATGCCTAGTGCCTTTATGGCTCTAATCTGATAGTGGTAGTGGGGTGGTAGATGCCTAGTGCCTTTATGGCTCTAATCTGATAGTGCTAGTGGGGTGGTAGATACCTAGTCTCCATTATGGCTCTAATCTGATAGTGGTAGTGGGGTGGTAGATACCTAGTCTCCATTATAGCTCTAATTTGGTAGTGGTAGTGGGGTGGTAGATACCTAGTCTCCATTATGGCTCTAATCTGATAGTGGTAGTGGGGTGGTAGATGCCTAGTGCCTTTATGGCTCTAATCTGATAGTGGTAGTGGGGTGGTAGATGTCTAGTGCCCTTATGGCTCTAATATGATAGCGGTAGTGTGGTGGTAGATGCCTAGTGCCCTTATGGCTCTAATCTGATAGTGGTAGTGGGGTGGTAGATACCTAGTCTCCATTATGGCTCTAATCTGATAGTGGTAGTGGGGTGGTAGATACCTAGTCTCCATTATGGCTCTAATCTGATAGTGGTAGTGGGGTGGAAGATACTTACTCTCCATTATGGCTCTAATCTGATAGAGGTAGTGGGGTGGTAGATACCTAGTCTCCATTATGGCTCTAATCTGATAGTGGTAGTGGGGTGGTAGATACCTAGTCTCCATTATGGCTCTATTCTGATAGTGGTAATGGGGTGGTAGATACCTAGTCTCCATTATGGCTCTAATCTGGTAGTGGTAGTGGTGTGGTAGATACCTAGTCTCCATTATGGCTCTACTCTGGTAGTGGTAGTGGGGTGGTAGATACCTAGTCTCCTTTATGACTCTAATCTGATAGTGGTAGTGGGGTGTTAGATACCTAGTCTCCTTTATGGCTCTAATCTGATAGTGGTAGTGGGGTGATAGATACCTAGTCTCCATTATGGCTCTAATCTGATAGTGGTAGTGGGGTGGTAGATGCCTAGTGCCCTTATGGCACTAATCTGATAGTGGTAGTGTGGTGGTAGATACCTAGTCTCCATTATGGCTCTAATCTGATAGTGGTAGTGGGGTGGTAGATACCTAGTCTCCATTATGGCTCTAATGTGGTAGTGGGGTGGAAGATACCTACTCTCCATTATGGCTCTAATCTGATAGAGGTAGTGGGGTGGTAGATACCTAGTCTCCATTATGGCTCTAATCTGATAGTGATAGTGGGGTGGTAGATACCTAGTCTCCATTATGGCTCTAATCTGATAGTGGTAGTGGGGTGATAGATCCCTAGTGCCTTTATGGCTCTAATCTGATAGTGGTAGTGGGGTGGTAGATGCCTAGTCCCCTTATGGCTCTAATCTGATAGTGGTAGTGGGGTAGTAGATACCTAGTCTCCATTATGGCTCTAATCTGATAGTGGTAGTGGGGTGGTAGATACCTAGTCTCCATTATGGCTCTAATCTGATAGTGGTAGTGGGGTGGTAGATACCTAGTGCCCTTATGGCTCTAATCTGATAGTGGTAGTGGGGTGGTAGATACCTAGTTTCCATTATGGCTCTAATCTGGTAGTGGTAGTGAGGTGGTAGATACGTAGTCTCCATTATGGCTCTAATCTGATAGTGGTAGTGGGGTGGTAGATACCTAGTCTCCATTATGGCTCTAATCTGATATTGGTAGTGGGGTGGTAGATGCCTAGTGCCTTTATGGCTCTAATCTGATAGTGGTAGTGGGGTGGTAGATGCCAAGTGCCCTTATGGATCTAATCTGATAGTGGTAGTGGGGTGGTAGATGCCAAGTGCCCTTATGGCTCTAATCTGATAGTGGTAGTGGGGTGGTATATACCTAGTCTCCATTATGACTCTAATCTGGTAGTGGTAGAGGGGTGGTAGATACCTAGTCTCCATTATGGCTCTAATCTGATAGTGGTAGTGGGGTGGTAGATACCTAGTCTCCACTATGGCTCTAATCTGATAGTTGTAGTGGGGTGGAAGATACCTACTCTCCATTATGGCTCTAATCTGATAGTGATAGTGGGGTGGTAGATGCCTAGTGCCATTATGGCTCTAATCTGATAGTGGTAGTGGGGTGGTAGATGCCTAGTGCCTTTATGGCTCTAATCTGATAGTGGTAGTGGGGTGGTAGATGCCTAGTGCCTTTATGGCTCTAATCTGACAGTGGTAGTGGGGTGGTAGATACCTAGTCTCCATTATGGCTCTAATCTGATAGTGGTAGTGGGGTGGTAGATGCCTAGTGCCTTTATGGCTCTAATCTGATAGTGGTAGTGGGGTGGTAGATGCCTAGTGCCTTTATGGCTCTAATCTGATAGTGCTAGTGGGGTGGTAGATACCTAGTCTCCATTATGGCTCTAATCTGATAGTGGTAGTGGGGTGGTAGATACCTAGTCTCCATTATAGCTCTAATTTGGTAGTGGTAGTGGGGTGGTAGATACCTAGTCTCCATTATGGCTCTAATCTGATAGTGGTAGTGGGGTGGTAGATGCCTAGTGCCTTTATGGCTCTAATCTGATAGTGGTAGTGGGGTGGTAGATGTCTAGTGCCCTTATGGCTCTAATATGATAGCGGTAGTGTGGTGGTAGATGCCTAGTGCCCTTATGGCTCTAATCTGATAGTGGTAGTGGGGTGGTAGATACCTAGTCTCCATTATGGCTCTAATCTGATAGTGGTAGTGGGGTGGTAGATACCTAGTCTCCATTATGGCTCTATTCTGATAGTGGTAATGGGGTGGTAGATACCTAGTCTCCATTATGGCTCTAATCTGGTAGTGGTAGTGGTGTGGTAGATACCTAGTCTCCATTATGGCTCTACTCTGGTAGTGGTAGTGGGGTGGTAGATACCTAGTCTCCTTTATGACTCTAATCTGATAGTGGTAGTGGGGTCGCTCTGGATAAGAGCGTCTGCTAAATGACTTAAATTTAAATGTAAATGTGTTAGATACCTAGTCTCCTTTATGGCTCTAATCTGATAGTGGTAGTGGGGTGGTAGATGCCTAGTGCCTTTATGGCTCTAATCTGATAATGGTAGTGGGGTTGTAGATGCCTAGTGCCCCTATGGCTCTAATCTGATAGTGGTAGTGGGGTGGTAGATACCTAGTCTCCATTATGGCTCTAATCTGATAGTGGTAGTGGGGTGGTAGATGCCTAGTGCCCTTATGGCACTAATCTGATAGTGGTAGTGTGGTGGTAGATACCTAGTCTCCATTATGGCTCTAATCTGATAGTGGTAGTGGGGTGGTAGATACCTAGTCTCCATTATGGCTCTAATGTGGTAGTGGGTTGGAAGATACCTACTCTCCATTATGGCTCTAATCTGATAGAGGTAGTGGGGTGGTAGATACCTAGTCTCCATTATGGCTCTAATCTGATAGTGATAGTGGGGTGGTAGATACCTAGTCTCCATTATGGCTCTAATCTGATAGTGGTAGTGGGGTGATAGATCCCTAGTGCCTTTATGGCTCTAATCTGATAGTGGTAGTGGGGTGGTAGATGCCTAGTCCCCTTATGGCTCTAATCTGATAGTGGTAGTGGGGTGGTAGATACCTAGTCTCCATTATGGCTCTAATATGATAGTGGTAGTGGGGTGGTAGATGCCTAGTGCCTTTTTGGCTCTAATCTGATAGTGGTAGTGGGGTGATAGATGCCTAGTCTCCATTATGGCTCTAATCTGATAGTGGTAGTGGGGTGGTAGATGCCTAGTGCCTTTATGGCTCTAATCTGATAGTGGAATTGGGGTGGTAGATGCCTAGTGCCTTTATGGCTCTAATCTGATAGTGGTAGTGGGGTGGTAGATGTCTAGTGCCCTTATGGCTCTAATCGGATAGTGGTAGTATGGTGGTAGATGCCTAGTGCCTTTATGGCTCTAATCTGATAATGGTAGTGGGGTTGTAGATGCCTAGTGCCCCTATGGCTCTAATATGATAGTGGTAGTGGGGTGGTAGATGCCTAGTGCCTTTATGGCTCTAATCTGAAAGTGGTAGTGGGGTGATAGATGCCTAGTGCCCTTATGGCTCTAATCTGATAGTGGTATTGGGGTGGTAGATACCTAGTCTCCATTATGGCTCTAATCTGATAGTGGTAGTGTGGTGATAGATGTCTAGTGCCCTTATGGCTCTAATCTGGTAGTAGTATTGTGGTGGTAGATGTCTAGTCTCCGTTATGGCTCTAATCTGATAGTGGTAGTGGGGTGGTAGATGCCTAGTGCCCTTATGGCTCTAATCTGATAGAGGTAGTGGGGTGGTAGATACCTAGTCTCCATTATGGCTCTAATCTGATAGAGGTAGAGGGGTGGTAGATACCTAGTCTCCATTATGGCTCTAATCTGATAGTGGTAGTGGGGTGGTAGATACCTATTCTCCATTATTGTTCTAATCGGATAGTGGTAGTGGGGTGGGAGATACCTAGTCTCCATTATGGCTCTAATCTGATAGAGGTAGTGGGGTGGTAGATGCCTAGTGCCCTTATGACTCTAATCTGGAAGTGGTAGTGGGGTGGTAGATACCTAGTCTCCATTATGGCTCTAATCTGATAGAGGTAGTGGGGTTTTAAATGACTAGTCTCCATTATGGCTCTAATCTGATAGAGGTAGTGGGGTGGTAGATGTCTAGTGCCCTTATGGCTCTAATCTGGTAGTAGTATTGGGGTGGTAAATGACTAGTCTCCATTATGGCTCTAATCTGATAGAGGTAGTGGGGTGGTAAATGACTAATCTCCCTTATGGCTCTAATCTGATAGTGGTTGTGGGGTGGTAGATGTCTAGTGCCCTTATGGCTCTAATATGATAGTGGTAGTGGGGTGGTAGATACCTTGTCTCCATTATGGCTCTAATCTGGTAGTGGTAGTGGTGTGGTAGATACCTAGTATCCATTATGGCTCTAATCTGGAAGTGGTAGTGGGGTGGTAGATACCTAGTCTCCATTATGGCTCTAATCTGATAGAGGTAGTGGGGTTTTAAATGACTAGTCTCCATTATGGCTCTAATCTGATAGAGGTAGTGGGGTGGTAGATGTCTAGTGCCCTTATGGCTCTAATCTGGTAGTAGTATTGGGGTGGTAGATGTCTAGTCTCCGTTATGGCTCTAATCTGATAGTGGTAGTGGGGTGGTAGATGCCTAGTGCCTTTATGGCTCTAATCTGATAGTGGTAGTGGGGTGATAGATGCCTAGTGCCCTTATGGCTCTAATCTGATAGTGGTAGTGGGGTGGTAGATACCTAGTCTCCATTATGGCTCTAATCTGATAGTGGTAGTGGGGTGGTAGATACCTAGTCTCCATTATGGCTCTAATCTGGTAGTGGTAGTGGGGTGGTAGATAACTAGTCTCCATTATGGCTCTAATCTGATAGTGGTAGTGGGGTGGTAGATACCTAGTCTCCATTATGGCTCTAATCTGATAGTGGTAGTGGGGTGGTAGATGCCTAGTGCCTTTATGGCTCTAATCTGATAGTGGTAGTGGGGTGGTAGATGCCTAGTGCCCTTATGGCTCAAATCTGATAGTGGTAGTGGGGTGGTAGATACCTAGTCTCCATTATGGCTCTAATCTGATAGTGGTAGTGGGGTGGTAGATGCCTAGTGCCTTTATGGCTCTAATCTGATAGTGGTAGTGGGTGATAGATGCCTAGTGCCCTTATGGCTCTAATCTGATAGTGGTAGTGGGGTGGTAGATACCTAGTCTCCATTATGGCTCTAATCTGATAGTGGTAGTGGGGTGATAGATGTCTAGTGCCCTTATGGCTCTAATCTGGTAGTAGTATTGGGGTGGTAGATGTCTAGTCTCCGTTATGGCTCTAATCTGATAGTGGTAGTGGGGTGGTAGATGCCTAGTGCCCTTATGGCTCTAATCTGATAGAGGTAGTGGGGTGGTAGATACCTAGTCTCCATTATGGCTCTAATCTGATAGAGGTAGAGGGGTGGTAGATACCTAGTCTCCATTATGGCTCTAATCTGATGGTGGTAGATACCTAGTCTCCATTATGGCTCTAATCTGATAGTGGTAGTGGGGTGGTAGATACCTAGTCTCCATTATGGCTCTAATCTGATAGAGGTAGTGGGGTTTTAAATGACTAGTCTCCATTATGGCTCTAATCTGATAGAGGTAGTGGGGTGGTAGATGTCTAGTGCCCTTATGGCTCTAATCTGGTAGTAGTATTGGGGTGGTAAATGACTAGTCTCCATTATGGCTCTAATCTGATAGAGGTAGTGGGGTGGTAAATGACTAATCTCCCTTATGGCTCTAATCTGATAGTGGTTGTGGGGTGGTAGATGTCTAGTGCCCTTATGGCTCTAATCTGATAGTGGTAGTGGGGTGGTAGATACCTTGTCTCCATTATGGCTCTAATCTGGTAGTGGTAGTGGTGTGGTAGATACCTAGTATCCATTATGGCTCTAATCTGGAAGTGGTAGTGGGGTGGTAGATACCTAGTCTCCATTATGGCTCTAATCTGATAGAGGTAGTGGGGTTTTAAATGACTAGTCTCCATTATGGCTCTAATCTGATAGAGGTAGTGGGGTGGTAGATGTCTAGTGCCCTTATGGCTCTAATCTGGTAGTAGTATTGGGGTGGTAGATGTCTAGTCTCCGTTATGGCTCTAATCTGATAGTGGTAGTGGGGTGGTAGATGCCTAGTGCCTTTATGGCTCTAATCTGATAGTGGTAGTGGGGTGATAGATGCCTAGTGCCCTTATGGCTCTAATCTGATAGTGGTAGTGGGGTGGTAGATACCTAGTCTCCATTATGGCTCTAATCTGATAGTGGTAGTGGGGTGGTAGATACCTAGTCTCCATTATGGCTCTAATCTGGTAGTGGTAGTGGGGTGGTAGATAACTAGTCTCCATTATGGCTCTAATCTGATAGTGGTAGTGGGGTGGTAGATACCTAGTCTCCATTATGGCTCTAATCTGATAGTGGTAGTGGGGTGGTAGATGCCTAGTGCCTTTATGGCTCTAATCTGATAGTGGTAGTGGGGTGGTAGATGCCTAGTGCCCTTATGGCTCAAATCTGATAGTGGTAGTGGGGTGGTAGATACCTAGTCTCCATTATGGCTCTAATCTGATAGTGGTAGTGGGGTGGTAGATGCCTAGTGCCTTTATGGCTCTAATCTGATAGTGGTAGTGGGTGATAGATGCCTAGTGCCCTTATGGCTCTAATCTGATAGTGGTAGTGGGGTGGTAGATACCTAGTCTCCATTTTGGCTCTAATCTGATAGTGGTAGTGGGGTGATAGATGTCTAGTGCCCTTATGGCTCTAATCTGGTAGTAGTATTGGGGTGGTAGATGTCTAGTCTCCGTTATGGCTCTAATCTGATAGTGGTAGTGGGGTGGTAGATGCCTAGTGCCCTTATGGCTCTAATCTGATAGAGGTAGTGGGGTGGTAGATACCTAGTCTCCATTATGGCTCTAATCTGATAGAGGTAGAGGGGTGGTAGATACCTAGTCTCCATTATGGCTCTAATCTGATGGTGGTAGATACCTAGTCTCCATTATGGCTCTAATCTGATAGTGGTAGTGGGGTGGTAGATACCTAGTCTCCATTATGGCTCTAATCTGATAGTGGTAGTGGGGTGGTAGATGCCTAGTGCCCTTATGGCTCTAATCTGATAGAGGTAGTGGGGTGGTAGATACCTAGTCTCCATTATGGCTCTAATCTGATAGAGGTGGTGGGGTGGTAGATGCCTAGTGCCCTTATGGCTCTAATATGATAGCGGTAGTGGGGTGGTTGATGTCTAGTCTCCATTATGGCTCTAATCTGATAGTGGTAGTGGGGTGGTAGATGCCTAGTGCCTTTATGGCTCTAATCTGATAGTGGTAGTGGGGTGGTAGATACCTAGTCTCCATTATGGCTCTAATCTGATAGTGGTAGTGGGGTGGTTGATGTCTAGTCTCCATTATGGCTCTAATCTGATAGTGGTAAGTGAGGTGGTAGATACCTAGTCTCCATTATGGCTCTAATCACATAGTGGTAGTGGGGTGGTAGATACCTAGTCTCCATTATGGCTCTAATCTGATAGAGGTAGAGGGGTGGTAGATACCTAGTCTCCATTATGGCTCTAATCTGATAGTGGTAGTGGGGTGGTAGATGTCTAGTCTCCGTTATGGCTCTAATCTGATAGTGGTAGTGGGGTGGTAGATGCCTAGTGCCCTTATGGCTCTAATCTGATAGAGGTAGTGGGGTGGTAGATACCTCGTCTCCATTATTGTTCTAATCGGATAGTGGTAGTGGGGTGGGAGATACCTAGTCTCCATTATGGCTCTAATCTGATAGAGGTAGTGGGGTGGTAGATGCCTAGTGCCCTTATGACTCTAATCTGATAGTGGTAGTGGGGTGGTAGATACCTTGTCTCCGTTATGGCTCTAATCTGGTAGTGGTAGTGGTGTGGTAGATACCTAGTCTCCATTATGGCTCTAATCTGGTAGTGGTAGTGGGGTGGTAGATACCTAGTCTCCATTATGGCTCTAATCTGATAGAGGTAGTGGGGTGGTAAATGACTAGTCTCCATTATGGCTCTAATCTGATAGAGGTAGTGGTGTGGTAAATGACTAATCTCCCTTATGGCTCTAATCTGATAGTGGTTGTGGGGTGGTAGATGTCTAGTGCCCTTATGGCTCTAATCTGATAGTGGTAGTGGGGTGGTAGATACCTTGTCTCCATTATGGCTCTAATCTGGTAGTGGTAGTGGTGTGGTAGATACCTAGTCTCCATTATGGCTCTAATCTGGAAGTGGTAGTGGGGTGGTAGATACCTAGTCTCCATTATGGCTCTAATCTGATAGAGGTAGTGGGGTTTTAAATGACTAGTCTCCATTATGGCTCTAATCTGATAGAGGTAGTGGGGTGGTAGATGTCTAGTGCCCTTATGGCTCTAATCTGGTAGTAGTATTGGGGTGGTAGATGTCTAGTCTCCGTTATGGCTCTAATCTGATAGTGGTAGTGGGGTGGTAGATGCCTAGTGCCTTTATGGCTCTAATCTGATAGTGGTAGTGGGGTGATAGATGCCTAGTGCCCTTATGGCTCTAATCTGATAGTGGTAGTGGGGTGGTAGATACCTAGTCTCCATTATGGCTCTAATCTGATAGTGGTAGTGGGGTGGTAGATACCTAGTCTCCGTTATGGCTCTAATCTGATAGTGGTAGTGGGGTGGTAGATACCTAGTCTCCATTATGGCTCTAATCTGATAGTGGTAGTGGGGTGGTAGATGCCTAGTGCCCTTATGGCTCTAATCTGATAGAGGTAGTGGGGTGGTAGATACCTAGTCTCCATTATGGCTCTAATCTGATAGAGGTGGTGGGGTGGTAGATGCCTAGTGCCCTTATGGCTCTAATATGATAGCGGTAGTGGGGTGGTTGATGTCTAGTCTCCATTATGGCTCTAATCTGATAGTGGTAGTGGGGTGGTAGATGCCTAGTGCCTTTATGGCTCTAATCTGATAGTGGTAGTGGGGTGGTAGATACCTAGTCTCCATTATGGCTCTAATCTGATAGTGTTAGTGGGGTGGTTGATGTCTAGTCTCCATTATGGCTCTAATCTGATAGTGGTAAGTGAGGTGGTAGATACCTAGTCTCCATTATGGCTCTAATCACATAGTGGTAGTGGGGTGGTAGATACCTAGTCTCCATTATGGCTCTAATCTGATAGAGGTAGAGGGGTGGTAGATACCTAGTCTCCATTATGGCTCTAATCTGATAGTGGTAGTGGGGTGGTAGATGTGTAGTCTCCGTTATGGCTCTAATCTGATAGTGGTAGTGGGGTGGTAGATGCCTATTGCCCTTATGGCTCTAATCTGATAGTGGTAGTGGGGTGGTAGATACCTAGTCTCCATTATGGCTCTAATCTGATAGTGGTAGTGGGGTGGTAGATACCTAGTCTCCATTATGGCTCTACTCTGATAGTGGTAGTGGGGTGGTAGATACCTCGTCTCCATTATTGCTCTAATCGGATAGTGGTAGTGGGGTGGGAGATACCTAGTCTCCATTATGACTCTAATCTGATAGTGGTAGTGGGGTGGTAGATACCTTGTCTCCGTTATGGCTCTAATCTGGTAGTGGTAGTGGTGTGGTAGATACCTAGTCTCCATTATGGCTCTAATCTGGTAGTGGTAGTGGGGTGGTAGATACCTAGTCTCCATTATGGCTCTAATCTGATAGAGGTAGTGGGGTGGAAAATGACTAGTCTCCATTATGGCTCTAATCTGATAGAGGTAGTGGGGTGGTAAATGACTAATCTCCCTTATGGCTCTAATCTGATAGTGGTTGTGGGGTGGTAGATGTCTAGTGCCCGTATGGCTCTAATCTGATAGTGGTAGTGGGGTGGTAGATACCTTGTCTCCATTATGGGTCTAATCTGGTAGTGGTAGTGGTGTGGTAGATACCTAGTCTCCATTATGGCTCTAATCTGGAAGTGGTAGTGGGGTGGTAGATACCTAGTCTCCATTATGGCTCTAATCTGATAGAGGTAGTGGGGTTTTAAATGACTAGTCTCCATTATGGCTCTAATCTGATAGAGGTAGTGGGGTGGTAGATGTCTAGTGCCCTTATGGCTCTAATCTGGTAGTGGTAGTGGGGTGGTAGATGTCTAGTGCCCTTATGGCTCTAATCTGGTAGTAGTATTGGGGTGGTAGATGTCTAGTCTCCGTTATGGCTCTAATCTGATAGTGGTAGTGGGGTGGTAGATGCCTAGTGCCTTTATGGCTCTAATCTGATAGTGGTAGTGGGGTGATAGATGCCTAGTGCCCTTATGGCTCTAATCTGATAGTGGTAGTGGGGTGGTAGATACCTAGTCTCCATTATGGCTCTAATCTGATAGTGGTAGTGGGGTGGTAGATACCTAGTCTCCATTATGGCTCTAATCTGGTAGTGGTAGTGGGGTGAAAGATACCTAGTCTCCATTATGGCTCTAATCTGATAGTGGTAGTGGGGTGGTAGATACCTAGTCTCCATTATGGCTCTAATCTGGTAGTGGTAGTGGTGTGGTAGATACCTAGTCTCCATTATGGCTCTAATCTGGTAGTGGTAGTGGGGTGGTAGATACCTAGTCTCCATTATGGCTCTAATCTGATAGTGGTAGTGGGGTGGTAGATACCTAGTCTCCATTATGGCTCTAATCTGATAGTGGTAGTGGGGTGGTAGATGCCTAGTGCCTTTATGGCTCTAATCTGATAGTGGTAGTGGGGTGGTAGATGCCTAGTGCCCTTATGGCTCAAATCTGATAGTGGTAGTGGGGTGGTAGATACCTAGTCTCCATTATGGCTCTAATCTGATAGTGGTAGTGGGGTGGTAGATGCCTAGTGCCTTTATGGCTCTAATCTGATAGTGGTAGTGGGGTGATAGATGCCTAGTGCCCTTATGGCTCTAATCTGATAGTGGTAGTGGGGTGGTAGATACCTAGTCTCCATTTTGGCTCTAATCTGATAGTGGTAGTGGGGTGATAGATGTCTAGTGCCCTTATGGCTCTAATCTGGTAGTAGTATTGGGGTGGTAGATGTCTAGTCTCCGTTATGGCTCTAATCTGATAGTGGTAGTGGGGTGGTAGATACCTAGTGCCTTTATGGCTCTAATCTGATAGTGGTAGTGGGTGATAGATGCCTAGTGCCCTTATGGCTCTAATCTGATAGTGGTAGTGGGGTGGTAGATACCTAGTCTCCATTTTGGCTCTAATCTGATAGTGGTAGTGGGGTGGTAGATGTCTAGTGCCCTTATGGCTCTAATCTGGTAGTAGTATTGGGGTGGTAGATGTCTAGTCTCCGTTATGGCTCTAATCTGATAGTGGTAGTGGGGTGGTAGATTAGATGTAGTGGGGTGGTAGATACCTAGTCTCCATTATGGCTCTAATCTGATAGTGGTAGTGGGGTGGTAGATACCTAGTCTCCATTATGGTTCTAATCGGATAGTGGTAGTGGGGTGGGAGATACCTAGTCTCCATTATGGCTCTAATCTGATAGAGGTAGTGGGGTGGTAGATGCCTAGTGCCTTTATGGCTCTATTCTGATAGTGGTATTGGGTTGTGTATACCTAGTCTCCATTATGGCTCTAATCTGGTAGTGGTAGAGGGGTGGTAGATACCTAGTCTCCATTATGGCTCTAATCTGATAGTGGTAGTGGGGTGGTAGATACCTAGTCTCCACTATGGCTCTAATCTGATAGTTGTAGTGGGGTGGAAGATACCTACTCTCCATTATGGCTCTAATCTGATAGAGGTAGTGGGGTGGTAGATACCTAGTCTCCGTTATGGCTCTAATCTGATAGTGGTAGTGGGGTGGTAGATACCTAGTATCCATTATGGCTCTAATTTGGTAGTGGTAGTGGGGTGGTAGATACCTAGTCTCCATTATGGCTCTAATCTGATAGTGGTAGTGGGGTGGTAGATACCTAGTCTCCATTATGGCTCTAATCTGGTAGTGGTAGAGGGGTGGCAGAAACCTTTTCTCAATTATGGCTCTAATCTGATAGTGGTAGTGGGGTGTTTTATACCTATTCTCCATGATGGCTTTAATCTGATAGTGGTAGTGGGGTGGTAGATGCCTAGTGCCCTTATGGCTCTAATCTGATAGTGGTAGTGGGGTGGTAGATACCTTGTCTCCATTATGGCTCTAATATGGTAGTGGTAGTGGTGTGGTAGATACCTAGTCTCCATTATGGCTCTAATCTGGTAGTGTTAGTGGGGTGGTAGATACCTAGTCTCTATTATGGCTCTAATCTGATAGAGGTAGTGGGGTGGTAAATGACTAGTGCCTTTATGGCTCTATTCTGATAGTGGTATTGGGTTGTGTATACCTAGTCTCCATTATGGCTCAAATCTGGTAGTGGTAGAGGGGTGGTAGATACCTAGTCTCCATTATGGCTCTAATCTGATAGAGGTAGTGGGGTGGTAGATGTCTAGTGCCCTTATGGCTCTAATCTGGTAGTGGTAGTGGGGTGGTAGATGTCTAGTGCCCTTATGGCTCTAATCTGGTAGTAGTATTGGGGTGGTAGATGTCTAGTCTCCGTTATGGCTCTAATCTGATAGTGGTAGTGGGGTGGTAGATGCCTAGTGCCTTTATGGCTCTAATCTGATAGTGGTAGTGGGGTGATAGATGCCTAGTGCCCTTATGGCTCTAATCTGATAGTGGTAGTGGGGTGGTAGATACCTAGTCTCCATGATGGCTTTAATCTGATAGTGGTAGTGGGGTGGTAGATGCCTAGTGCCCTTATGGCTCTAATCTGATAGTGGTAGTGGGGTGGTAGATACCTTGTCTCCATTATGGCTCTAATATGGTAGTGGTAGTGGTGTGGTAGATACCTAGTCTCCATTATGGCTCTAATCTGGTAGTGTTAGTGGGGTGGTAGATACCTAGTCTCTATTATGGCTCTAATCTGATAGAGGTAGTGGGGTGGTAAATGACTAGTGCCTTTATGGCTCTATTCTGATAGTGGTATTGGGTTGTGTATACCTAGTCTCCATTATGGCTCTAATCTGGTAGTGGTAGAGGGGTGGTAGATACCTAGTCTCCATTATGGCTCTAATCTGATAGAGGTAGTGGGGTGGTAGATGTCTAGTGCCCTTATGGCTCTAATCTGGTAGTGGTAGTGGGGTGGTAGATGTCTAGTGCCCTTATGGCTCTAATCTGGTAGTAGTATTGGGGTGGTAGATGTCTAGTCTCCGTTATGGCTCTAATCTGATAGTGGTAGTGGGGTGGTAGATACCTAGTGCCCATTATGGCTCTAATCTGATAGCGGTAGTGGGGTGATAGATGCCTAGTGCCCTTATGGCTCTAATCTGATAGTGGTAGTGGGGTGGTAGATACCTAGTCTCCATTATGGCTCTAATCTGATAGTGGTAGTGGGGTGGTAGATACCTAGTCTCCGTTATGGCTCTAATCTGATAGTGGTAGTGGGGTGGTAGATACCTAGTCTCCATTATGGCTCTAATCTGATAGTGGTAGTGGGGTGGTAGATGCCTAGTGCCCTTATGGCTCTAATCTGATAGAGGTAGTGGGGTGGTAGATACCTAGTCTCCATTATGGCTCTAATCTGATAGAGGTGGTGGGGTGGTAGATGCCTAGTGCCCTTATGGCTCTAATATGATAGCGGTAGTGGGGTGGTTGATGTCTAGTCTCCATTATGGCTCTAATCTGATAGTGGTAGTGGGGTGGTAGATGCCTAGTGCCTTTATGGCTCTAATCTGATAGTGGTAGTGGGGTGGTAGATACCTAGTCTCCATTATGGCTCTAATCTGATAGTGGTAGTGGGGTGGTTGATGTCTAGTCTCCATTATGGCTCTAATCTGATAGTGGTAAGTGAGGTGGTAGATACCTAGTCTCCATTATGGCTCTAATCACATAGTGGTAGTGGGGTGGTAGATACCTAGTCTCCATTATGGCTCTAATCTGATAGAGGTAGAGGGGTGGTAGATACCTAGTCTCCATTATGGCTCTAATCTGATAGTGGTAGTGGGGTGGTAGATGTCTAGTCTCCGTTATGGCTCTAATCTGATAGTGGTAGTGGGGTGGTAGATGCCTATTGCCTTTATGGCTCTAATCTGATAGAGGTAGTGGGGTGGTAGATACCTAGTCTCCATTATGGCTCTAATCTGATAGAGGTAGTGGGGTGGTAGATACCTAGTCTCCATTATGGCTCTAATCTGATAGTGGTAGTGGGGTGGTAGATACCTCGTCTCCATTATGGCTCTAATCGGATAGTGGTAGTGGGGTGGGAGATACCTAGTCTCCATTATGGCTCTAATCTGATAGAGGTAGTGGGGTGGTAGATGCCTAGTGCCCTTATGACTCTAATCTGATAGTGGTAGTGGGGTGGTAGATACCTTGTCTCCGTTATGGCTCTAATCTGGTAGTGGTAGTGGTGTGGTAGATACCTAGTCTCCATTATGGCTCTAATCTGGTAGTGGTAGTGGGGTGGTAGATACCTAGTCTCCATTATGGCTCTAATCTGATAGAGGTAGTGGGGTGGTAAATGACTAGTCTCCATTATGGCTCTAATCTGATAGAGGTAGTGGGGTGGTAAATGACTAATCTCCCTTATGGCTCTAATCTGATAGTGGTTGTGGGGTGGTAGATGTCTAGTGCCCTTATGGCTCTAATCTGATAGTGGTAGTGGGGTGGTAGATACCTTGTCTCCATTATGGCTCTAATCTGGTAGTGGTAGTGGTGTGGTAGATACCTAGTCTCCATTATGGCTCTAATCTGGAAGTGGTAGTGGGGTGGTAGATACCTAGTCTCCATTATGGCTCTAATCTGATAGAGGTAGTGGGGTTTTAAATGACTAGTCTCCATTATGGCTCTAATCTGATAGAGGTAGTGGGGTGGTAGATGTCTAGTGCCCTTATGGCTCTAATCTGGTAGTGGTAGTGGGGTGGTAGATGTCTAGTGCCCTTATGGCTCTAATCTGGTAGTAGTATTGGGGTGGTAGATGTCTAGTCTCCGTTATGGCTCTAATCTGATAGTGGTAGTGGGGTGGTAGATGCCTAGTGCCTTTATGGCTCTAATCTGATAGTGGTAGTGGGGTGATAGATGCCTAGTGCCCTTATGGCTCTAATCTGATAGTGGTAGTGGGGTGGTAGATACCTAGTCTCCATTATGGCTCTAATCTGATAGTGGTAGTGGGGTGGTAGATACCTAGTCTCCATTATGGCTCTAATCTGGTAGTGGTAGTGGGGTGAAAGATACCTAGTCTCCATTATGGCTCTAATCTGATAGTGGTAGTGGGGTGGTAGATACCTAGTCTCCATTATGGCTCTAATCTGGTAGTGGTAGTGGTGTGGTAGATACCTAGTCTCCATTATGGCTCTAATCTGGTAGTGGTAGTGGGGTGGTAGATACCTAGTCTCCATTATGGCTCTAATCTGATAGTGGTAGTGGGGTGGTAGATACCTAGTCTCCATTATGGCTCTAATCTGATAGTGGTAGTGGGGTGGTAGATGCCTAGTGCCTTTATGGCTCTAATCTGATAGTGGTAGTGGGGTGGTAGATGCCTAGTGCCCTTATGGCTCAAATCTGATAGTGGTAGTGGGGTGGTAGATACCTAGTCTCCATTATGGCTCTAATCTGATAGTGGTAGTGGGGTGGTAGATGCCTAGTGCCTTTATGGCTCTAATCTGATAGTGGTAGTGGGTGATAGATGCCTAGTGCCCTTATGGCTCTAATCTGATAGTGGTAGTGGGGTGGTAGATACCTAGTCTCCATTTTGGCTCTAATCTGATAGTGGTAGTGGGGTGATAGATGTCTAGTGCCCTTATGGCTCTAATCTGGTAGTAGTATTGGGGTGGTAGATGTCTAGTCTCCGTTATGGCTCTAATCTGATAGTGGTAGTGGGGTGGTAGATGAATAGTGCCCTTATGGCTCTAATCTGATAGATGTAGTGGGGTGGTAGATACCTAGTCTCCATTATGGCTCTAATCTGATAGTGGTAGTGGGGTGGTAGATACCTAGTCTCCATTATGGTTCTAATCGGATAGTGGTAGTGGGGTGGGAGATACCTAGTCTCCATTATGGCTCTAATCTGATAGAGGTAGTGGGGTGGTAGATGCCTAGTGCCTTTATGGCTCTATTCTGATAGTGGTATTGGGTTGTGTATACCTAGTCTCCATTATGGCTCTAATCTGGTAGTGGTAGAGGGGTGGTAGATACCTAGTCTCCATTATGGCTCTAATCTGATAGTGGTAGTGGGGTGGTAGATACCTAGTCTCCACTATGGCTCTAAACTGATAGTTGTAGTGGGGTGGAAGATACCTACTCTCCATTATGGCTCTAATCTGATAGAGGTAGTGGGGTGGTAGATACCTAGTCTCCGTTATGGCTCTAATCTGATAGTGGTAGTGGGGTGGTAGATACCTAGTATCCATTATGGCTCTAATTTGGTAGTGGTAGTGGGGTGGTAGATAACTAGTCTCCATTATGGCTCTAATCTGGTAGTGGTAGAGGGGTGGCAGAAACCTTTTCTCAATTATGGCTCTAATCTGATAGTGGTAGTGGGGTGTTTTATACCTATTCTCCATGATGGCTTTAATCTGATAGTGGTAGTGGGGTGGTAGATGCCTAGTGCCCTTATGGCTCTAATCTGATAGTGGTAGTGGGGTGGTAGATACCTTGTCTCCATTATGGCTCTAATATGGTAGTGGTAGTGGTGTGGTAGATACCTAGTCTCCATTATGGCTCTAATCTGGTAGTGTTAGTGGGGTGGTAGATACCTAGTCTCTATTATGGCTCTAATCTGATAGAGGTAGTGGGGTGGTAAATGACTAGTCTCCATTATGGCTCTAATCTGATAGAGGTAGTGGGGTGGTAAATGACTAATCTCCCTTATGGCTCTAATCTGATAGTGGTAGTGGGGTGGAAGATGTCTAGTGCCCTTATGGCTCTAATCTGGTAGTAGTATTGGGGTGGTAGATGTCTAGTCTCCGTTATGGCTCTAATCTGATAGTGGTAGTGGGGTGGTAGATACCTAGTCTCCATGATGGCTCTAATCTGATAGTGGTAGTGGGGTGGTAGATGCCTAGTGCCCTTATGGCTCTAATCTGATAGAGGTAGTGGGGTGGTAGATACCTAGTCTCCATTATGGCTCTAATCTGATAGAGGTGGTGGGGTGGTAGATGCCTAGTGCCCTTATGGCTCTAATATGATAGCGGTAGTGGGGTGATTGATGTCTAGTCTCCATTATGGCTCTAATCTGATAGTGGTAGTGGGGTGGTAGATGCCTAGTGCCTTTATGGCTCTAATCTGATAGTGGTAGTGGGGTGGTAGATACCTAGTCTCCATTATGGCTCTAATCTGATAGTGGTAGTGGGGTGGTTGATGTCTAGTCTCCATTATGGCTCTAATCTGATAGTGGTAAGTGGGGTGGTAGATACCTAGTCTCCATTATGGCTCTAATCACATAGTGGTAGTGGGGTGGTAGATACCTAGTCTCCATTATGGCTCTAATCTGATAGAGGTAGAGGGGTGGTAGATACCTAGTCTCCATTATGGCTCTAATCTAATAGTGGAAGTGGGGTGGTAGATGCCTAGTGCCTTTATGTCTCTAATCTGATAGTGGTAGTGGGGTGGTAGATGCCTAGTGCCCTTATGGCTCTAATCTGATAGTGGTAGTGGGGTGGTAGATAACTAGTCTCCATTATGGCTCTAATCTGATAGTGGTAGTGGGGTGGTAGATACCTAGTCTCCATTATGGCTCTAATCTGATAGTGGTAGTGGGGTGGTAGATACCTAATTTCCATTATGGCTCTAATCTGGTAGTGGTAGTGGGGTGGTACATACCTAGTCTCCATTATGGCTCTAATCTGATAGTGGTAGTGGGGTGGTAGATACCTAGTCTCCATTATGGCTCTAATCTGATAGTGGTAGTAGGGTGATAGATACCTAGTCTCCATTATGGCTCTAATCTGGTAGTGGTAGAGGGGTGGTAGATGCCTAGTTCCTTTATGGCTCTAATCTGATAGTGGTAGTGGGGTGGTAGATACCTAGTCTTCATTATGGCTCTAATCTGATAGTGGTAGTGGGGTGGTTGATGTCTAGTCTCCATTATGGCTCTAATCTGATAGTGGTAAGTGGGGTGGTAGATACCTAGTCTCCATTATGGCTCTAATCACATAGTGGTAGTGGGGTGGTAGATACCTAGTCTCCATTATGGCTCTAATCTGATAGAGGTAGAGGGGTGGTAGATATCTAGTCTCCATTATGGCTCTAATCTGATAGTGGTAGTGGGGTGGTAGATACCTAGTCTCCATTATGGCTCTAATCTGATAGTGGTAGTGGGGTGGTAGATGTCTAGTGCTCTTATGGCTTTAATCTGATAGTGGTAGATGTCTAGTCTCCATTATGGCTCTAATATGATAGTGGTAGTGGGGTGATAGATACCTAGTCTCCATTATGGCTCTAATCTAATAGTGGAAGTGGGGTGGTAGATGCCTAGTGCCTTTATGGCTCTAATCTGATAGTGGTAGTGGGGTTGTAGATGCCTAGTGCCCTTATGGCTCTAATCTGATAGTGGTAGTGGGGTGGTAGATAACTAGTCTCCATTATGGCTCTAATCTGATAGTGGTAGTGGGGTGGTAGATACCTAGTCTCCATTATGGCTCTAATCTGATAGTGGTAGTGGGGTGGTAGATACCTAGTTTCCATTATGGCTCTAATCTGATAGTGGTAGTGGGGTGGTAGATACCTAGTCTCCATTATGGCTCTAATCTGATAGTGGTAGTGGGGTGGTAGATACCTAGTCTCCATTATGGCTCTAATCTGATAGTGGTAGTGGGGTGATAGATACCTAGTCTCCATTATGGCTCTAATCTGGTAGTGGTAGAGGGGTGGCAGAAACCTTTTCTCAATTATGGCTCTAATCTGATAGTGGTAGTGGGGTGTTTTATACCTATTCTCCATTATGTCTTTAATCTGATAGTGGTAGTGGGGTGGTAGATGCCCAGTGCCCTTATGGCTCTAATCTGATAGTGGTAGTGGGGTGGTAGATACCTTGTCTCCATTATGGCTCTAATCTGGTAGTGGTAGTGGTGTGGTAGATACCTAGTCTCCATTATGGCTCTAATCTGATAGAGGTAGTGGGGTGGTAAATGACTAGTCTCCATTATGGCTCTAATATGATAGTGGTAGTGGGGTGATAGATACCTAGTCTCCATTATGGCTCTAATCTAATAGTGGAAGTGGGGTGGTAGATGCCTAGTGCCTTTATGGCTCTAATCTGATAGTGGTAGTGGGGTGGTAGATGCCTAGTGCCCTTATGGCTCTAATCTGATAGTGGTAGTGGGGTGGTAGATAACTAGTCTCCATTATGGCTCTAATCTGATAGTGGTAGTGGGGTGGTAGATACCTAGTCTCCATTATGGCTCTAATCTGATAGTGGTAGTGGGGTGGTAGATACCTAGTTTCCATTATGGCTCTAATCTGGTAGTGGTAGTGGGGTGGTAGATACCTAGTCTCCATTATGGCTCTAATCTGATAGTGGTAGTGGGGTGGTAGATACCTAGTCTCCATTATGGCTCTAATCTGATAGTGGTAGTGGGGTGATAGATACCTAGTCTCCATTATGGCTCTAATCTGGTAGTGGTAGAGGGGTGGCAGAAACCTTTTCTCAATTATGGCTCTAATCTGATAGTGGTAGTGGGGTGTTTTATACCTATTCTCCATTATGTCTTTAATCTGATAGTGGTAGTGGGGTGGTAGATGCCCAGTGCCCTTATGGCTCTAATCTGATAGTGGTAGTGGGGTGGTAGATACCTAGTCTCCATTATGGCTCTAATCTGGTAGTGGTAGTGGGGTGGTAGATACCTAGTCTCCATTATGGCTCTAATCTGATAGAGGTAGTGGGGTGGTAAATGACTAGTCTCCATTATGGCTCTAATCTGGTAGTGGTAGAGGGGTGGTAGATACCTAGTGCCCTTATGGCTCTAATCTGATAGTGGTAGTGGGGTGGTAGATAACTAGTCTCCATTATGGCTCTAATCTGATAGTGGTAGTGGGGTGGTAGATACCTAGTGTCCATTATGGCTCTAATCTGATAGTGGTAGTGGGGTGGTACATACCTAGTCTCCATTATGGCTCTAATCTGATAGTGGTAGTGGGGTGGTAGATACCTAGTCTCCATTATGGCTCTAATCTGATAGTGGTAGTGGGGTGATAGATACCTAGTCTCCATTATGGCTCTAATCTGGTAGTGGTAGAGGGGTGGTAGATGCCTAGTGCCCTTATGGCTCTAATCTGATAGAGGTAGTGGGGTGGTAGATACCTAGTCTCCATTATGGCTCTAATCTGATAGAGGTGGTGGGGTGGTAGATGCCTAGTGCCCTTATGGCTCTAATATGATAGCGGTAGTGGGGTGGTTGATGTCTAGTCTAAATTATGGCTCTAATCTGATAGTGGTAGTGGGGTGGTAGATGCCTAGTGCCTTTATGGCTCTAATCTGATAGTGGTAGTGGGGTGGTAGATACCTAGTCTCCATTATGGCTCTAATCTGATAGTGGTAGTGGGGTGGTTGATGTCTAGTCTCCATTATGGCTCTAATCTGATAGTGGTAAGTGGGGTGGTAGATACCTAGTCTCCATTATGGCTCTAATCACATAGTGGTAGTGGGGTGGTAGATACCTAGTCTCCATTATGGCTCTAATCTGATAGAGGTAGAGGGGTGGTAGATACCTAGTCTCCATTATGGCTCTAATCTGATAGTGGTAGTGGGGTGGTAGATACCTAGTCTCCATTATGGCTCTAATCTGATAGTGGTAGTGGGGTGGTAGATGTCTAGTGCTCTTATGGCTTTAATCTGATAGTGGTAGATGTCTAGTCTCCATTATGGCTCTAATCTGATAGTGGTAGTGGGGTGATAGATACCTAGTCTCCATTATGGCTCTAATCTAATAGTGGAAGTAGGGTGGTAGATGCCTAGTGCCTTTATGGCTCTAATCTGATAGTGGTAGTGGGGTGGTAGATGCCTAGTGCCCTTATGGCTCTAATCTGATAGTGGTAGTGGGGTGGTAGATAACTAGTCTCCATTATGGCTCTAATCTGATAGTGGTAGTGGGGTGGTAGATACCTAGTCTCCATTATGGCTCTAATCTGATAGTGGTAGTGGGGTGGTAGATACCTAGTTTCCATTATGGCTCTAATCTGGTAGTGGTAGTGGGGTGGTACATACCTAGTCTCCATTATGGCTCTAATCTGATAGTGGTAGTGGGGTGGTAGATACCTAGTCTCCATTATGGCTCTAATCTGATAGTGGTAGTGGGGTGATAGATACCTAGTCTCCATTATGGCTCTAATCTGGTAGTGGTAGAGGGGTGGCAGAAACCTTTTCTCAATTATGGCTCTAATCTGATAGTGGTAGTGGGGTGTTTTATACCTATTCTCCATTATGGCTTTAATCTGATAGTGGTAGTGGGGTGGTAGATGCCCAGTGCCCTTATGGCTCTAATCTGATAGTGGTAGTGGGGTGGTAGATACCTTTTCTCCATTATGGCTCTAATCTGGTAGTGGTAGTGGTGTGGTAGATACCTAGTCTCCATTATGGCTATAATCTGGTAGTGGTAGTGGGGTGGTAGATACCTAGTCTCCATTATGGCTCTAATCTGATAGAGGTAGTGTGGTGGTAAATGACTAGTCTCCATTATGGCTCTAATCTGATAGAGGTAGTGGGGTGGTAAATGACTAATCTCCCTTATGGCTCTAATCTAATAGTGGTAGTGGGGTGGGAGATACCTAGTCTCCATTATGGCTCTAATCTGATAGAGGTGGTGGGGTGGTAGATGCATAGTGCCCTTATGGCTCTAATATGATAGCGGTAGTGGGGTGGTTGATGTCTAGTCTCCATTATGGCTCTAATCTGATAGTGGTAGTGGGGTGGTAGATGCCTAGTGCCTTTATTGCTCTAATCTGATAGTGGTAGTGGGGTGGTAGATACCTAGTCTCCATTATGGCTCTAATCTGATAGTGGTAGTGGGGTGGAAGATGTCTAGTGCCCTTATGGCTCTAATCTGGTAGTAGTATTGGGGTGGTAGATGTCTAGTCTCCGTTATGGCTCTAATCTGATAGTGGTAGTGGGGTGGTAGATACCTAGTCTCCATTATGGCTCTAATCTAATAGTGGTAGTGGGGTGGGAGATACCTAGTCTCCATTATGGCTCTAATCTGATAGAGGTGGTGGGGTGGTAGATGCATAGTGCCCTTATGGCTCTAATATGATAGCGGTAGTGGGGTGGTTGATGTCTAGTCTCCATTATGGCTCTAATCTGATAGTGGTAGTGGGGTGGTAGATACCTAGTCTCCATTATGGCTCTAATCTGATAGTGGTAGTGGGGTGGTAGATGCCTAGTGCCTTTATTGCTCTAATCTGATAGTGGTAGTGGGGTGGTAGATACCTAGTCTCCATTATGGCTCTAATCTGATAGTGGTAGTGGGGTGGTTGATGTCTAGTCTCCATTATGGCTCTAATCTGATAATGGTAAGTGGGGTGGTAGATACCTAGTCTCCATTATGGCTCTAATCACATAGTGGTAGTGGGGTGGTAGATACCTAGTCTCCATTATGGCTCTAATCTGATAGAGGTAGTGGGGTGGTAGATACCTAGTCTCCATTATGGCTCTAATCTGATAGTGGTAGTGGGGTGGTAGATGTCTAGTGCTCTTATGGCTTTAATCTGATAGTGGTAGATGTCTAGTCTCCATTATGGCTCTAATCTGATAGTGGTTTTGGGGTGATAGATACCTAGTCTCCATTATGGCTCTAATCTAATAGTGGAAGTGGGGTGGTAGATGCCTAGTGCCTTTATGGCTCTAATCTGATAGTGGTAGTGGGGTGGTAGATGCCTAGTGCCCTTATGGCTCTAATCTGATAGTGGTAGTGGGGTGGTAGATACCTAGTCTCCATTATGGCTCTAATCTGTTAGTGGTAGTGGGGTGGTAGATACCTAGTCTCCATTATGGCTCTAATCTGATAGTGGTAGTGGGGTGGTAGATACCTAGTTTCCA
Organism: Salvelinus alpinus; assembly: GCF_045679555.1. Taxonomy (NCBI): domain Eukaryota; kingdom Metazoa; phylum Chordata; class Actinopteri; order Salmoniformes; family Salmonidae; genus Salvelinus; species Salvelinus alpinus. The sequence continues at coordinate 98,430,939 of NC_092091.1, forward strand.
TTATGGCTCTAATCTGGTAGTGGTAGTGGGGTGGTACATACCTAGTCTCCATTATGGCTCTAATCTGATAGTGGTAGTGGGGTGGTAGATACCTAGTCTCCATTATGGCTCTAATCTGATAGTGGTAGTGGGGTGGTAGATGCCTAGTGCCTTTATGGCTCTAATCTGATAGTGGTATTGGGGTGATAGATGCCTAGTGCCCTTATGGCTCTAATCTGATAGTGGTAGTGGAGTGGTAGATACCTAGTTTCCATTATGGCTCTAATCTGGTAGTGGTAGTGGGGTGGTAGATACCTAGTCTCCATTATGGCTCTAATCTGATAGTGGTAGTGGGGTGGTAGATACCTAGTCTCCATTATGGCTCTAATCTGATAGTGGTAGTGGGGTGGTAGATGCCTAGTGCCTTTATGGCTCTAATCTGATAGTGGTAGTGGGGTGGTAGATGCCTAGTGCCCTTATGGCTCTAATCTGATAGTGGTAGTGGAGTGGTAGATACCTAGTCTCCATTATGGCTCTAATCTGATAGTGGTAATGGAGTGGTAGATGCCTAGTGCCTTTATGGCTCTAATCTGATAGTGGTAGCGGGGTGATAGATGCCTAGTGCCCTTGTGGCTCTAATCTGATAGTGGTAGTGGAGTGGTAGATACCTAGTCTCCATTATGGCTCTAATCTGATAGTGGTAGTGGGGTGGTAGATGCCTAGTGCCTTTATGGCTCTAATCTGATAGTGGTAGTGGGGTGATAGATGCCAAGTGCCCTTACGGCTCTAATCTGATAGTGGTAGTGGGGTGGTAGATACCTAGTCTCCATTATGGCTCTAATCTGGTATTGGTAGAGGGGTGGTAGATACCTAGTCTCCATTATGGCTCTAATCTGATAGTGGTAGTGGGGTGGTAGATACCTAGTCTCCATTATGGCTTTAATCTGACAGTGGTAGTGGGGTGGGGTGGAAGATACCTAGTCTCCATTATGGCTCTAATCTGATAGAGGTAGTGGGGTGGTAGATACCTAGTCTCCATCATGGCTCTAATCTGATAGTGGTAGTGGTGTGGTAGATACCTAGTCTCCATTATGGCTCTAATCTGATAGTGGTAGTGGGGTGGTAGATGCCTAGTGCCTTTATGGCTCTAATCTGATAGTGGTAGTGGGGTGGTAGATGCCTAGTGCCCTTATGGCTCTAATCTGATAGTGGTAGTGGGGTGGTAGATACCTAGTCTCCATTATGGCTCTAATCTGATAGTGGTAGTGGGGTGATAGATACCTAGTCTCCATTATGGCTCTAATCTGATAGTGGTAGTGGGGTGGTAGATGCCTAGTGCCTTTATGGCTCTAATCTGATAGTGGTAGTGGGGTGGTAGATGCCTAGTGCCCTTATGGCTCTAATCTGATAGTGGTAGTGGAGTGGTAGATACCTAGTCTCCATTATGGCTCTAATCTGATAGTGGTAGTGGGGTGGTAGATGCCTAGTGCCTTTATGGCTCTAATCTGATAGTGGTAGTGGGGTGATAGATGCCAAGTGCCCTTATGGCTCTAATCTGATAGTGGTAGTGGGGTGGTAGATACCTAGTCTCCATTATGGCTCTAATCTGATAGTGGTAGTGGGGTGAGTTGGAAGATACCTACTCTCCATTATGGCTCTAATCTGATAGAGGTAGTGGGGTGGTAGATACCTAGTCTCCATTATGGCTCTAATCTGATAGTGGTAGTGGGGTGGTAGATACCTAGTCTCCATTATGGCTCTAATCTGATAGTGGTATTGGGGTGGTAGATACCTAGTCTCCATCATGGCTCTAATCTGATAGTGTTAGTGGGGTGGTAGATGCCTAGTGCCCTTATGGCTCTAATCTGATAGTGGTAGTGGGGTGGTAGATACCTAGTCTCCATTATGGCTCTAATCTGATAGTGGTAGTGGGGTGCTAGATACCTAGTCTCCATTATGGCTCTAATCTGATAGTGGTAGTGGGGTGGTAGATGCCTAGTGCCCTTATGGCTCTAATCTGATAGAGGTAGTGGGGTGGTAGATACCTAGTCTCCATTATGGCTCTAATCTGATAGAGGTAGAGGGGTGGTAGATACCTAGTCTCCATTATGGCTCTAATCTAATAGTGGTAGTGGGGTGGGAGATACCTAGTCTCCATTATGGCTCTAATCTGATAGAGGTGGTGGGGTGGTAGATGCCTAGTGCCCTTATGGCTCTAATATGATAGCGGTAGTGGAGGGGTTGATGTCTAGTCTCCATTATGGCTCTAATCTGATAGTGGTAGTGGGGTGGTAGATGCCTAGTGCCTTTATTGCTCTAATCTGATAGTGGTAGTGGGGTGGTAGATACCTAGTCTCCATTATGGCCCTAATCTGATAGTGGTAGTGGGGTGGTTGATGTCTAGTCTCCATTATGGCTCTAATCTGATAGTGGTAAGTGGGGTGGTAGATACCTAGTCTCCATTATGGCTCTAATCACATAGTGGTAGTGGGGTGGTAGATACCTAGTCTCCATTATGGCTCTAATCTGATAGAGGTAGAGGGGTGGTAGATACCTAGTCTCCATTATGGCTCTAATCTGATAGTGGTAGTGGGGTGGTAGATACCTAGTCTCCATTATGGCTCTAATCTGATAGTTGTAGTGGGGTGGGAGATACCTAGTCTCCATTATGGCTCTATTCTTATAGAGGTAGTGGGGTGGTAGATACCTAGTCTCCATTATGGCTCTAATCTGATAGTGGTAGTGGGGTGGTAGATGTCTAGTGCTCTTATGGCTTTAATCTGATAGTGGTAGATGTCTAGTCTCCATTATGGCTCTAATCTGATAGTGGTTTTGGGGTGATAGATACCTAGTCTCCATTATGGCTCTAATCTAATAGTGGAAGTGGGGTGGTAGATGCCTAGTGCCTTTATGGCTCTAATCTGATAGTGGTAGTGGGGTGGTAGATGCCTAGTGCCCTTATGGCTCTAATCTGATAGTGGTAGTGGGGTGGTAGATAACAAGTCTCCATTATGGCTCTAATCTGATAGTGGTAGATACCTAGTCTCCATTATGGCTCTAATCTGATAGTGTGAGTGGGGTGGTAGATACCTAGTTTCCATTATGGCTCTAATCTGGTAGTGGTAGTGGGGTGGTACATACCTAGTCTCCATTATGGCTCTAATCTGATAGTGGTAGTGGGGTGGTAGATACCTAGTCTCCATTATGGCTCTAATCTGATAGTGGTAGTGGGGTGGTAGATGCGTAGTGCCTTTATGGCTCTAATCCGATAGTGGTAGTGGGGTGGTAGATGCCTAGTGCCCTTATGGCTCTAATCTGATAGTGGTAGTGGAGTGGTAGATACCTAGTTTCCATTATGGCTCTAATCTGGTAGTGGTAGTGGGGTGGTAGATACCTAGTCTCCATTATGGCTCTAATCTGATAGTGGTAGTGGGGTAGATACCTAGTCTCCATTATGGTTCTAATCTGATAGTGGTAGTGGGGTGGTAGATGCCTAGTGCCTTTATGGCTCTAATCTGATAGTGGTAGTGGGGTGGTAGATGCCTAGTGCCCTTATGGCTCTAATCTGATAGTGGTAGTGGAGTGGTAGATACCTAGTCTCCATTATGGCTCTAATCTGATAGTGGTATATGTATAGTCTCCCTTTTGGCTCTAATCTGATAGTGGTTGTCGGGTGGTAGATGTCTAGTCTCCCTTATGGCTCTAATCTGATAGTGGTAGATGTCTAGTCTCCCTTATGGCTCTAATCTGATAGTGGGGTGGTAGATGTCTAGTCTCCCTTATGGCTCTAATCTGATAGTGGTAGTGGGGTGGTAGATACCTAGTCTCCATTATGGCTCTAATCTGATAGTGGTAGTGGGGTGGTAGATGCCTAGTGCCCTTATGGCTCTAATCTGATAGAGGTAGTGGGGTGGTAGATACCTAGTCTCCATTATGGCTCTAATCTGATAGAGGTAGAGGGGTGGTAGATACCTAGTCTCCATTATGGCTCTAATCTAATAGTGGTAGTGGGGTGGGAGATACCTAGTCTCCATTATGGCTCTAATCTGATAGTGGTAGTGGGGTGGTAGATGCCTAGTGCCTTTATGGCTCTAATCTGATAGTGGTAGTGGGGTGGTAGATGCCTAGTGCCCTTATGGCTCTAATCTGATAGTGGTAGTGGAGTGGTAGATACCTAGTTTCCATTATGGCTCTAATCTGATAGTGGTAGTGGGGTGGTAGATACCTAGTCTCCATTATGGCTCTAATCTGATAGTGGTAGTGGGGTGGTAGATACCTAGTCTCCATTATGGCTCTAATCTGATAGTGGTAGTGGGGTGGTAGATGCCTAGTGCCTTTATGGCTCTAATCTGATAGTGGTAGTGGGGTGGTAGATGCCTAGTGCCCTTATGGCTCTAATCTGATAGTGGTAGTGGAGTGGTAGATACCTAGTCTCCATTATGGCTCTAATCTGATAGTGGTAATGGGGTGGTAGATGCCTAGTGCCTTTATGGCTCTAATCTGATAGTGGTAGTGGGGTGATAGATGCCTAGTGCCCTTATGGCTCTAATCTGATAGTGGTAGTGGAGTGGTAGATACCTAGTCTCCATTATGGCTCTAATCTGATAGTGGTAGTGGGGTGGTAGATGCCTAGTGCCTTTATGGCTCTAATCTGATAGTGGTAGTGGGGTGATAGATGCCAAGTGCCCTTACGGCTCTAATCTGATAGTGGTAGTGGGGTGGTAGATACCTAGTCTCCATTATGGCTCTAATCTGGTATTGGTAGAGGGGTGGTAGATACCTAGTCTCCATTATGGCTCTAATCTGATAGTGGTAGTGGGGTGGTAGATACCTAGTCTCCATTATGGCTCTAATCTGATAGTGGTAGTGGGGTGGGGTGGAAGATACCTACTCTCCATTATGGCTCTAATCTGATAGAGGTAGTGGGGTGGTAGATACCTAGTCTCCATTATGGCTCTAATCTGATAGTGGTAGTGGTGTGGTAGATACCTAGTCTCCATTATGGCTCTAATCTGATAGTGGTAGTGGGGTGGTAGATGCCTAGTGCCTTTATGGCTCTAATCTGATAGTGGTAGTGGGGTGGTAGATGCCTAGTGCCCTTATGGCTCTAATCTGATAGTGGTAGTGGGGTGGTAGATACCTAGTCTCCATTATGGCTCTAATCTGATAGTGGTAGTGGGGTGGTAGATACCTAGTCTCCATTATGGCTCTAATCTGATAGTGGTAGTGGGGTGGTAGATGCCTAGTGCCCTTATGGCTCTAATCTGATAGTGGTAGTGGAGTGGTAGATACCTAGTCTCCATTATGGCTCTAATCTGATAGTGGTAGTGGGGTGGTAGATGCCTAGTGCCTTTATGGCTCTAATCTGATAGTGGTAGTGGGGTGATAGATGCCAAGTTCCCTTATGGCTCTAATCTGATAGTGGTAGTGGAGTGGTAGATACCTAGTCTCCATTATGGCTCTAATCTGATAGTGGTAGTGGGGTGGTAGATGCCTAGTGCCCTTATGGCTCTAATCTGATAGTGGTAGTGGGGTGGTAGATACCTAGTCTCCATTATGGCTCTAGTCTGATAGTGGTAGTTGGGTGAGGTGGAAGATACCTACTCTCCATTATGGCTATAATCTGATAGAGGTAGTGGGGTGGTAGATACCTAGTCTCCATTATGGCTCTAATCTGATAGTGGTAGTGGGGTGGTAGATGCCTAGTGCCCTTATGGCTCTAATCTGATAGTGGTAGTGGGGTGGTAGATACCTAGTCTCCATTATGGCTCTAATCTGATAGTGGTAGTGGGGTGGTAGATACCTAGTCTCCATTATGGCTCTAATCTGATAGTGGTAGTGGGGTGGTAGATGCCTAGTGCCCTTATGGCTCTAATCTGATAGAGGTAGTGGGGTGGTAGATACCTAGTCTCCATTATGGCTCTAATCTGATAGAGGTAGAGGGGTGGTAGATACCTAGTCTCCATTATGGCTCTAATCTGATAGAGGTGGTGGGGTGGTAGATGCCTAGTGCCCTTATGGCTCTAATATGATAGCGGTAGTGGGGTGGTTGATGTCTAGTCTCCATTATGGCTCTAATCTGATAGTGGTAGTGGGGTGGTAGATGCCTAGTGCCTTTATTGCTCTAATCTGATAGTGGTAGTGGGGTGGTAGATACCTAGTCTCCATTATGGCTCTAATCTGATAGTGGTAGTGGGTTGGTTGATGTCTAGTCTCCATTATGGCTCTAATCTGATAGTGGTAAGTGGGGTGGTAGATACCTAGTCTCCATTATGGCTCTAATCTGATAGTGGTAGTGGTGTGGTAGATACCTAGTCTCCATTATGGCTCTAATCTGATAGTGGTAGTGGGGTGGTAGATGCCTAGTGCCTTTATCTCTCTAATCTGATAGTGGTAGTGGGGTGGTAGATACCTAGTCTCCATTATGGCTCTAATCTGATAGTGGTAGTGGGGTGGTAGATACCTAGTCTCCATTATGGCTCTAATCTGATAGTGGTAGTGGGGTGGTAGATGCCTAGTGCCCTTATGGCTCTAATCTGATAGTGGTAGTGGAGTGGTAGATACCTAGTCTCCATTATGGCTCTAATCTGATAGTGGTAGTGGGGTGGTAGATGCCTAGTGCCTTTATGGCTCTAATCTGATAGTGGTAGTGGGGTGATAGATGCCAAGTGCCCTTATGGCTCTAATCTGATAGTGGTAGTGGAGTGGTAGATACCTAGTCTCCATTATGGCTCTAATCTGATAGTGGTAGTGGGGTGGTAGATGCCTAGTGCCTTTATGGCTCTAATCTGATAGTGGTAGTGGGGTGATAGATGCCAAGTGCCCTTATGGCTCTAATCTGATAGTGGTAGTGGGGTGGTAGATACCTAGTCTCCATTATGGCTCTAGTCTGATAGTGGTAGTTGGGTGAGGTGGAAGATACCTACTCTCCATTATGGCTATAATCTGATAGAGGTAGTGGGGTGGTAGATACCTAGTCTCCATTATGGCTCTAATCTGATAGTGGTAGTGGGGTGGTAGATGCCTAGTGCCCTTATGGCTCTAATCTGATAGTGGTAGTGGGGTGGTAGATACCTAGTCTCCATTATGGCTCTAATCTGATAGTGGTAGTGGGGTGGTAGATACCTAGTCTCCATTATGGCTCTAATCTGATAGTGGTAGTGGGGTGGTAGATGCCTAGTGCCCTTATGGCTCTAATCTGATAGAGGTAGTGGGGTGGTAGATACCTAGTCTCCATTATGGCTCTAATCTGATAGAGGTAGAGGGGTGGTAGATACCTAGTCTCCATTATGGCTCTAATCTGATAGTGGTAGTGGGGTGGTAGATGCCTAGTGCCTTTATTGCTCTAATCTGATAGTGGTAGTGGGGTGGTAGATACCTAGTCTCCATTATGGCTCTAATCTGATAGTGGTAGTGGGTTGGTTGATGTCTAGTCTCCATTATGGCTCTAATCTGATAGTGGTAAGTGGGGTGGTAGATACCTAGTCTCCATTATGGCTCTAATCTGATAGTGGTAGTGGTGTGGTAGATACCTAGTCTCCATTATGGCTCTAATCTGATAGTGGTAGTGGGGTGGTAGATGCCTAGTGCCTTTATCTCTCTAATCTGATAGTGGTAGTGGGGTGGTAGATGCCTAGTGCCCTTATGGCTCTAATCTGATAGTGGTAGTGGGGTGGTAGATACCTAGTCTCCATTATGGCTCTAATCTGATAGTGGTAGTGGGGTGGTAGATACCTAGTCTCCATTATGGCTCTAATCTGATAGTGGTAGTGGGGTGGTAGATGCCTAGTGCCTTTATGGCTCTAATCTGATAGTGGTAGTGGGGTGGTAGATGCCTAGTGCCTTTATGGCTCTAATCTGATAGTGGTAGTGGAGTGGTAGATACCTAGTCTCCATTATGGCTCTAATCTGATAGTGGTAGTGGGGTGATAGATGCCAAGTGCCCTTATGGCTCTAATCTGATAGTGGTAGTGGGGTGGTAGATACCTAGTCTCCATTATGGCTCTAATCTGGTAGTGGTAGAGGGGTGGTAGATACCTAGTCTCCATTATGGCTCTAATCTGATAGTGGTAGTGGGGTGGTAGATACCTAGTCTCCATTATGGCTCTAATCTGATAGTGGTAGTGGGGTGAGGTGGAAGATACCTACTCTCCATTATGGCTCTAATCTGATAGAGGTAGTGGGGTGGTAGATACCTAGTCTCCATTATGGCTTTAATCTGATAGTGGTAGTGGGGTGGTAGATACCTAGTCTCCATTATGGCTCTAATCTGATAGTGGTATTCGGGTGGTAGATACCTAGTCTCCATCATGGCTCTAATCTGATAGTGGTAGTGGGGTGGTAGATGCCTAGTGCCCTTATGGCTCTAATCTGATAGTGGTAGTGGGGTGGTAGATACCTAGTCTCCATTATGGCTCTAATCTGATAGTGGTAGTGGGGTGGTAGATACCTAGTCTCCATTATGGCTCTAATCTGATAGTGGTAGTGGGATGGTAGATGCCTAGTGCCCTTATGGCTCTAATCTGATAGAGGTAGTGGGGTGGTAGATACCTAGTCTCCATTATGGCTCTAATCTGATAGTGGTAGTGGGGTGGTAGATGCCTAGTGCCTTTATCTCTCTAATCTGATAGTGGTAGTGGGGTGGTAGATGCCTAGTGCCCTTATGGCTCTAATCTGATAGTGGTAGTGGGGTGGTAGATACCTAGTCTCCATTATGGCTCTAATCTGATAGTGGTAGTGGGGTGGTAGATACCTAGTCTCCATTATGGCTCTAATCTGATAGTGGTAGTGGGGTGGTAGATGCCTAGTGCCTTTATGGCTCTAATCTGATAGTGGTAGTGGGGTGGTAGATGCCTAGTGCCCTTATGGCTCTAATCTGATAGTGGTAGTGGAGTGGTAGATACCTAGTCTCCATTATGGCTCTAATCTGATAGTGGTAGTGGGGTGGTAGATGCCTAGTGCCTTCATGGCTCTAATCTGATAGTGGTAGTGGGGTGATAGATGCCAAGTGCCCTTATGGCTCTAATCTGATAGTGGTAGTGGGGTGGTAGATACCTAGTCTCCATTATGGCTCTAATCTGGTAGTGGTAGAGGGGTGGTAGATACCTAGTCTCCATTATGGCTCTAATCTGATAGTGGTAGTGGGGTGGTAGATACCTAGTCTCCATTATGGCTCTAATCTGATAGTGGTAGTGGGGTGAGGTGGAAGATACCTACTCTCCATTATGGCTCTAATCTGATAGAGGTAGTGGGGTGGTAGATACCTAGTCTCCATTATGGCTCTAATCTGATAGTGGTATTCGGGTGGTAGATACCTAGTCTCCATCATGGCTCTAATCTGATAGTGGTAGTGGGGTGGTAGATGCCTAGTCTCCATTATGGCTCTAATCTGATAGTGGTAGTGGGGTGGTAGATGCCTAGTCTCCATTATGGCTCTAATCTGGTAGTGGTAGAGGGGTGGTAGATACCTAGTCTCCATTATGGCTCTAATCTGATAGTGGTAGTGGGGTGGTAGGTACCTACTCTCCATTATGGCTCTAATCTGATAGTGGTAGTGGGGTGAGGTGGAAGATACCTACTCTCCATTATGGCTCTAATCTGATAGAGGTAGTGGGGTGGTAGATACCTAGTCTCCATTATGGCTCTAATCTGATAGTGGTAGTGGGGTGGTAGATACCTAGTCTCCATTATGGCTCTAATCTGATAGTGGTAGTGGGGTGGTAGATACCTAGTCTCCATCATGGCTCTAATCTGATAGTGGTAGTGGGGTGGTAGATACCTAGTCTCCATTATGGCTCTAATCTGATAGTGGTAGTGGGGTGGTAGATACCTAGTCTCCATTATGGCTCTAATCTGATAGTGGTAGTGGGGTGAGGTGGAAGATACCTACTCTCCATTATGGCTCTAATCTGATAGAGGTAGTGGGGTGGTAGATACCTAGTCTCCATTATGGCTCTAATCTGATAGTGGTAGTGGGGTGGTAGATACCTAGTCTCCATTATGGCTCTAATCTGATAGTGGTAGTGGGGTGGTAGATACCTAGTCTCCATCATGGCTCTAATCTGATAGTGGTAGTGGGGTGGTAGATGCCTAGTGCCCTTATGGCTCTAATCTGATAGTGGTAGTGGGGTGGTAGATACCTAGTCTCCATTATGGCTCTAATCTGATAGTGGTAGTGGGGTGGTAGATACCTAGTCTCCATTATGGCTCTAATCTGATAGTGGTAGTGGGGTGGTAGATGCCTAGTGCCCTTATGGCTCTAATCTGATAGAGGTAGTGGGGTGGTAGATACCTAGTCTCCATTATGGCTCTAATCTGATAGTGGTAGTGGGGTGGTAGATGCCTAGTGCCTTTATCTCTCTAATCTGATAGTGGTAGTGGGGTGGTAGATGCCTTGTGCCCTTATGGCTCTAATCTGAGAGTGGTAGTGGGGTGGTAAAATACCTAGTCTCCATTATGGCTCTAATCTGATAGTGGTAGTGGGGTGGTAGATACCTAGTCTCCATTATGGCTCTAATCTGATAGTGGTAGTGGGGTGGTAGATGCCTAGTGCCTTTATGGCTCTAATCTGATAGTGGTAGTGGGGTGGTAGATGCCTAGTGCCCTTATGGCTCTAATCTGATAGTGGTAGTGGGGTGGTAGATACCTAGTCTCCATTATGGCTCTAATCTGATAGTGGTAGTGGGGTGGTAGATACCTAGTCTCCATTATGGCTCTAATCTGATAGTGGTAGTGGGGTGGTAGATGCCTAGTGCCTTTATGGCTCTAATCTGATAGTGGTAGTGGGGTGGTAGATGCCTAGTGCCCTTATGGCTCTAATCTGATAGTGGTAGTGGAGTGGTAGATACCTAGTCTCCATTATGGCTCTAATCTGATAGTGGTAGTGGGGTGATAGATGCCAAGTGCCCTTATGGCTCTAATCTGATAGTGGTAGTGGGGTGGTAGATACCTAGTCTCCATTATGGCTCTAATCTGGTAGTGGTAGAGGGGTGGTAGATACCTAGTCTCCATTATGGCTCTAATCTGATAGTGGTAGTGGGGTGGTAGATACCTAGTCTCCATTATGGCTCTAATCTGATAGTGGTAGTGGGGTGAGGTGGAAGATACCTACTCTCCATTATGGCTCTAATCTGATAGAGGTAGTGGGGTGGTAGATACCTAGTCTCCATTATGGCTCTAATCTGATAGTGGTAGTGGGGTGGTAGATACCTAGTCTCCATTATGGCTCTAATCTGATAGTGGTATTCGGGTGGTAGATACCTAGTCTCCATCATGGCTCTAATCTGATAGTGGTAGTGGGGTGGTAGATGCCTAGTGCCCTTATGGCTCTAATCTGATAGTGGTAGTGGGGTGGTAGATACCTAGTCTCCATTATGGCTCTAATCTGATAGTGGTAGTGGGGTGGTAGATACCTAGTCTCCATTATGGCTCTAATCTGATAGTGGTAGTGGGATGGTAGATGCCTAGTGCCCTTATGGCTCTAATCTGATAGAGGTAGTGGGGTGGTAGATACCTAGTCTCCATTATGGCTCTAATCTGATAGTGGTAGTGGGGTGGTAGATGCCTAGTGCCTTTATCTCTCTAATCTGATAGTGGTAGTGGGGTGGTAGATGCCTAGTGCCCTTATGGCTCTAATCTGATAGTGGTAGTGGGGTGGTAGATACCTAGTCTCCATTATGGCTCTAATCTGATAGTGGTAGTGGGGTGGTAGATACCTAGTCTCCATTATGGCTCTAATCTGATAGTGGTAGTGGGGTGGTAGATGCCTAGTGCCTTTATGGCTCTAATCTGATAGTGGTAGTGGGGTGGTAGATGCCTAGTGCCCTTATGGCTCTAATCTGATAGTGGTAGTGAAGTGGTAGATACCTAGTCTCCATTATGGCTCTAATCTGATAGTGGTAGTGGGGTGGTAGATGCCTAGTGCCTTCATGGCTCTAATCTGATAGTGGTAGTGGGGTGATAGATGCCAAGTGCCCTTATGGCTCTAATCTGATAGTGGTAGTGGGGTGGTAGATACCTAGTCTCCATTATGGCTCTAATCTGGTAGTGGTAGAGGGGTGGTAGATACCTAGTCTCCATTATGGCTCTAATCTGATAGTGGTAGTGGGGTGGTAGATACCTAGTCTCCATTATGGCTCTAATCTGATAGTGGTAGTGGGGTGAGGTGGAAGATACCTACTCTCCATCATGGCTCTAATCTGATAGTGGTAGTGGGGTGGTAGATGCCTAGTCTCCATTATGGCTCTAATCTGGTAGTGGTAGAGGGGTGGTAGATACCTAGTCTCCATTATGGCTCTAATCTGATAGTGGTAGTGGGGTGGTAGATACCTAGTCTCCATTATGGCTCTAATCTGATAGTGGTAGTGGGGTGAGGTGGAAGATACCTACTCTCCATTATGGCTCTAATCTGATAGAGGTAGTGGGGTGGTAGATACCTAGTCTCCATTATGGCTCTAATCTGATAGTGGTAGTGGGGTGGTAGATACCTAGTCTCCATTATGGCTCTAATCTGATAGTGGTAGTGGGGTGGTAGATACCTAGTCTCCATCATGGCTCTAATCTGATAGTGGTAGTGGGGTGGTAGATACCTAGTCTCCATTATGGCTCTAATCTGGTAGTGGTAGAGGGGTGGTAGATACCTAGTCTCCATTATGGCTCTAATCTGATAGTGGTAGTGGGGTGGTAGATACCTAGTCTCCATTATGGCTCTAATCTCATAGTGGTAGTGGGGTGAGGTGGAAGATACCTACTCTCCATTATGGCTCTAATCTGATAGAGGTAGTGGGGTGGTAGATACCTAGTCTCCATTATGGCTCTAATCTGATAGTGGTAGTGGGGTGGTAGATACCTAGTCTCCATTATGGCTCTAATCTGATAGTGGTAGTGGGGTGGTAGATACCTAGTCTCCATCATGGCTCTAATCTGATAGTGGTAGTGGGGTGGTAGATGCCTAGTGCCCTTATGGCTCTAATCTGATAGTGGTAGTGGGGTGGTAGATACCTAGTCTCCATTATGGCTCTAATCTGATAGTGGTAGTGGGGTGGTAGATACCTAGTCTCCATTATGGCTCTAATCTGATAGTGGTAGTGGGGTGGTAGATGCCTAGTGCCCTTATGGCTCTAATCTGATAGAGGTAGTGGGGTGGTAGATACCTAGTCTCCATTATGGCTCTAATCTGATAGTGGTAGTGGGGTGGTAGATGCCTAGTGCCTTTATCTCTCTAATCTGATAGTGGTAGTGGGGTGGTAGATGCCTTGTGCCCTTATGGCTCTAATCTGATAGTGGTAGTGGGGTGGTAGATACCTAGTCTCCATTATGGCTCTAATCTGATAGTGGTAGTGGGGGGGTAGATACCTAGTCTCCATTATGGCTCTAATCTGATAGTGGTAGTGGGGTGGTAGATGCCTAGTGCCTTTATGGCTCTAATCTGATAGTGGTAGTGGGGTGGTAGATGCCTAGTGCCCTTATGGCTCTAATCTGATAGTGGTAGTGGAGTGGTAGATACCTAGTCTCCATTATGGCTCTAATCTGATAGTGGTAGTGGGGTGGTAGATGCCTAGTGCCTTCATGGCTCTAATCTGATAGTGGTAGTGGGGTGATAGATGCCAAGTGCCCTTATGGCTCTAATCTGATAGTGGTAGTGGGGTGGTAGATACCTAGTCCCCATTATGGCTCTAATCTGGTAGTGGTAGAGGGGTGGTAGATACCTAGTCTCCATTATGGCTCTAATCTGATAGTGGTAGTGGGGTGGTAGATACCTAGTCTCCATTATGGCTCTAATCTGATAGTGGTAGTGGGGTGAGGTGGAAGATACCTACTCTCCATTATGGCTCTAATCTGATAGAGGTAGTGGGGTGGTAGATACCTAGTCTCCATTATGGCTCTAATCTGATAGTGGTAGTGGGGTGGTAGATACCTAGTCTCCATTATGGCTCTAATCTGATAGTGGTAGTGGGGTGGTAGATACCTAGTCTCCATCATGGCTCTAATCTGATAGTGGTAGTGGGGTGGTAGATGCCTAGTGCCCTTATGGCTCTAATCTGATAGTGGTAGTGGGGTGGTAGATACCTAGTCTCAATTATGGCTCTAATCTGATAGTGGTAGTGGGGTGGTAGATACCTAGTCTCCATTATGGCTCTAACCTGATAGTGGTAGTGGGGTGGTAGATGCCTAGTGCCCTTATGGCTCTAATCTGATAGTGGTAGTGGGGTGGTAGATACCTAGTCTCCATAATGGCTCTAATCTGATAGTGGTAGTGGGGTGGTAGATACCTAGTCTCCATTATGGCTCTAATCTGATAGTGGTAGTGGGGTGGTAGATGCCTAGTGCCTTTATGGCTCTAATCTGATAGTGGTAGTGGGGTGATAGATGTCAAGTGCCCTTATGGCTCTAATCTGATAGTGGTAGTGGGGTGGTAGATACCTAGTCTCCATTATGGCTCTAATCTGGTAGTGGTAGAGGGGTGGTAGATACCTAGTCTCCATTATGGCTCTAATCTGATAGTGGTAGTGGGGTGGTAGATACCTAGTCTCCATTATGGCTCTAATCTGATAGTGGTAGTGGGGTGAGGTGGAAGATACCTACTCTCCATTATGGCTCTAATCTGATAGAGGTATTGGGGTGGTAGATACCTAGTCTCCATTATGGCTCTAATCTGATAGTGGTAGTGGGGTGGTAGATACCTAGTCTCCATTATGGCTCTAATCTGATAGTGGTAGTGGGGTGGTAGATACCTAGTCTCCATCATGGCTCTAATCTGATAGTGGTAGTGGGGTGGTAGATGCCTAGTGCCCTTATGGCTCCAATCTGATAGTGGTAGTGGGGTGGTAGATACCTAGTCTCCATTATGGCTCTAATCTGATAGTGGTAGTGGGGTGGTAGATACCTAGTCTCCATTATGGCTCTAATCTGATAGTGGTAGTGGGGTGGTAGATGCCTAGTGCCCTTATGGCTCTAATCTGATAGAGGTAGTGGGGTGGTAGATACCTAGTCTCCATTATGGCTCTAATCTGATAGAGGTAGAGGGGTGGTAGATACCTAGTCTCCATTATGGCTCTAATCTGATAGAGGTGGTGGGGTGGTAGATGCCTAGTGCCCTTATGGCTCTAATATGATAGCGGTAGTGGGGTGGTTGATGTCTAGTCTCCATTATGGCTCTAATCTGATAGTGGTAGTGGGGTGGTAGATGCCTAGTGCCTTTATTGCTCTAATCTGATAGTGGTAGTGGGGTGGTAGATACCTAGTCTCCATTATGGCTCTAATCTGATAGTGGTAGTGGGGTGGTTGATGTCTAGTCTCCATTATGGCTCTAATCTGATAGTGGTAAGTGGGTTGGTAGATACCTAGTCTCCATTATGGCTCTAATCACATAGTGGTAGTGGGGTGGTAGATACCTAGTCTCCATTATGGCTCTAATCTGATAGAGGTAGAGGGGTGGTAGATACCTAGTCTCCATTATGGCTCTAATCTGATAGTGGTAGTGGGGTGGTAGATACCTAGTCTCCATTATGGCTCTAATCTGATAGTTGTAGTGGGGTGGGAGATACCTAGTCTCCATTATGGCTCTATTCTTATAGAGGTAGCGGGGTGGTAGATACCTTGTCTCCATTATGGCTCTAATCTGATAGTGGTAGTGGGGTGGTAGATGTCTAGTGCTCTTATGGCTTTAATCTGATAGTGGTAGATGTCTAGTCTCCATTATGGCTCTAATATGATAGTGGTTTTGGGGTGATAGATACCTAGTCTCCATTATGGCTCGAATCTAATAGTGGAAGTGGGGTGGTAGATGCCTAGTGCCTTTATGGCTCTAATCTGATAGTGGTAGTGGGGTGGTAGATGCCTAGTGCCCTTATGGCTCTAATCTGATAGTGGTAGTGGGGTGGTAGATAACTAGTCTCCATTATGGCTCTAATCTGATAGTGGTAGTGGGGTGGTAGATACCTAGTCTCCATTATGGCTCTAATCTGATAGTGGTAGTGGGGTGGTAGATACCTAGTTTCCATTATGGCTCTAATCTGGTAGTGGTAGTGGGGTGGTACATACCTAGTCTCCATTATGGCTCTAATCTGATAGTGGTAGTGGGGTGGTAGATACCTAGTCTCCATTATGGCTCTAATCTGATAGTGGTAGTGGGGTGGTAGATGCCTAGTGCCTTTATGGCTCTAATCTGATAGTGGTAGTGGGGTGGTAGATGCCTAGTGCCCTTATGGCTCTAATCTGATAGTGGTAGTGGAGTGGTAGATACCTAGTTTCCATTATGGCTCTAATCTGGTAGTGGTAGTGGGGTGGTAGATACCTAGTCTCCATTATGGCTCTAATCTGATAGTGGTAGTGGGGTGGTAGATACCTAGTCTCCATTATGGCTCTAATCTGATAGTGGTAGTGGGGTGGTAGATGCCTAGTGCCTTTATGGCTCTAATCTGATAGTGGTAGTGGGGTGGTAGATGCCTAGTGCCCTTATGGCTCTAATCTGATAGTGGTAGTGGAGTGGTAGATACCTAGTCTCCATTATGGCTCTAATCTGATAGTGGTAGTGGGGTGGTAGATGCCTAGTGCCTTTATGGCTCTAATCTGATAGTGGTAGTGGGGTGATAGATGCCTAGTGCCCTTATGGCTCTAATCTGATAGTGGTAGTGGAGTGGTAGATACCAAGTCTCCATTATGGCTCTAATCTGATAGTGGTAGTGGGGTGGTAGATGCCTAGTGCCTTTATGGCTCTAATCTGATAGTGGTAGTGGGGTGATAGATGCCAATTGCCCTTATTGCTCTAATCTGATAGTGGTAGTGGGGTGGTAGATACCTAGTCTCCATTATGGCTCTAATCTGGTAGTGGTAGAGGGGTGGTAGATACCTAGTCTCCATTATGGCTCTAATCTGATAGTGGTAGTGGGGTGGTAGATACCTAGTCTCCATTATGGCTCTAATCTGATAGTGGTAGTGGGGTGGGGTGGAAGATACCTACTCTCCATTATGGCTCTAATCTGATAGAGGTAGTGGGGTGGTAGATACCTAGTCTCCATTATGGCTCTAATCTGATAGTGGTAGTGCTGTGGTAGATACCTAGTCTCCATTATGGCTCTAATCTGATAGTGGTAGTGGGGTGGTAGATGCCTAGTGCCTTTATGGCTCTAATCGGATAGTGGTAGTGGGGTGGTAGATGCCTAGTGCCCTTATGGCTCTAATCTGATAGTGGTAGTGGGGTGGTAGATACCTAGTCTCCATTATGGCTCTAATCTGATAGTGGTAGTGGGGTGGTAGATACCTAGTCTCCATTATGGCTCTAATCTGATAGTGGTAGTGGGGTGGTAGATTCCTAGTGCCTTTATGGCTCTAATCTGATAGTGGTAGTGGGGTGATAGATGCCAAGTGCCTTTATGGCTCTAATCTGATAGTGGTAGTGGGGTGGTAGATGCCTAGTGCCCTTATGGGTCTAATCTGATAGTGGTAGTGGGGTGGTAGATAACTAGTCTCCATTATGGCTCTAATCTGATATTGGTAGTGGGGTGGTACATACCTAGTCTCCATTATGGCTCTAATCTGATAGTGGTAATGGGGTGGTAGATACCTAGTCTCCATTATGGCTCTAATCTGATAGTGGTAGTGGGGTGGTAGATGCCTAGTGCCTTTATGGCTCTAATCTGATAGTGGTAGTGGGGTGGTAGATGCCTAGTGCCCTTATGGCTCTAATCTGATAGTGGTAGTGGAGTGGTAGATACCTAGTTTCCATTATGGCTCTAATCTGGTAGTGGTAGTGGGGTGGTAGATACCTAGTCTCCATTATGGCTCTAATCTGATAGTGGTAGTGGGCTGGTAGATACCTAGTCTCCATTATGGCTCTAATCTGATAGTGGTAGTGGGGTGGTAGATGCCTAGTGCCTTTATGGCTCTAATCTGATAGTGGTAGTGGGGTGGTAGATGCCTAGTGCCCTTATGGCTCTAATCTGATAGTGGTAGCGGAGTGGTAGATACCTAGTCTCCATTATGGCTCTAATCTGATAGTGGTAGTGGGGTGGTAGATGCCTAGTGCCTTTATGGCTCTAATCTGATAGTGGTAGTGGGGTGATAGATGCCTAGTGCCCTTATGGCTCTAATCTGATAGTGGTAGTGGAGTGGTAGATACCTAGTCTCCATTATGGCTCTAATCTGATAGTGGTAGTGGGGTGGTAGATGCCTAGTGCCTTTATGGCTCTAATCTGATAGTGGTAGTGGGGTGATAGATGCCAAGTGCCCTTATGGCTCTAATCTGATAGTGGTAGTGGGGTGGTAGATACCTAGTCTCCATTATGGCTCTAATCTGGTAGTGGTAGAGGGGTGGTAGATACCTAGTCTCCATTATGGCTCTAATCTGATAGTGGTAGTGGGGTGGTAGATACCTAGTCTCCATTATGGCTCTAATCTGATAGTGGTAGTGGGGTGGGGTGGAAGATACCTACTCTCCATTATGGCTCTAATCTGATAGAGGTAGTGGGGTGGTAGATACCTAGTCTCCATTATGGCTCTAATCTTATAGTGGTAGTGCTGTGGTAGATACCTAGTCTCCATTATGGCTCTAATCTGATAGTGGTAGTGGGGTGGTAGATGCCTAGTGCCTTTATGGCTCTAATCGGATAGTGGTAGTGGGGTGGTAGATGCCTAGTGCCCTTATGGCTCTAATCTGATAGTGGTAGTGGGGTGGTAGATACCTAGTCTCCATTATGGCTCTAATCTGATAGTGGTAGTGGGGTGGTAGATACCTAGTCTCCATTATGGCTCTAATCTGATAGTGGTAGTGGGGTGGTAGATGCCTAGTGCCTTTATGGCTCTAATCTGATAGTGGTAGTGGGGTGATAGATGCCAAGTGCCCTTATGGCTCTAATCTGATAGTGGTAGTGGGGTGGTAGATACCTAGTCTCCATTATGGCTCTAATCTGGTAGTGTTTGAGGGGTGGTAGATACCTAGTCTCCATTATGGCTCTAATCTGATAGTGGTAGTGGGGTGGTAGATACCTAGTCTCCATTATGGCTCTAATCTGATAGTGGTAGTGGGGTGGGGTGGAAGATACCTACTCTCCATTATGGCTCTAATCTGATAGTGGTAGTGGGGTGATAGATGCCAAGTGCCCTTATGGCTCTAATCTGATAGTGGTAGTGGGGTGGTAGATACCTAGTCTCCATTATGGCTCTAATCTGGTAGTGGTAGAGGGGTGGTAGATACCTAGTCTCCATTATGGCTCTAATCTGATAGTGGTAGTGGGGTGGTAGATACCTAGTCTCCATTATGGCTCTAATCTGATAGTGGTAGTGGGGTGGGGTGGAAGATACCTAATCTCCATTTTGGCTCTAATCTGATAGAGGTAGTGGGGTGGTAGATACCTAGTCTCCATTATGGATCTAATCTGATAGTGGTAGTGGGGTGGTAGATACCTAGTCTCCATTATGGCTCTAATCTGATAGTGGTAGTGGGGTGGTAGATACCTAGTCTCCATTATGGCTCTAATCTGGTAGTGGTAGAGGGGTGGTAGATACCTAGTCTCCATTATGGCTCTAATCTGATAGTGGTAGTGGGGTGGTAGATACCTAGTCTCCATTATGGCTCTAATCTGATAGTGGTAGTCGGGTGGTAGATACCTAGTCTCCATTATGGTTCTAATCTGGTAGTGGTAGTGGTGTGGTAGATACCTAGTCTCCATTATGGCTCTAATCTGATAGTGGTAGTGGGGTGGTTGATGCCTAGTGCCTTTATGGCTCTAATCTGATAGTGGTAGTGGGGTGGTAGATGCCTAGTGTCCTTATGGCTCTAATCTGATAGTGGTAGTGGGGTGGTAGATACCTAGTCTCCATTATGGCTCTAATCTGATAGTGGTAGTGGGGTGGTAGATGCCTAGTGCCCTTATGGCTCTAATCTGATAGTGGTAGTGGGGTGGTAGATACCTAGTCTCCATTATGGCTCTAATCTGATAGTGGTAGTGGGGTGGTAGATGCCTAGTGCCTTTATGGTTCTAATCTGATAGTGGTAGTGGGGTGATAGATGCCTAGTGCCCTTATGGCTCTAATCTGATAGTGGTAGTGGGGTGGTAGATACCTAGTCTCCATTATGGCTCTAATCTGATAGTGGTAGTCGGGTGGTAGATACCTAGTCTCCATTATGGTTCTAATCTGGTAGTGGTAGTGGGGTGGTAGATACCTAGTCTCCATTATGGCTCTAATCTGATAGTGGTAGTGGGGTGGTAGATGCCTAGTGCCTTTATGGCTCTAATCTGATAGTGGTAGTGGGGTGGTAGATGCCTAGTGTCCTTATGGCTCTAATCTGATAGTGGTAGTGGGGTGGTAGATACCTAGTCTCCATTATGGCTCTAATCTGATAGTGGTAGTGGGGTGGTAGATACCTAGTCTCCATTATGGCTCTAATCTGATAGTGGTAGTGGGGTGGTAGATGCCTAGTGCCTTTATGGCTCTAATCTGATAGTGGTAGTGGGGTGATAGATGCCTAGTGCCCTTATGGCTATAATCTGATAGTGGTAGTGGGGTGGTAGATACCTAGTCTCCATTATGGCTCTAATCTGATAGTGGTAGTGGGGTGATAGATGTCTAGTGCCCTTATGGCTCTAATCTGGTAGTAGTATTGGGGTGGTAGATGTCTAGTCTCCGTTATGGCTCTAATCTGATAGTGGTAGTGGGGTGGTAGATACCTAGTCTCCATTATGGCTCTAATCTGATAGTGGTAGTGGGGTGGTAGATACCTAGTCTCCATTATGGCTCTAATCTGATAGTGGTAGTGGGGTGGTAGCTGCCTAGTGCCTTTATGGCTCTAATCTGATAGTGGTAGTGGGGTGATAGATGCCAAGTGCCCTTATGGCTCTAATCTGATAGTGGTAGTGGGGTGGTAGATACCTAGTCTCCATTATGGCTCTAATCTGATAGTGGTAGTGGGGTGATAGATGCCTAGTGCCCTTATGGCTCTAATCTGATAGTGGTAGTGGGGTGGTAGATACCTAGTCTCCATTATGGCTCTAATCTGATAGTGGTAGTGGGGTGGTAGATGCCTAGTGCCTTTATGGTTCTAATCTGATAGTGGTAGTGGGGTGATAGATGCCTAGTGCCCTTATGGCTCTAATCTGATAGTGGTAGTGGGGTGGTAGATACCTAGTCTCCATTATGGCTCTAATCTGATAGTGGTAGTGGGGTGGTAGATACCTAGTCTCCATTATGGTTCTAATCTGGTAGTGGTAGTGGTGTGGTAGATACCTAGTCTCCATTATGGCTCTAATCTGATAGTGGTAGTGGGGTGGTAGATACCTAGTGCCTTTATGGCTCTAATCTGATAGTGGTAGTGGGGTGGTAGATGCCTAGTGTCCTTATGGCTCTAATCTGATAGTGGTAGTGGGGTGGTAGATACCTAGTCTCCATTATGGCTCTAATCTGATAGTGGTAGTGGGGTGGTAGATGCCTAGTGCCCTTATGGCTCTAATCTGATAGTGGTAGTGGGGTGGTAGATACCTAGTCTCCATTATGGCTCTAATCTGATAGTGGTAGTGGGGTGGTAGATACCTA
Organism: Salvelinus alpinus; assembly: GCF_045679555.1. Lineage (NCBI taxonomy): Eukaryota > Metazoa > Chordata > Actinopteri > Salmoniformes > Salmonidae > Salvelinus > Salvelinus alpinus. The sequence goes on from NC_092091.1 coordinate 98,452,446, forward strand.
GTCTCCATTATGGCTCTAATCTGATAGAGGTAGTGGGGTGGTAGATGCCTAGTGCCCTTATGGCTATAATCTGATAGTGGTAGTGGGGTGGTAGATACCTAGTCTCCATTATGGCTCTAATCTGATAGTGGTAGTGGGGTGATAGATGTCTAGTGCCCTTATGGCTCTAATCTGGTAGTAGTATTGGGGTGGTAGATGTCTAGTCTCCGTTATGGCTCTAATCTGATAGAGGTAGTGGGGTGGTAGATACCTAGTCTCCATTATGGCTCTAATCTGATAGAGGTAGAGGGGTGGTAGATACCTAGTCTCCATTATGGCTCTAATCTGATAGTGGTAGTGGGGTGGTAGATACCTAGTCTCCATTATGGTTCTAATCTGATAGTGGTAGTGGGGTGGGAGATACCTAGTCTCCATTATGGCTCTAATCTGATAGAGGTAGTGGGGTGGTAGATGCCTAGTGCCTGTATGGCTCTAATCTGATAGTGGTAGTGGGGTGGTAGATGCCTAGTGCCCTTATGGCTCTATTCTGATAGTGGTAGTGGAGTGGTAGATACCTAGTCTCCATTATGGCTCTAATCTGATAGTGGTAGTGGGGTGGTAGCTGCCTAGTGCCTTTATGGCTCTAATCTGATAGTGGTAGTGGGGTGATAGATGCCAAGTTCCCTTATGGCTCTAATCTGATAGTGGTAGTGGGGTGGTAGATACCTAGTCTCCATTATGGCTCTAATCTGGTAGTGGTAGAGGGGTGGTAGATACCTAGTCTCCATTATGGCTCTAATCTGATAGTGGTAGTGGGGTGGTAGATACCTAGTCTCCATTATGGCTCTAATCTGATAGTGGTAGCGGGGTGGGGTGGAAGATACCTACTCTCCATTTTGGCTCTAATCTGATAGAGGTAGTGGGGTGGTAGATACCTAGTCTCCATTATGGCTCTAATCTGATAGTGGTAGTGGGGTGGTAGATACCTAGTCTCCATTATGGCTCTAATCTGATAGTGGTAGTGGGGTGGTAGATACCTAGTCTCCATTATGGCTCTAATCTGATAGTGGTAGTGGGGTGGTAGATACCTAGTCTCCATTATGGCTCTCATCTGATAGTGGTAGTGGGGTGGTAGATGCCTAGTGCCTTTATGGCTCTAATCTGATAGTGGTAGTGGGGTGATAGATGCCAAGTGCCCTTATGGCTCTAATCTGATAGTGGTAGTGGGGTGGTAGATACCTAGTCTCCATTATGGCTCTAATCTGGTAGTGGTAGAGGGGTGGTAGATACCTAGTCTCCATTATGGCTCTAATCTGATAGTGGTAGTGGGGTGGTAGATACCTTGTCTCCATTATGGCTCTAATCTGATAGTGGTAGCGGGGTGGGGTGGAAGATACCTACTCTCCATTTTGGCTCTAATCTGATAGAGGTAGTGGGGTGGTAGATACCTAGTCTCCATTATGGCTCTAATCTGATAGTGGTAGTGGGGTGGTAGATACCTAGTCTCCATTATGGCTCTAATCTGATAGTGGTAGTCGGGTGGTAGATACCTAGTCTCCATTATGGCTCTAATCTGGTAGTGGTAGTGGTGTGGTAGATACCTAGTCTCCTTTATGGCTCTCATCTGATAGTGGTAGTGGGGTGGTAGATGCCTAGTGCCTTTATGGCTCTAATCTGATAGTGGTAGTGGGGTGATAGATGCCTAGTGCCCTTATGGCTCTAATCTGATAGTGGTAGTGGGGTGGTAGATACCTAGTCTCCATTATGGCTCTAATCTGATAGTGGTAGTGGGGTGGTAGATGCCTAGTGCCTTTATGGCTCTAATCTGATAGTGGTAGTGGGGTGATAGATGCCTAGTGCCCTTATGGCTCTAATCTGATAGTGGTAGTGGGGTGGTAGATACCTAGTCTCCATTATGGCTCTAATCTGATAGTGGTAGTGGGGTGATAGATGTCTAGTGCCCTTATGGCTCTAATCTGGTAGTAGTATTGGGGTGGTAGATGTCTAGTCTCCGTTATGGCTCTAATCTGATAGTGGTAGTGGGGTGGTAGATGCCTAGTGCCCTTATGGCTCTAATCTGATAGAGGTAGTGGGGTGGTAGATACCTAGTCTCCATTATGGTTCTAATCTGATAGTGGTAGTGGGGTGGGAGATACCTAGTCTCCATTATGGCTCTAATCTGATAGAGGTAGTGGGGTGGTAGATGCCTAGTGCCCTTATGGCTCTAATATGATAGCGGTAGTGGGGTGGTTGATGTCTAGTCTCCAATATGGCTCTAATCTGATAGTGGTAGTGGGGTGGTAGATGCGTAGTGCCTTTATGGCTCTAATCTGATAGTGATAGTGGGGTGATAGATGCCTAGTGCCCTTATGGCTCTAATCTGATAGTGGTAGTGGGGTGGTAGATACCTAGTCTCCATTATGGCTCTAATCTGATAGTGGTAGTGGGGTGATAGATGTCTAGTGCCCTTATGGCTCTAATCTGGTAGTAGTATTGGGGTGGTAGATGTCTAGTCTCCGTTATGGCTCTAATCTGATAGTGGTAGTGGGGTGGTAGATGCCTAGTGCCCTTATGGCTCTAATCTGATAGAGGTAGTGGGGTGGTAGATACCTAGTCTCCATTATGGTTCTAATCTGATAGTGGTAGTGGGGTGGGAGATACCTAGTCTCCATTATGGCTCTAATCTGATAGAGGTAGTGGGGTGGTAGATGCCTAGTGCCCTTATGGCTCTAATATGATAGCGGTAGTGGGGTGGTTGATGTCTAGTCTCCATTATGGCTCTAATCTGATAGTGGTAGTGGGGTGGTAGATGCCTAGTGCCTTTATGGCTCTAATCTGATAGTGGTAGTGAGGTTGTTTATACCTAGTCTCCATTATGGCTCTACTCTGGTAGTGGTAGTGGGGTGGTAGATACCTAGTCTCCATTATGGCTCTAATCTGATAGTGGTAGTGGGGTGGTAGATACCTAGTCTCCATTATGGCTCTAATCTGGTAGTGGTAGAGGGGTGGTAGATACCTTGTCTCCATTATGGCTCTAATCTGGTAGTGGTAGTGGTGTGGTAGATACCTAGTCTCCATTATGGCTCTAATCTGGTAGTGGTAGTGGGGTGGTAGATACCTAGTCTCCATTATGGCTCTAATCTGATAGAGGTAGTGAGGTGGTAAATGACTAGTCTCCCTTATGGCTCTAATCTGATAGTGGTAGTGGGGTGGAAGATGTCTAGTGCCCTTATGGCTCTAATCTGGTAGTAGTATTGGGGTGGTAGATGTCTAGTCTCCGTTATGGCTCTAATCTGATAGTGGTAGTGGGGTGGTAGATACCTAGTCTCCATTATGGCTCTAATCTGATAGTGGTAGTGGGGTGGTAGATGCCTAGTGCCCTTATGGCTCTAATCTGATAGAGGTAGTGGGGTGGTAGATACCTAGTCTCCATTATGGCTCTAATCTGATAGAGGTAGAGGGGTGGTAGATACCTAGTCTCCATTATGGCTCTAATCTGATAGTGGTAGTGGGGTGGGAGATACCTAGTCTCCATTATGGCTCTAATCTGATAGAGGTGGTGGGGTGGTAGATGCCTAGTGCCCTTATGGCTCTAATATGATAGCCGTAGTGGGGTGGTTGATGTCTAGTCTCCATTATGGCTCTAATCTGATAGTGGTAGTGGGGTGGTAGATGCCTAGTGCCTTTATTGCTCTAATCTGATAGTGGTAGTGGGGTGGTAGATACCTAGTCTCCATTATGGCTCTAATCTGATAGTGGTAGTGGGGTGGTAGATACCTAGTCTCCATTATGGCTCTAATCTGGTAGTGGTAGAGGGGTGGCAGAAACCTTTTCTCAATTATGGCTCTAATCTGATAGTGGTAGTGGGGTGTTTTATACCTATTCTCCATTATGGCTTTAATCTGATAGTGGTAGTGGGGTGGTAGATGCCTAGTGCCCTTATGGCTCTAATCTGATAATGGTAGTGGGGTGGTAGATACCTTGTCTCCATTATGGCTCTAATCTGGTAGTGGTAGTGGTGTGGTAGATACCTAGTCTCCATTATGGCTCTAATCTGGTAGTGGTAGTGGGGTGGTAGATACCTAGTCTCCATTATGGCTCTAATCTGATAGAGGTAGTGAGGTGGTAAATGACTAGTCTCCATTATGGCTCTAATATGATAGCCGTAGTGGGGTGGTTGATGTCTTGTCTCCATTATGGCTCTAATCTGATAGTGGTAGTGGGGTGGTAGATGCCTAGTGCCTTTATGGCTCTAATCTGATAGTGGTAGTGGGGTGATAGATGCGTAGTGCCCTTATGGCTCTAATCTGATAGTGGTAGTGGGGTGGTAGATACCTAGTCCCCATTATGGCTCTAATCTGATAGTGGTAGTGCGGTGATAGATGTCTAGTGCCCTTATGGCTCTAATCTGGTAGTAGTATTGGGGTGGTAGATGTCTAGTCTCCGTTATGGCTCTAATCTGATAGTCGTAGTGGGGTGGTAGATGCCTAGTGCCCTTATGGCTCTAATCTGATAGAGGTAGTGGGGTGGTAGATACCTAGTCTCCATTATGGTTCTAATCTGATAGTGGTAGTGGGGTGGGAGATACCTAGTCTCCATTATGGCTCTAATCTGATAGAGGTAGTGGGGTGGTAGATGCCTAGTGCCCTTATGGCTCTAATATGATAGCGGTAGTGGGGTGGTTGATGTCTAGTCTCCAATATGGCTCTAATCTGATAGTGGTAGTGGGGTGGGGTGGTAGATGCCTAGTGCCTTTATGGCTCTAATCTGATAGTGGTAGTGAGGTTGTTTATACCTAGTCTCCATTATGGCTCTACTCTGGTAGTGGTAGTGGGGTGGTAGATACCTAGTCTCCATTATGGCTCTAATCTGATAGTGGTAGTGGGGTGGTAGATACCTAGTCTCCATTATGGCTCTAATCTGGTAGTGGTAGAGGGGTGGCAGAAACCTTTTCTCAATTATGGCTCTAATCTGATAGTGGTAGTGGGGTGTTTTATACCTATTCTCCATTATGGCTTTAATCTGATAGTGGTAGTGGGGTGGTAGATGCCTAGTGCCCTTATGGCTCTAATCTGATAGTGGTAGTGGGGTGGTAGATACCTTGTCTCCATTATGGCTCTAATCTGGTAGTGGTAGTGGTGTGGTAGATACCTAGTCTCCATTATGGCTCTAATCTGGTAGAGGTAGTGGGGTGGTAAATGACTAGTCTCCATTATGGCTCTAATCTGATAGAGGTAGTGGCGTGGTAAATGACTAATCTCCCTTATGGCTCTAATCTGATAGTGGTAGTGGGGTGGAAGATGTCTAGTGCCCTTATGGCTCTAATCTGGTAGTAGTATTGGGGTGGTAGATGTCTAGTCTCCGTTATGGCTCTAATCTGATAGTGGTAGTGGGGTGGTAGATACCTAGTCTCCATTATGGCTCTAATCTGATAGTGGTAGTGGGGTGGTAGATGCCTAGTGCCCTTATGGCTCTAATCTGATAGAGGTCGTGGGGTGGTAGATACCTAGTCTCCATTATGGCTCTAATCTGATAGAGGTAGAGGGGTGGTAGATACCTAGTCTCCATTATGGCTCTAATCTGATAGTGGTAGTGGGGTGGGAGATACCTAGTCTCCATTATGGCTCTAATCTGATAGTGGTAGTGGGGTGGTAGATGCCTAGTGCCCTTATGGCTCTAATATGATAGCCGTAGTGGGGTGGTTGATGTCTAGTCTCCATTATGGCTCTAATCTGATAGTGGTAGTGGGGTGGTAGATGCCTAGTCTCCATTATGGCTCTAATCTGATAGTGGTAGTGGGGTGGTAGATACCTAGTCTCCATTATGGCTCTAATCTGGTAGTGGTAGAGGGGTGGCAGAAACCTTTTCTCAATTATGGCTCTAATCTGATAGTGGTAGTGGGGTGTTTTATACCTATTCTCCATTATGGCTTTAATCTGATAGTGGTAGTGGGGTGGTAGATGCCTAGTGCCCTTATGGCTCTAATCTGATAGTGGTAGTGGGGTGGTAGATACCTTGTCTCCATTATGGCTCTAATCTGGTAGTGGTAGTGGTGTGGTAGATACCTAGTCTCCATTATGGCTCTAATCTGGTAGTGGTAGTGGGGTGGTAGATACCTAGTCTCCATTATGGCTCTAATCTGATAGAGGTAGTGAGGTGGTAAATGACTAGTCTCCATTATGGATCTAATATGATAGCCGTAGTGGGGTGGTTGATGTCTTGTCTCCATTATGGCTCTAATCTGATAGTGGTAGTGGGGTGGTAGATGCCTAGTGCCTTTATTGCTCTAATCTGATAGTGGTAGTGGGGTGGTAGATACCTAGTCTCCATTATGGCTCTAATCTGATAGTGGTAGTGGGTTGGTAGATACCTAGTCTCCATTATGGCTCTAATCTGGTAGTGGTAGAGGGGTGGCAGAAACCTTTTCTCAATTATGGCTCTAATCTGATAGTGGTAGTGGGGTGTTTTATACCTATTCTCCATTATGGCTTTAATCTGATAGTGGTAGTGGGGTGGTAGATGCCTAGTGCCCTTATGGCTCTAATCTGATAGTGGTAGTGGGGTGGTAGATACCTTGTCTGCATTATGGCTCTAATCTGGTAGTGGTAGTGGTGTGGTAGATACCTAGTCTCCATTATGGCTCTAATCTGGTAGTGGTAGTGGGGTGGTAGATACCTAGTCTCCATTATGGCTCTAATCTGATAGAGGTAGTGAGGTGGTAAATGACTAGTCTCCATTATGGCTCTAATATGATAGCCGTAGTGGGGTGGTTGATGTCTTGTCTCCATTATGGCTCTAATCTGATAGTGGTAGTGGGGTGGTAGATACCTAGTCTCCATTATGGCTCTAATCTGATAGTGGTAGGGGGGTGGTAGATACCTAGTCTCCATTATGGCTCTAATCTGATAGTGGTAGTGGGGTGGTAGATACCTAGTCTCCATTATGGCTCTAATCTGATAGTGGTAGTGGGGTGGTAGATGCCTAGTGCCTTTATGGCTCTAATCTGATAGTGGTAGTGGGGTGATAGATGCCTAGTGCCCTTATGGCTCTAATCTGATAGTGGTAGTGGGTTGGTAGATACCTAGTCTCCATTATGGCTCTAATCTGATAGTGGTAGTGGGGTGGTAGATGCCTAGTGCCTTTATGGCTCTAATCTGATAGTGGTAGTGGGGTGATAGATGCCTAGTGCCCTTATGGCTCTAATCTGATAGTGGTAGTGGGGTGGTAGATACCTAGTCTCCATTATGGCTCTAATCTGATAGTGGTAGTGGGGTGATAGATGTCTAGTGCCCTTATGGCTCTAATCTGGAAGTAGTATTGGGGTGGTAGATGTCTAGTCTCCGTTATGGCTCTAATCTGATAGTGGTAGTGGGGTGGTAGATGCCTAGTCTCCATTATGGTTCTAATCTGATAGAGGTAGTGGGGTGGTAGATACCTAGTCTCCATTATGGCTCTAATCTGATAGAGGTAGAGGGGTGGTAGATACCTAGTCTCCATTATGGCTCTAATCTGATAGAGGTGGTGGGGTGGTAGATGCCTAGTGCCCTTATGGCTCTAATATGATAGCAGTAGTGGGGTGGTTGATGTCTAGTCTCCATTATGGCTCTAATCTGATAGTGGTAGTGGGGTGGTAGATGCCTAGTGCCTTTATTGCTCTAATCTGATAGTGGTAGTGGGGTGGTAGATACCTAGTCTCCATTATGGCTCTAATCTGATAGTGGTAGTGGGGTGGTTGATGTCTAGTCTCCATTATGGCTCTAATCTGATAGAGGTGGTGGGGTGGTAGATGCCTAGTGCCCTTATGGCTCTAATATGATAGCAGTAGTGGGGTGGTTGATGTCTAGTCTCCATTATGGCTCTAATCTGATAGTGGTAGTGGGGTGGTAGATGCCTAGTGCCTTTATTGCTCTAATCTGATAGTGGTAGTGGGGTGGTAGATACCTAGTCTCCATTATGGTTCTAATCTGATAGAGGTAGTGGGGTGGTAGATACCTAGTCTCCATTATGGCTCTAATCTGATAGAGGTAGAGGGGTGGTAGATACCTAGTCTCCATTATGGCTCTAATCTGATAGAGGTGGTGGGGTGGTAGATGCCTAGTGCCCTTATGGCTCTAATATGATAGCAGTAGTGGGGTGGTTGATGTCTAGTCTCCATTATGGCTCTAATCTGATAGTGGTAGTGGGGTGGTAGATGCCTAGTGCCTTTATTGCTCTAATCTGATAGTGGTAGTGGGGTGGTAGATACCTAGTCTCCATTATGGCTCTAATCTGATAGTGGTAGTGGGGTGGTTGATGTCTAGTCTCCATTATGGCTCTAATCTGATAGAGGTGGTGGGGTGGTAGATGCCTAGTGCCCTTATGGCTCTAATATGATAGCAGTAGTGGGGTGGTTGATGTCTAGTCTCCATTATGGCTCTAATCTGATAGTGGTAGTGGGGTGGTAGATGCCTAGTGCCTTTATTGCTCTAATCTGATAGTGGTAGTGGGGTGGTAGATACCTAGTCTCCATTATGGTTCTAATCTGATAGAGGTAGTGGGGTGGTAGATACCTAGTCTCCATTATGGCTCTAATCTGATAGAGGTAGAGGGGTGGTAGATACCTAGTCTCCATTATGGCTCTAATCTGATAGAGGTGGTGGGGTGGTAGATGCCTAGTGCCCTTATGGCTCTAATATGATAGCAGTAGTGGGGTGGTTGATGTCTAGTCTCCATTATGGCTCTAATCTGATAGTGGTAGTGGGGTGGTAGATGCCTAGTGCCTTTATTGCTCTAATCTGATAGTGGTAGTGGGGTGGTAGATACCTAGTCTCCATTATGGCTCTAATCTGATAGTGGTAGTGGGGTGGTTGATGTCTAGTCTCCATTATGGCTCTAATCTGATAGAGGTGGTGGGGTGGTAGATGCCTAGTGCCCTTATGGCTCTAATATGATAGCAGTAGTGGGGTGGTTGATGTCTAGTCTCCATTATGGCTCTAATCTGATAGTGGTAGTGGGGTGGTAGATGCCTAGTGCCTTTATTGCTCTAATCTGATAGTGGTAGTGGGGTGGTAGATACCTAGTCTCCATTATGGTTCTAATCTGATAGAGGTAGTGGGGTGGTAGATACCTAGTCTCCATTATGGCTCTAATCTGATAGAGGTAGAGGGGTGGTAGATACCTAGTCTCCATTATGGCTCTAATCTGATAGAGGTGGTGGGGTGGTAGATGCCTAGTGCCCTTATGGCTCTAATATGATAGCAGTAGTGGGGTGGTTGATGTCTAGTCTCCATTATGGCTCTAATCTGATAGTGGTAGTGGGGTGGTAGATGCCTAGTGCCTTTATTGCTCTAATCTGATAGTGGTAGTGGGGTGGTAGATACCTAGTCTCCATTATGGCTCTAATCTGATAGTGGTAGTGGGGTGGTTGATGTCTAGTCTCCATTATGGCTCTAATCTGATAGAGGTGGTGGGGTGGTAGATGCCTAGTGCCCTTATGGCTCTAATATGATAGCAGTAGTGGGGTGGTTGATGTCTAGTCTCCATTATGGCTCTAATCTGATAGTGGTAGTGGGGTGGTAGATGCCTAGTGCCTTTATTGCTCTAATCTGATAGTGGTAGTGGGGTGGTAGATACCTAGTCTCCATTATGGCTCTAATCTGGTAGTGGTAGAGGGGTGGCAGAAACCTTTTCTCAATTATGGCTCTAATCTGATAGTGGTAGTGGGGTGTTTTATACCTATTCTCCATTATGGCTTTAATCTGATAGTGGTAGTGGGGTGGTAGATGCCTAGTGCCCTTATGGCTCTAATCTGATAGTGGTAGTGGGGTGGTAGATACCTTGTCTCCATTATGGCTCTAATCTGGTAGTGGTAGTGGTGTGGTAGATACCTAGTCTCCATTATGGCTCTAATCTGGTAGTGGTAGTGGGGTGGTAGATACCTAGTCTCCATTATGGCTCTAATCTGATAGAGGTAGTGAGGTGGTAAATGACTAGTCTCCATTATGGCTCTAATATGATAGCCGTAGTGGGGTGGTTGATGTCTTGTCTCCATTATGGCTCTAATCTGATAGTGGTAGTGGGGTGGTAGATGCCTAGTGCCTTTATTGCTCTAATCTGATAGTGGTAGTGGGGTGGTAGATACCTAGTCTCCATTATGGCTCTAATCTGATAGTGGTAGTGGGGTGGTAGATACCTAGTCTCCATTATGGCTCTAATCTGGTAGTGGTAGAGGGGTGGCAGAAACCTTTTCTCAATTATGGCTCTAATCTGATAGTGGTAGTGGGGTGTTTTATACCTATTCTCCATTATGGCTTTAATCTGATAGTGGTAGTGGGGTGGTAGATGCCTAGTGCCCTTATGGCTCTAATCTGATAGTGGTAGTGGGGTGGTAGATACCTTGTCTCCATTATGGCTCTAATCTGGTAGTGGTAGTGGTGTGGTAGATACCTAGTCTCCATTATGGCTCTAATCTGGTAGTGGTAGTGGGGTGGTAGATACCTAGTCTCCATTATGGCTCTAATCTGATAGAGGTAGTGAGGTGGTAAATGACTAGTCTCCATTATGGCTCTAATATGATAGCCGTAGTGGGGTGGTTGATGTCTTGTCTCCATTATGGCTCTAATCTGATAGTGGTAGTGGGGTGGTAGATGCCTAGTGCCTTTATTGCTCTAATCTGATAGTGGTAGTGGGGTGGTAGATACCTAGTCTCCATTATGGCTCTAATCTGATAGTGGTAGGGGGGTGGTAGATACCTAGTCTCCATTATGGCTCTAATCTGATAGTGGTAGTCGGGTGGTAGATACCTAGTCTCCATTATGGCTCTAATCTGATAGTGGTAGTGGGGTGGTAGATGCCTAGTGCCTTTATGGCTCTAATCTGATAGTGGTAGTGGGGTGATAGATGCCTAGTGCCCTTATGGCTCTAATCTGATAGTGGTAGTGGGTTGGTAGATACCTAGTCTCCATTATGGCTCTAATCTGATAGTGATAGTGGGGTGGTAGATGCCTAGTGCCTTTATGGCTCTAATCTGATAGTGGTAGTGGGGTGATAGATGCCTAGTGCCCTTATGGCTCTAATCTGATAGTGGTAGTGGGGTGGTAGATACCTAGTCTCCATTATGGCTCTAATCTGATAGTGGTAGTGGGGTGATAGATGTCTAGTGCCCTTATGGCTCTAATCTGGTAGTAGTATTGGGGTGGTAGATGTCTAGTCTCCGTTATGGCTCTAATCTGATAGTGGTAGTGGGGTGGTAGATACCTAGTCTCCATTATGGTTCTAATCTGATAGTGGTAGTGGGGTGGGAGATACCTAGTCTCCATTATGGCTCTAATCTGATAGAGGTAGTGGGGTGGTAGATGCCTAGTGCCCTTATGGCTCTAATCTGATAGTGGTAGTGGGGTGGTAGATAACTAGTCTCCATTATGGCTCTAAACTGATAGTGGTAGTGGGGTGGTAGATGCCTAGTGCCTTTATGGCTCTAATCTGATAGTGGTAGTGGGGTGATAGATGCCTAGTTCCCTTATGGCTCTAATCTGATAGTGGTAGTGGGGTGGTAGATACCTAGTCTCCATTATGGCTCTAATCTGATAGTGGTAGTGGGGTGATAGATGTCTAGTGCCCTTATGGCTCTAATCTGGTAGTAGTATTGGGGTGGTAGATGTCTAGTCTCCGTTATGGCTCTAATCTGATAGTGGTAGTGGGGTGGTAGATGCCTAGTGCCCTTATGGCTCTAATCTGATAGAGGTAGTGGGGTGGTAGATACCTAGTCTCCATTATGGCTCTAATCTGATAGAGGTAGAGGGGTGGTAGATACCTAGTCTCCATTATGGCTCTAATCTGATAGAGGTGGTGGGGTGGTAGATGCCTAGTGCCCTTATGGCTCTAATATGATAGCAGTAGTGGGGTGGTTGATGTCTAGTCTCCATTATGGCTCTAATCGGATAGTGGTAGTGGGGTGGTAGATGCCTAGTGCCTTTATTGCTCTAATCTGATAGTGGTAGTGGGGTGGTAGATACCTAGTCTCCATTATGGCTCTAATCTGATAGTGGTAGTGGGGTGGTTGATGTCTAGTCTCCATTATGGCTCTAATCTGATAGAGGTAGTGGGGTGGTAGATACCTAGTCTCCATTATGGCTCTAATCTGATAGAGGTAGAGGGGTGGTAGATACCTAGTCTCCATTATGGCTATAATCTAATAGTGGTAGTGGGGTGGGAGATACCTAGTCTCCATTATGGCTCTAATCTGATAGAGGTGGTGGGGTGGTAGATGCCTAGTGCCCTTATGGCTCTAATATGATAGCGGTAGTGGGGTGGTTGATGTCTAGTCTCCATTATGGCTCTAATCTGATAGTGGTAGTGGGGTGGTAGATGCCTAGTGCCTTTATTGCTCTAATCTGATAGTGGTAGTGGGGTGGTAGATACCTAGTCTCCATTATGGCTCTAATCTGATAGTGGTAGTGGGGTGGTTGATGTCTAGTCTCCATTATGGCTCTAATCTGATAGTGGTAAGTGGGGTGGTAGATACCTAGTCTCCATTATGGCTCTAATCACATAGTGGTAGTGGGGTGGTAGATACCTAGTCTCCATTATGGCTCTAATCTGATAGAGGTAGAGGGGTGGTAGATACCTAGTCTCCATTATGGCTCTAATCTGATAGTGGTAGTGGGGTGGTAGATACCTAGTCTCCATTATGGCTCTAATCTGATAGTGGTAGTGGGGTGGGACATACCTAGTCTCCATTATGGCTCTAATCTGATAGAGGTAGTGGGGTGGTAGATACCTTGTCTCCATTATGGCTCTAATCTGATAGTGGTAGTGGGGTGGTAGATGTCTAGTGCTCTTATGGCTTTAATCTGATAGTGGTAGATGTCTAGTCTCCATTATGGCTCTAATCTGATAGTGGTAGTGGGGTGATAGATACCTAGTCTCCATTATGGCTCTAATCTAATAGTGGAAGTGGGGTGATAGATGCCTAGTGCCTTTATGGCTCTAATCTGATAGTGGTAGTGGGGTGGTAGATGCCTAGTGCCCTTATGGCTCTAATCTGATAGTGGTAGTGGGGTGGTAGATAACTAGTCTCCATTATGGCTCTAATCTGATAGTGGTAGTGGGGTGGTAGATACCTAGTCTCCATTATGGCTCTAATCTGATAGTGGTAGTGGGGTGGTAGATACCTAGTTTCCATTATGGCTCTAATCTGGTAGTGGTAGTGGGGTGGTAGATGCCTAGTGCCTTTATGGCTCTAATCTGATAGTGGTAGTGGGGTGGTAGATGCCTAGTGCCCTTATGGCTCTAATCTGATAGTGGTAGTGGAGTGGTAGATACCTAGTCTCCATTATGGCTCTAATCTGATAGTGGTAGTGGGGTGGTAGATACCTAGTCTCCATTATGGCTCTAATCTGATAGTGGTAGTGGGGTGGTAGATACCTAGTCTCCATTATGGCTCTAATCTGATAGTGGTAGTGGGGTGGGGTGGAAGATACCTACTCTCCATTATGGCTCTAATCTGATAGTGGTAGTGGTGTGGTAGATACCTAGTCTCCATTATGGCTCTAATCTGATAGTGGTAGTGGGGTGGTAGATGCCTAGTGCCTTTATGGCTCTAATCTGATAGTGGTAGTGGGGTGGTAGATGCCTCGTGCCCTTATGGCTCTAATCTGATAGTGGTAGTGGGGTGGTAGATACCTAGTCTCCATTATGGCTCTAATCTGATAGTTGTAGTGGGGTGGTAGATGCCTAGTGCCTTTATGGATCTAATCTGATAGTGGTAGTGGGGTGATAGATGCCTAGTGCCCTTATGGCTCTAATCTGATAGTGGTAGTGGGGTGGTAGATACCTAGTCTCCATTATGGCTCTAATCTGATAGTGGTAGTGGGGTGGTAGATGCCTAGTGCCTTTATGGCTCTAATCTGATAGTGGTAGTGGGGTGATAGATGCCTAGTGCCCTTATGGCTCTAATCTGATAGTGGAAGTGGGGTGGTAGATACCTAGTCTCCATTATGGCTCTAATCTGATAGTGGTAGTGGGGTGATAGATGTTTAGTGCCCTTATGGCTCTAATCTGGTAGTAGTATTTGGGTGGTAGATGTCTAGTCTCCGTTATGGCTCTAATCTGATAGTGGTAGTGGGGTGGTAGATGCCTAGTGCCCTTATGGCTCTAATATGATAGCGGTAGTGGGGTGGTTGATGTCTAGTCTCCATTATGGCTCTAATCTGATAGTGGTAGTGGGTGGTAGATGCCTAGTGCCTTTATTGCTCTAATCTGATAGTGGTAGTGGGGTGGTAGATACCTAGTCTCCATTATGGCTCTAATCTGATAGTGGTAGTGGGGTGGTTGATGTCTAGTCTCCATTATGGCTCTAATCTGATAGTGGTAAGTGGGGTGGTAGATACCTAGTCTCCATTATGGCTCTAATCACATAGTGGTAGTGGGGTGGTAGATACCTAGTCTCCATTATGGCTCTAATCTGATAGAGGTAGAGGGGTGGTAGATACCTAGTCTCCATTATGGCTCTAAACTGATAGTGGTAGTGGGGTGGTAGATACCTAGTCTCCATTATGGCTCTAATCTGATAGTGGTAGTGGGGTGGGACATACCTAGTCTCCATTATGGCTCTAATCTGATAGAGGTAGTGGGGTGGTAGATACCTAGTCTCCATTATGGCTCTAATCTGATAGTGGTAGTGGGGTGGTAGATGTCTAGTGCTCTTATGGCTTTAATCTGATAGTGGTAGATGTCTAGTCTCCATTATGGCTCTAATCTGATAGTGGTATTGGGGTGATAGATACCTAGTCTCCATTATGGCTCTAATCTAATAGTGGAAGTGGGGTGGTAGATGCCTAGTGCCTTTATGGCTCTAATCTGATAGTGGTAGTGGGGTGGTAGATGCCTAGTGCCCTTATGGCTCTAATCTGATAGTGGTAGTGGGGTGGTAGATAACTAGTCTCCATTATGGCTCTAATCTGATAGTGGTAGTGGGGTGGTAGATACCTAGTCTCCATTATGGCTCTAATCTGATAGTGGTAGTGGGGTGGTAGATACCTAGTTTCCATTATGGCTCTAATCTGGTAGTGGTAGTGGGGTGGTACATACCTAGTCTCCATTATGGCTCTAATCTGATAGTGGTAGTGGGGTGGTAGATACCTAGTCTCCATTATGGCTCTAATCTGATAGTGGTAGTGGGGTGGTAGATGCCTAGTGCCTTTATGGCTCTAATCTGATAGTGGTAGTGGGGTGGTAGATGCCTAGTGCCCTTATGGCTCTAATCTGATAGTGGTAGTGGAGTGGTAGATACCTAGTTTCCATTATGGCTCTAATCTGGTAGTGGTAGTGGGGTGGTAGATACCTAGTCTCCATTATGGCTCTAATCTGATAGTGGTAGTGGGGTGGTAGATGCCTAGTGCCTTTATGGCTCTAATCTGATAGTGGTAGTGGGGTGGTAGATGCCTAGTGCCCTTATGGCTCTAATCTGATAGTGGTAGTGGAGTGGTAGATACCTAGTCTCCATTATGGCTCTAATCTGATAGTGGTAGTGGGGTGGTAGATGCCTAGTGCCCTTATGGCTCTAATCTGATAGTGGTAGTGGGGTGGTAGATACCTAGTCTCCATTATGGCTCTAATCTGATAGTGGTAGTGGGGTGGGGTGGAAGATACCTACTCTCCATTATGGCTCTAATCTGATAGAGGTAGTGGGGTGGTAGATACCTAGTTTCCATTATGGCTCTAATCTGATAGTGGTAGTGGGGTGGTAGATACCTAGTCTCCATTATGGCTCTAATCTGATAGTGGTAGTGGGGTGGGGTGGAAGATACCTACTCTCCATTATGGCTCTAATCTGATAGAGGTAGTGGGGTGGTAGATACCTAGTCTCCATTATGGCTCTAATCTGATAGTGGTAGTGGGGTGGTAGATACCTAGTCTCCATTATGGCTCTAATCTGATAGTGGTAGTCGGGTGGTAGATACCTAGTCTCCATTATGGCTCTAATCTGATAGTGGTAGTGGGGTGGGGTGGAAGATACCTACTCTCCATTATGGCTCTAATTTGGTAGTGGTAGTGGGGTGGTAGATACCTAGTCTCCATTATGGCTCTAATCTGATAGTGGTAGTCGGGTGGTAGATACCTAGTCTCCATTATGGCTCTAATCTGGTAGTGGTAGTGGTGTGGTAGATACCTAGTCTCCATTATGGCTCTAATCTGATAGTGGTAGTGGGGTGGTAGATGCCTAGTGCCTTTATGGCTCTAATCTGATAGTGGTAGTGGGGTGGTAGATGCCTAGTGCCCTTATGGCTCTAATCTGATAGTGGTAGTGGGGTGGTAGATACCTAGTCTCCATTATGGCTCTAATCTGATAGTTGTAGTGGGGTGGTAGATGCCTAGTGCCTTTATGGATCTAATCTGATAGTGGTAGTGGGGTGATAGATGCCTAGTGCCCTTATGGCTCTAATCTGATAGTGGTAGTGGGGTGGTAGATACCTAGTCTCCATTATGGCTCTAATCTGATAGTGGTAGTGGGGTGGTAGATGCCTAGTGCCTTTATGGCTCTAATCTGATAGTGGTAGTGGGGTGATAGATGCCTAGTGCCCTTATGGCTCTAATCTGATAGTGGAAGTGGGGTGGTAGATACCTAGTCTCCATTATGGCTCTAATCTGATAGTGGTAGTGGGGTGATAGATGTTTAGTGCCCTTATGGCTCTAATCTGGTATTAGTATTTGGGTGGTAGATGTCTAGTCTCCGTTATGGCTCTAATCTGATAGTGGTAGTGGGGTGGTAGATGCCTAGTGCCCTTATGGCTCTAATCTGATAGAGGTAGTGGGGTGGTAGATACCTAGTCTCCATTATGGCTCTAATCTGATAGAGGTAGAGGGGTGGTAGATACCTAGTCTACATTATGGCTCTAATCTGATAGTGGTAGTGGGGTGGTAGATACCTAGTCTCCATTATGGTTCTAATCTGATAGTGGTAGTGGGGTGGGAGATACCTAGTCTCCATTATGGCTCTAATCTGATAGAGGTAGTGGGGTGGTAGATGCCTAGTGCCCTTATGGCTCTAATCTGATAGTGGTAGTGGGGTGGTAGATACCTAGTCTCCATTATGGCTCTAATCTGATAGTGGTAGTGGGGTGGTAGATGCTTAGTGCCTTTATGGCTCTAATCTGATAGTGGTAGTGGGGTGATAGATGCCTAGTGCCCTTATGGCTCTAATCTGATAGTGGTAGTGGGGTGGTAGATACCTAGTCTCCATTATGGCTCTAATCTGATAGTGGTAGTGGGGTGATAGATATCTAGTGCCCTTATGGCTCTAATCTGGTAGTAGTATTGGGGTGGTAGATGTCTAGTCTCCGTTATGGCTCTAATCTGATAGTGGTAGTGGGGTGGTAGATACCTAGTCTCCATTATGGCTCTAATCTGATAGAGGTAGAGGGGTGGTAGATACCTAGTCTCCATTATGGCTCTAATCTGATAGTGGTAGTGGGGTGGTAGATACCTAGTCTCCATTATGGTTCTAATCTGATAGTGGTAGTGGGGTGGGAGATACCTAGTCTCCATTATGGCTCTAATCTGATAGAGGTAGTGGGGTGGTAGATGCCTAGTGCCTTTATGGCTCTAATCTGATAGTGG
This sequence comes from Salvelinus alpinus, assembly GCF_045679555.1. Lineage (NCBI taxonomy): Eukaryota > Metazoa > Chordata > Actinopteri > Salmoniformes > Salmonidae > Salvelinus > Salvelinus alpinus. Next base: position 98,470,023 of record NC_092091.1, read on the forward strand.
TAGTGAGGTTGTATATACCTAGTCTCCATTATGGCTCTAATCTGGTAGTGGTAGTGGGGTGTTTTATACCTAGTCTCCATTATGGCTTTAATCTGATAGTGGTAGTGGGGTGGTAGATGCCTAGTGCCCTTATGGCTCTAATCTGATAGTGGTAGTGGGGTGGTAGATACCTAGTCTCCATTATGGCTCTAATCTGATAGTGGTAGTGGGATGGTAGATACCTAGTCTCCATTATGGCTCTAATCTGATAGTTGTAGTGGGGTGGTAGATGCCTAGTGCCTTTATGGATCTAATCTGATAGTGGTAGTGGGGTGATAGATGCCTAGTGCCCTTATGGCTCTAATCTGATAGTGGTAGTGGGGTGGTAGATACCTAGTCTCCATTATGGCTCTAATCTGATAGTGGTAGTGGGGTGGTAGATGCCTAGTGCCTTTATGGCTCTAATCTGATAGTGGTAGTGGGGTGATAGATGCCTAGTGCCCTTATGGCTCTAATCTGATAGTGGAAGTGGGGTGGTAGATACCTAGTCTCCATTATGGCTCTAATCTGATAGTGGTAGTGGGGTGATAGATGTTTAGTGCCCTTATGGCTCTAATCTGGTAGTAGTATTTGGGTGGTAGATGTCTAGTCTCCGTTATGGCTCTAATCTGATAGTGGTAGTGGGGTGGTAGATGCCTAGTGCCCTTATGGCTCTAATCTGATAGAGGTAGTGGGGTGGTAGATACCTAGTCTCCATTATGGCTCTAATCTGATAGAGGTAGAGGGGTGGTAGATACCTAGTCTACATTATGGCTCTAATCTGATAGTGGTAGTGGGGTGGTAGATACCTAGTCTCCATTATGGTTCTAATCTGATAGTGGTAGTGGGGTGGGAGATACCTAGATTATGGCTCTAATCTGATAGAGGTAGTGGGGTGGTAGATGCCTAGTGCCCTTATGGCTCTAATCTGATAGTGGTAGTGGGGTGGTAGATACCTAGTCTCCATTATGGCTCTAATCTGATAGTGGTAGTGGGGTGGTAGATGCTTAGTGCCTTTATGGCTCTAATCTGATAGTGGTAGTGGGGTGATAGATGCCTAGTGCCCTTATGGCTCTAATCTGATAGTGGTAGTGGGGTGGTAGATACCTAGTCTCCATTATGGCTCTAATCTGATAGTGGTAGTGGGGTGATAGATATCTAGTGCCCTTATGGCTCTAATCTGGTAGTAGTATTGGGGTGGTAGATGTCTAGTCTCCGTTATGGCTCTAATCTGATAGTGGTAGTGGGGTGGTAGATGCCTAGTGCCCTTATGGCTCTAATCTGATAGAGGTAGTGGGGTGGTAGATACCTAGTCTCCATTATGGCTCTAATCTGATAGAGGTAGAGGGGTGGTAGATACCTAGTCTCCATTATGGCTCTAATCTGATAGTGGTAGTGGGGTGGTAGATACCTAGTCTCCATTATGGTTCTAATCTGATAGTGGTAGTGGGGTGGGAGATACCTAGTCTCCATTATGGCTCTAATCTGATAGAGGTAGTGGGGTGGTAGATGCCTAGTGCCTTTATGGCTCTAATCTGATAGTGGTAGTGAGGTTGTATATACCTAGTCTCCATTATGGCTCTAATCTGGTAGTGGTAGTGGGGTGGTAGATACCTAGTCTCCACTATGGCTCTAAACTGATAGTTGTAGTGGGGTGGAAGATACCTACTCTCCATTATGTGTCTAATCTGATAGAGGTAGTTGGGTGGTAGATACCTAGTCTCCGTTATGGCTCTAATCTGATAATGGTAGTGGGGTGGTAGATACCTAGTATCCATTATGGCTCTAATTTGGTAGTGGTAGTGGGGTGGTAGATTCCTAGTCTCCATTATGGCTCTAATCTGATAGTGGTAGTGGGGTGGTAGATACCTAGTCTCCATTATGGCTCTAATCTGGTAGTGGTAGAGGGGTGGCAGAAACCTTTTCTCAATTATGGCTCTAATCTGATAGTGGTAGTGGGGTGTTTTATACCTAGTCTCCATTATGGCTTTAATCTGATAGTGGTAGTGGGGTGGTAGATGCCTAGTGCCCTTATGGCTCTAATCTGATAGTGGTAGTGGGGTGGTAGATACCTAGTCTCCATTATGGCTCTAATCTGATAGTGGTAGTGGGGTGGTAGATACCTAGTCTCCATTATGGCTCTAATCTGATAGTGGTAGTGGGGTGGGAGATACCTAGTCTCCATTATGGCTCTAATCTGATAGAGTTTGTGGGGTGGTAGATGCCTAGTGCCCTTATGGCTCTAATATGATAGCGGTAGTGGGGTGGTTGATTTCTAGTCTCCATTATGGCTCTAATCTGATAGTGGTAGTGGGGTGGTAGATGCCTAGTGCCTTTATGGCTCTAATCTGATAGTGGTAGTGAGGTTGTATATACCTAGTCTCCATTATGGCTCTAATCTGGTAGTGGTAGTGGGGTGGTAGATGCCTAGTGCCCTTATGGCGCTAATATGATAGCGGTAGTGGGGTGGTTGATTTCTAGTCTCCATTATGGCTCTAATCTGATAGTGGTAGTGGGGTGGTAGATACCTAGTCTCCATTATGGCTCTAATCTGATAGTGGTAGTGAGGTTGTATATACCTAGTCTCCATTATGGCTCTAATCTGATAGTGGAAGTGGGGTGGTAGATACCTAGTCTCCATTATGGCTTCAATCTGATAGTGGTAGTGGGGTGGTAGATGCCTAATGCCCTTATGGCTCTAATCTGATAGTGGTAGTGGGGTGGTAGATACCTTGTCTAAATTATGGCTCTAATCTGGTAGTGGTAGTGGGGTGGTAGATACCTAGTCTCCATTATGGCTCTAATCTGATAGAGGTAGAGGGGTGGTAGATACCTAGTCTCCATTATGGCTCTAATCTGATAGTGGTAGTGGGGTGGTAGATACCTAGTCTCCATTATGGTTCTAATCTGATAGTGGTAGTGGGGTGGGAGATACCTAGTCTCCATTATGGCTCTAATCTGATAGAGGTAGTGGGGTGGTAGATGCCTAGTGCCCTTATGGCTCTAATCTGATAGTGGTAGTGGGGTGGTAGATACCTAGTCTCCATTATGGCTCTAATCTGATAGTGGTAGTGGGGTGGTAGATACCTAGTCTCCATTATGGCTCTAATCTGATAGTGGTAGTGGGGTGGGAGATACCTAGTCTCCATTATGGCTCTAATCTGATAGAGGTAGTGGGGTGGTAGATACCTAGTATCCATTATGGCTCTAATTTGGTAGTGGTAGTGGGGTGGTAGATACCTAGTCTCCATTATGGCTCTAATCTGATAGTGGTAGTGGGGTGGTAGATACCTAGTCTCCATTATGGCTCTAATCTGGTAGTGGTAGAGGGGTGGCAGAAACCTTTTCTCAATTATGGCTCTAATCTGATAGTGGTAGTGGGGTGTTTTATACCTAGTCTCCATTATGGCTTTAATCTGATAGTGGTAGTGGGGTGGTAGATGCCTAGTGCCCTTATGGCTCTAATATGATAGCGGTAGTGGGGTGGTTGATTTCTAGTCTCCATTATGGCTCTAATCTGATAGTGGTAGTGGGGTGGTAGATGCCTAGTGCCTTTATGGCTCTAATCTGATAGTGGTAGTGAGGTTGTATATACCTAGTCTCCATTATGGCTCTAATCTGATAGTGGTAGTGGGGTGGTAGATGCCTAATGCCCTTATGGCTCTAATCTGATAGTGGTAGTGGGGTGGTAGATACCTTGTCTCCATTATGGCTCTAATCTGGTAGTGGTAGTGGGGTGGTAGATACCTAGTCTCCATTATGGCTCTAATCTGATAGAGGTAGAGGGGTGGTAGATACCTAGTCTCCATTATGGCTTTAATCTGATAGTGGTAGTGGGGTGGTAGATGCCTAATGCCCTTATGGCTCTAATCTGATAGTGGTAGTGGGGTGGTAGATACCTTGTCTCCATTATGGCTCTAATCTGGTAGTGGTAGTGGGGTGGTAGATACCTAGTCTCCATTATGGCTCTAATCTGATAGAGGTAGAGGGGTGGTAGATACCTAGTCTCCATTATGGCTCTAATCTGATAGTGGTAGTGGGGTGGTAGATACCTAGTCTCCATTATGGTTCTAATCTGATAGTGGTAGTGGGGTGGGAGATACCTAGTCTCCATTATGGCTCTAATCTGATAGAGGTAGTGGGGTGGTAGATGCCTAGTGCCCTTATGGCTCTAATCTGATAGTGGTAGTGGGGTGGTAGATACCTAGTCTCCATTATGGCTCTAATCTGATAGTGGTAGTGGGGTGGTAGATACCTAGTCTCCATTATGGCTCTAATCTGATAGTGGTAGTGGGGTGGGAGATACCTAGTCTCCATTATGGCTCTAATCTGATAGAGGTAGTGGGGTGGTAGATACCTAGTCTCCATTATGGCTCTAATCTGATAGTGGTAGTGGGGTGGTAGATGTCTAGTGCCCTTATGGCTTTAATCTGATAGTGGTAGATGTCTAGTCTCCATTATGGCTCTAATCTGATAGTGGTAGTGGGGTGATAGATACCTAGTCTCCATTATGTGTCTAATCTGATAGAGGTAGTGGGGTGGTAGATACCTAGACTCCGTTATGGCTCTAATCTGATAGTGGTAGTGGGGTGGTAGATACCTAGTATCCATTATGGCTCTAATTTGGTAGTGGTAGTGGGGTGGTAGATACCTAGTCTCCATTATGGCTCTAATCTGATAGTGGTAGTGGGGTGGTAGATACCTAGTCTCCATTATGGCTCTAATCTGGTAGTGGTAGAGGGGTGGCAGAAACCTTTTCTCAATTATGGCTCTAATCTGATAGTGGTAGTGGGGTGTTTTATACCTATTCTCCATTATGGCTTTAATCTGATAGTGGTAGTGGGGTGGTAGATGCCTAGTGCCCTTATGGCTCTAATCTGATAGTGGTAGTGGGGTGGTAGATACCTTGTCTCCATTATGGCTCTAATCTGGTAGTGGTAGTGGGGTGGTAGATACCTAGTCTCCATTATGGCTCTAATCTGATAGAGGTAGAGGGGTGGTAGATACCTAGTCTCCATTATGGCTCTAATCTGATAGTGGTAGTGGGGTGGTAGATACCTAGTCTCCATTATGGTTCTAATCTGATAGTGGTAGTGGGGTGGGAGATACCTAGTCTCCATTATGGCTCTAATCTGATAGAGGTAGTGGGGTGGTAGATGCCTAGTGCCCTTATGGCTCTAATCTGATAGTGGTAGTGGGGTGGTAGATACCTAGTCTCCATTATGGCTCTAATCTGATAGTGGTAGTGGGGTGGTAGATGCCTAGTGACTTTACGGCTCTAATCTGATAGTGGTAGTGGGGTGATAGATGCCTAGTGCCCTTATGGCTCTAATCTGATAGTGGTAGTGGGGTGGTAGATACCTAGTCTCCATTATGGCTCTAATCTGATAGTGGTAGTGGGGTGATAGATGTCTAGTGCCCTTATGGCTCTAATCTGGTAGTAGTATTGGGGTGGTAGATGTCTAGTCTCCGTTATGGCTCTAATCTGATAGTGGTAGTGGGGTGGTAGATGCCTAGTGCCCTTATGGCTCTAATCTGATAGAGGTAGTGGGGTGGTAGATACCTAGTCTCCATTATGGCTCTAATCTGATAGAGGTAGAGGGGTGGTAGATACCTAGTCTCCATTATGGCTCTAATCTGATAGTGGTAGTGGGGTGGTAGATACCTAGTCTCCATTATGGTTCTAATCTGATAGTGGTAGTGGGGTGGGAGATACCTAGTCTCCATTATGGCTCTAATCTGATAGAGGTAGTGGGGTGGTAGATGCCTAGTGCCCTTATGGCTCTAATATGAGAGCGGTAGTGGGGTGGTTGATTTCTAGTCTCCACTATGGCTCTAAACTGATAGTTGTAGTGGGGTGGAAGATACCTACTCTCCATTATGTGTCTAATCTGATAGAGGTAGTTGGGTGGTAGATACCTAGTCTCCGTTATGGCTCTAATCTGATAGTGGTAGTGGGGTGGTAGATACCTAGTATCCATTATGGCTCTAATTTGGTAGTGGTAGTGGGGTGGTAGATTCCTAGTCTCCATTATGGCTCTAATCTGATAGTGGTAGTGGGGTGGTAGATACCTAGTCTCCATTATGGCTCTAATCTGGTAGTGGTAGAGGGGTGGCAGAAACCTTTTCTCAATTATGGCTCTAATCTGATAGTGGTAGTGGGGTGTTTTATACCTAGTCTCCATTATGGCTTTAATCTGATAGTGGTAGTGGGGTGGTAGATGCCTAGTGCCCTTATGGCTCTAATCTGATAGTGGTAGTGGGGTGGTAGATACCTTGTCTCCATTATGGCTCTAATCTGGTAGTGGTAGTGGTGTGGTAGATACCTAGTCTCCATTATGGCTCTTATCTGGTCGTGGTAGTGGGGTGGTAGATACCTAGTCTCCATTATGTGTCTAATCTGATAGAGGTAGTGGGGTGGTAGATACCTAGACTCCGTTATGGCTCTAATCTGATAGTGGTAGTGGGGTGGTAGATACCTAGTATCCATTATGGCTCTAATTTGGTAGTGGTAGTGGGGTGGTAGATACCTAGTCTCCATTATGGCTCTAATCTGATAGTGGTAGTGGGGTGGTAGATACCTAGTCTCCATTATGGCTCTAATCTGGTAGTGGTAGAGGGGTGGCAGAAACCTTTTCTCAATTATGGCTCTAATCTGATAGTGGTAGTGGGGTGTTTTATACCTAGTCTCCATTATGGCTTTAATCTGATAGTGGTAGTGGGGTGGTAGATGCCTAATGCCCTTATGGCTCTAATCTGATAGTGGTAGTGGGGTGGTAGATACCTTGTCTCCATTATGGCTCTAATCTGGTAGTGGTAGTGGGGTGGTAGATACCTAGTCTCCATTATGGCTCTAATCTGATAGAGGTAGAGGGGTGGTAGATACCTAGTCTCCATTATGGCTCTAATCTGATAGTGGTAGTGGGGTGGTAGATACCTAGTCTCCATTATGGTTCTAATCTGATAGTGGTAGTGGGGTGGGAGATACCTAGTCTCCATTATGGCTCTAATCTGATAGAGGTAGTGGGGTGGTAGATGCCTAGTGCCCTTATGGTTCTAATCTGATAGTGGTAGTGGGGTGGTAGATACCTAGTCTCCATTATGGCTCTAATCTGATAGTGGTAGTGGGGTGGTAGATGCCTAGTGCCTTTATGGCTCTAATCTGATAGTGGTAGTGGGGTGATAGATGCCTAGTGCCCTTATGGCTCTAATCTGATAGTGGTAGTGGGGTGGTAGATACCTAGTCTCCATTATGGCTCTAATCTGATAGTGGTAGTGGGGTGATAGATGTCTAGTGCCCTTATGGCTCTAATCTGGTAGTAGTATTGGGGTGGTAGATGTCTAGTCTCCGTTATGGCTCTAATCTGATAGTGGTAGTGGGGTGGTAGATGCCTAGTGCCCTTATGGCTCTAATCTGATAGAGGTAGTGGGGTGGTAGATACCTAGTCTCCATTATGGCTCTAATCTGATAGAGGTAGAGGGGTGGTAGATACCTAGTCTCCATTATGGCTCTAATCTGATAGTGGTAGTGGGGTGGTAGATACCTAGTCTCCATTATGGTTCTAATCTGATAGTGGTAGTGGGGTGGGAGATACCTAGTCTCCATTATGGCTCTAATCTGATAGAGGTAGTGGGGTGGTAGATGCCTAGTGCCCTTATGGCTCTAATATGATAGCGGTAGTGGGGTGGTTGATTTCTAGTCTCCATTATGGCTCTAATCTGATAGTGGTAGTGGGGTGGTAGATGCCTAGTGCCTTTATGGCTCTAATCTGATAGTGGTAGTGAGGTTGTATATACCTATTCTCCATTATGGCTCTAATCTGGTAGTGGTAGTGGGATGGTAGATGCCTAGTGCCCTTATGGCGCTAATATGATAGCGGTAGTGGGGTGGTTGATTTCTAGTCTCCATTATGGCTCTAATCTGATAGTGGTAGTGGGGTGGTAGATACCTAGTCTCCATTATGGCTCTAATCTGATAGAGGTAGAGGGGTGGTAGATACCTAGTCTCCATTATGGTTCTAATCTGATAGTGGTAGTGGGGTGGTAGATACCTAGTCTCCATTATGGCTCTAATCTGATAGAGGTAGTGGGGTGGTAGATGCCTAGTGCCCTTATGGCTCTAATATGATAGCGGTAGTGGGGTGGTTGATTTCTAGTCTCCATTATGGCTCTAATCTGATAGTGGTAGTGGGGTGGTAGATGCCTAGTGCCTTTATGGCTCTAATCTGATAGTGGTAGTGAGGTTGTATATACCTAGTCTCCATTATGGTTCTAATCTGGTAGTGGTAGTGGGGTGGTAGATGCCTAGTGCCCTTATGGCTCTAATATGATAGCGGTAGTGGGGTGGTTGATTTCTAGTCTCCATTATGGCTCTAATCTGATAGTGGTAGTGGGGTGGAAGATGCCTAGTGCCTTTATGGCTCTAATCTGATAGTGGTAGTGAGGTTGTATATACCTAGTCTCCATTATGGCTCTAATCTGGTAGTGGTAGTAGGGTGGTAGATACCTAGTCTCCACTATGGCTCTAAACTGATAGTTGTAGTGGGGTGGAAGATACCTACTCTCCATTATGGGTCTAATCTGATAGAGGTAGTGGGGTGGTAGATACCTCGTCTCCGTTATGGCTCTAATCTGATAGTGGTAGTGGGGTGGTAGATACCTAGTATCCATTATGGCTCTAATTTGGTAGTGGTAGTGGGGTGGTAGATACCTAGTCTCCATTATGGCTCTAATCTGGTAGTGGTAGTGGGGTGGCAGAAACCTTTTCTCAATTATGGCTCTAATCTGATAGTGGTAGTGGGGTGTTTTATACCTAGTCTCCATTATGGCTTTAATCTGATAGTGGTAGTGGGGTGGTAGATACCTAGTCTCCATTATGGCTCTAATCTGGTAGTGGTAGTGGGGTGGTAGATACCTAGTCTCCATTATGGCTCTAATCTGATAGAGGTAGTGGGGTGGTAAATGACTAGTCTCCATTATGGCTCTAATCTGATAGAGGTAGTGGGGTGGTAAATGACTAATCTCCCTTATGGCTCTAATCTGATAGTGGTAGTGGGGTGGTAGATGTCTAGTGCCCTTTTGGCTCTAATCTGGTAGTAGTATTGGGTTGGTAGATGTCTAGTCTCCGTTATGGCTCTAATCTGATAGTGGTAGTGGGGTGGTAGATACCTAGTCTCCATTATGGCTCTAATCTGATAGTGGTAGTGGGGTGGTAGATGCCTAGTGCCCTTATGGCTCTAATCTGATAGAGGTAGTGGGGTGGTAGATACCTAGTCTCCATTATGGCTCTAATCTGATAGAGGTAGAGGGGTGGAAGATACCTAGTCTCCATTATGGCTCTAATCTGATAGTGGTAGTGGGGTGGGAGATACCTGGTCTCCATTATGGCTCTAATCTGATAGTGGTAGTGGGGTGGTTGATGTCTAGTCTCCATTATGGCTCTAATCTGATAGTGGTAGTGGGGTGGTAGATACCTAGTCTCCATTATGGCTCTAATCACATAGTGGTAGTGGGGTGGTAGATACCTAGTCTCCATTATGGCTCTAATCTGATAGAGGTAGAGGGGTGGTAGATACCTAGTCTCCATTATGGCTCTAATCTGATAGTGGTAGTGGGGTGGTAGATACCTAGTCTCCATTATGGCTCTAATCTGATAGTGGTAGTGGGGTGGGAGATACCTAGTCTCCATTATGGCTCTAATCTGATAGAGGTAGTGGGGTGGTAGATACCTAGTCTCCATTATGGCTCTAATCTGATAGTGGTAGTGGGGTGGTAGATGTCTAGTGCCCTTATGGCTTTAATCTGATAGTGGTAGATGTCTAGTCTCCATTATGGCTCTAATCTGATAGTGGTAGTGGGGTGTTAGATACCTAGTCTCCATTATGGCTCTAATCTGATAGTGGTAGTGGGGTGGTAGATGCCTAGTGCCTTTATGGCTCTAATCTGATAGTGGTAGTGGGGTGGTAGATGCCTAGTGACCTTATGGCTCTAATCTGATAGTGGTAGTGGGGTGGTAGATACCTAGTGCCTTTATGGCTCTAATCTGATAGTGGTAGTGGGGTGGTAGATACCTAGTCTCCATTATGGCTCTAATCTGATAGTGGTAGTGGGGTGGTAGATACCTAGTCTCCATTATGGCTCTAATCATATAGTGGTAGTGGAGTGGTAGATACCTAGTCTCCATTATGGCTCTAATCTGATAGAGGTAGAGGGGTGGTAGATACCTAGTCTCCATTATGGTTCTAATCTGATAGTGGTAGTGGGGTGGTAGATACCTAGTCTCCATTATGGCTCTAATCTGATAGTGGTAGTGAGGTTGTATATACCTAGTCTCCATTATGGCTCTAATCTGATAGTGGTAGTGGGGTGGTAGATGCCTAGTGCCTTTATGGCTCTAATCTGATAGTGGTAGTGAGGTTGTATATACCTAGTCTCCATTATGGCTCTAATCTGGTAGTGGTAGTGGGGTGGTAGATGCCTAGTGCCCTTATGGCGCTAATATGATAGCGGTAGTGGGGTGGTTGATTTCTAGTCTCCATTATGGCTCTAATCTGATAGTGGTAGTGGGGTGGTAGATACCTAGTCTCCATTATGGCTCTAATCTGATAGAGGTAGAGGGGTGGTAGATACCTAGTCTCCATTATGGCTCTAATCTGATAGTGGTAGTGGGGTGGTAGATACCTAGTCTCCATTATGGTTCTAATCTGATAGTGGTAGTGGGGTGGGAGATACCTAGTCTCCATTATGGCTCTAATCTGATAGAGGTAGTGGGGTGGTAGATGCCTAGTGCCCTTATGGCTCTAATATGATAGCGGTAGTGGGGTGGTTGATTTCTAGTCTCCATTATGGCTCTAATCTGATAGTGGTAGTGGGGTGGTAGATGCCTAGTGCCTTTATGGCTCTAATCTGATAGTGGTAGTGAGGTTGTATATACCTAGTCTCCATTATGGCTCTAATCTGGTAGTGGTAGTGGGGTGGTAGATGCCTAGTGCCCTTATGGCTCTAATATGATAGCGGTAGTGGGGTGGTTGATTTCTAGTCTCCATTATGGCTCTAATCTGATAGTGGTAGTGGGGTGGTAGATGCCTAGTGCCTTTATGGCTCTAATCTGATAGTGGTAGTGAGGTTGTATATACCTAGTCTCCATTATGGCTCTAATCTGGTAGTGGTAGTGGGGTGGTAGATACCTAGTCTCCACTATGGCTCTAAACTGATAGTTGTAGTGGGGTGGAAGATACCTACTCTCCATTATGGGTCTAATCTGATAGAGGTAGTGGGGTGGTAGATACCTAGTCTCCATTATGGCTCTAATCTGATAGTGGTAGTGGGGTGGTAGATACCTAGTATCCATTATGGCTCTAATTTGGTAGTGGTAGTGGGGTGGTAGATACCTAGTCTCCATTATGGCTCTAATCTGATAGTGGTAGTGGGGTGGTAGATACCTAGTCTCCATTATGGCTCTAATCTGGTAGTGGTAGAGGGGTGGCAGAAACCTTTTCTCAATTATGGCTCTAATCTGATAGTGGTAGTGGGGTGGTAGATACCTAGTCTCCATTATGGCTCTAATCTGATAGAGGTAGAGGGGTGGTAGATACCTAGTCTCCATTATGGCTCTAATCTGATAGTGGTAGTGGGGTGGTAGATACCTAGTCTCCATTATGGTTCTAATCTGATAGTGGTAGTGGGGTGGGAGATACCTAGTCTCCATTATGGCTCTAATCTGATAGAGGTAGTGGGGTGGTAGATGCCTAGTGCCCTTATGGCTCTAATATGATAGCTGTAGTGGGGTGGTTGATTTCTAGTCTCCATTATGGCTCTAATCTGATAGTGGTAGTGGGGTGGTAGATGCCTAGTGCCTTTATGGCTCTAATCTGATAGTGGTAGTGAGGTTGTATATACCTAGTCTCCATTATGGCTCTAATCTGGTAGTGGTAGTGGGGTGGTAGATGCCTAGTGCCCTTATGGCTCTAATATGATAGCGGTAGTGGGGTGGTTGATTTCTAGTCTCCATTATGGCTCTAATCTGATAGTGGTAGTGGGGTGGTAGATGCCTAGTGCCTTTATGGCTCTAATCTGATAGTGGTAGTGAGGTTGTATATACCTAGTCTCCATTATGGCTCTAATCTGGTAGTGGTAGTGGGGTGGTAGATACCTAGTCTCCACTATGGCTCTAAACTGATAGTTGTAGTGGGGTGGAAGATACCTACTCTCCATTATGGGTCTAATCTGATAGAGGTAGTGGGGTGGTAGATACCTAGTCTCCGTTATGGCTCTAATCTGATAGTGGTAGTGGGGTGGTAGATACCTAGTATCCATTATGGCTCTAATTTGGTAGTGGTAGTGGGGTGGTAGATACCTAGTCTCCATTATGGCTCTAATCTAATAGTGGTAGTGGGGTGGTAGATACCTAGTCTCCATTATGGCTCTAATCTGGTAGTGGTAGAGGGGTGGCAGAAACCTTTTCTCAATTATGGCTCTAATCTGATAGTGGTAGTGGGGTGTTTTATACCTAGTCTCCATTATGGCTTTAATCTGATAGTGGTAGTGGGGTGGTAGATACCTAGTCTCCATTATGGCTCTAATCTGGTAGTGGTAGTGGGGTGGTAGATACCTAGTCTCCATTATGGCTCTAATCTGATAGAGGTAGTGGGGTGGTAAATGACTAGTCTCCATTATGGCTCTAATCTGATAGTGGTAGTGGGGTGGTAGATGTCTAGTGCCCTTTTGGTTCTAATCTGGTAGTAGTATTGGGTTGGTAGATACCTAGTCTCCGTTATGGCTCTGATCTGATAGTGGTAGTGGGGTGGTAGATACCTAGTCTCCATTATGGCTCTAATCTGATAGTGGTAGTGGGGTGGTAGATGCCTAGTGCCCTTATGGGTCTAATCTGATAGAGGTAGTGGGGTGGTAGATACCTAGTCTCCATTATGGCTCTAATCTGATAGTGGTAGTGGGGTGGGAGATACCTAGTCTCCATTATGGCTCTAATCTGATAGAGGTAGTGGGGTGGTAGATACCTAGTCTCCATTATGGCTCTAATCTGATAGTGGTAGTGGGGTGGTAGATGTCTAGTGCCCTTATGGCTTTAATCTGATAGTGGTAGATGTCTAGTCTCCATTATGGCTCTAATCTGATAGTGGTAGTGGGGTGATAGATACCTAGTCTCCATTATGGCTCTAATCTAATAGTGGAAGTGGGGTGGTAGATGCCTAGTGCCTTTATGGCTCTAATCTGATAGTGGTAGTGGGGTGGTAGATGCCTAGTGCCCTTATGGCTCTAATCTGATAGTGGTAGTGGGGTGGTAGATAACTAGTCTCCATTATGGCTCTAATCTGATAGTGGTAGTGGGGTGGTAGGGACCTAGTCTCCATTATGGCTCTAATCTGATAGTGGTAGTGGGGTGGTAGATACCTAGTTTCCATTATGGCTCTAATCTGGTAGTGGTAGTGGGGTGGTAGATACCTAGTCTCCATTATGGCTCTAATCTGATAGTGGTAGTGGGGTGTTAGATACCTAGTCTCCATTATGGCTCTAATCTGATAGTGGTAGTGGGGTGGTAGATGCCTAGTGCCTTTATGGCTCTAATCTGATAGTGGTAGTGGGGTGGTAGATGCCTAGTGCCCTTATGGCTCTAATCTGATAGTGGTAGTGGGGTGGTAGATACCTAGTGCCTTTATGGCTCTAATCTGATAGTGGTAGTGGGGTGGTAGATACCTAGTCTCCATTATGGCTCTAATCTGATAGTGGTAGTGGGGTGGTAGATACCTAGTCTCCATTATGGCTCTAATCATATAGTGGTAGTGGGGTGGTAGATACCTAGTCTCCATTATGGCTCTAATCTGATAGAGGTAGAGGGGTGGTAGATACCTAGTCTCCATTATGGCTCTAATCTGATAGTGGTAGTGGGGTGGTAGATACCTAGTCTCCATTATGGCTCTAATCTGATAGTGGTAGTGGGGTGGGAGATACCTAGTCTCCATTATGGCTCTAATCTGATAGAGGTAGTGGGGTGGTAGATACCTAGTCTCCATTATGGCTCTAATCTGATAGTGGTAGTGGGGTGGTAGATACCTAGTGTGGTAGATGTCTAGTCTCCATTATGGCTCTACTCTGATAGTGGTAGTGGGGTGATAGATACCTAGTCTCCATTATGGCTCTAATCTAATAGTGGAAGTGGGGTGGTAGATACCTAGTCTCCATTATGGCTCTAATCTGATAGTGGTAGTGGGGTTGTAGATACCTAGCCTCCATTATGGCTCTAATTTGGTAGTGGTAGTGGGGTGGTAGATACCTAGTCTCCATTATGGCTCTAATCTGGTAGTGGTGGTGGGGTGGAAGATACCTAGTCTCCATTATGGCTCTAATCTGATAGTGGTAGTGGGTTGGTAGATACCTAGTCTCTATTATGGCTCTAATCTGGTACTGGTAGTGGTGTGGTAGATACCTAGTCTCCATTATGGCTCTAATCTGGTAGTGGTAGTGGGGTGGTAGATACCTAGTGCCATTATGGCTCTAATCTGATAGTGGTAGATGTCTAGTCTCCATTATGGCTCTAATCTGATAGTGGTAGTGGGGTGATAGATACCTAGTCTCCATTATGGCTCTAATCTAATAGTGGAAGTGGGGTGGTAGATGCCTAGTGCCTTTATGGCTCTAATCTGATAGTGGTAATGGGGTGGTAGATGCCTAGTGCCCTTATGGCTCTAATCTGATAGTGGTAGTGGAGTGGTAGATAACTAGTCTCCATTATGGCTCTAATCTGATAGTGGTAGTGGGGTGGTAGGGACCTAGTCTCCATTATGGCTCTAATCTGGTAGTGGGGTGGTAGATACCTAGTCTCCATTATGGCTCTAATCTGATAGTGGTAGTGGGGTGGTAGATACCTAGTTTCCATTATGGCTCTAATCTGGTAGTGGTAGTGGGGTGGTACATACCTAGTCTCCATTATGGCTCTAATCTGATAGTGGTAGTGGGGTGTTAGATACCTAGTCTCCATTATGGCTCTAATCTGATAGTGGTAGTGGGGTGGTAGATGCCTAGTGCCTTTATGGCTCTAATCTGATAGTGGTAGTGGGGTGGTAGATGCCTAGTGCCCTTATGGCTCTAATCTGATAGTGGTAGTGGGGTGGTAGATACCTAGTGCCTTTATGGCTCTAATCTGATAGTGGTAGTGGGGTGGTAGATACCTAGTCTCCATTATGGCTCTAATCTGATAGTGGTAGTGGGGTGGTAGATACCTAGTCTCCATTATGGCTCTAATCATATAGTGGTAGTGGGGTGGTAGATACCTAGTCTCCATTATGGCTCTAATCTGATAGAGGTAGAGGGGTGGTAGATACCTAGTCTCCATTATGGCTCTAATCTGATAGTGGTAGTGGGGTGGTAGATACCTAGTCTCCATTATGGCTCTAATCTGATAGTGGTAGTGGGGTGGGAGATACCTAGTCTCCATTATGGCTCTAATCTGATAGAGGTAGTGGGGTGGTAGATACCTAGTCTCCATTATGGCTCTAATCTGATAGTGGTAGTGGGGTGGTAGATGTCTAGTGCCCTTATGGCTTTAATCTGATAGTGGTAGATGTCTAGTCTCCATTATGGCTCTAATCTGATAGTGGTAGTGGGGTGATAGATACCTAGTCTCCATTATGGCTCTAATCTAATAGTGGAAGTGGGGTGGTAGATACCTAGTCTCCATTATGGCTCTAATCTGATAGTGGTAGTGGGGTTGTAGATACCTAGCCTCCATTATGGCTCTAATTTGGTAGTGGTAGTGGGGTGGTAGATACCTAGTCTCCATTATGGCTCTAATCTGGTAGTGGTGGTGGGGTGGAAGATACCTAGTCTCCATTATGGCTCTAATCTGATAGTGGTAGTGGGTTGGTAGATACCTAGTCTCTATTATGGCTCTAATCTGGTACTGGTAGTGGTGTGGTAGATACCTAGTCTCCATTATGGCTCTAATCTGGTAGTGGTAGTGGGGTGATAGATACCTAGTCTCCATTATGGCTCTAATCTAATAGTGGAAGTGGTGTGGTAGATACCTAGTCTCCATTATGGCTCTAATCTGGTAGTGGTAGTGGGTTGGTAGATACCTAGTCTCTATTATGGCTCTAATCTGGTACTGGTAGTGGTGTGGTAGATACCTAGTCTCCATTATGGCTCTAATCTGGTAGTGGTAGTGGGGTGGTAGATACCTAGTGCCATTATGGCTCTAATCTGATAGTGGTAGTGGGGTGGTAGATACCTAGTCTCCATTATGGCTCTAATATTGATAGTGGTAGTGGGCTGGTAGATGCCTAGTGCCTTTATGGCTCTAATCTGATAGTGGTAGTGGGGTGATAGATGCCTAGTGCCCTTATGGCTCTAATCTGATAGTGGAAGTGGGGTGGTAGATACCTAGTCTCCATTATGGCTCTAATCTGATAGTGGTAGTGGGGTGATAGATGTTTAGTGCCCTTATGGCTCTAACCTGGTAGTAGTATTTGGGTGGTAGATGTCTAGTCTCCGTTATGGCTCTAATCTGATAGTGGTAGTGGGGTGGTAGATGCCTAGTGCCCTTATGGCTCTAATATGATAGCGGTAGTGGGGTGGTTGATGTCTAGTCTCCATTATGGCTCTAATCTGATAGTGGTAGTGGGGTGGTAGATGCCTAGTGCCTTTATTGCTCTAATCTGATAGTGGTAGTGGGGTGGTAGATGCCTAGTGCCCTTATGGCTCTAATCTGATAGTGGTAGTGGGGTGGTAGATAACTAGTCTCCATTATGGCTCTAATCTGATAGTGGTAGTGGGGTGGTAGAAACCTAGTCTCCATTATGGCTCTAATCTGGTAGTGGGGTGGTAGATACCTAGTCTCCATTATGGCTCTAATCTGATAGTGGTAGTGGGGTGGTAGATACCTAGTTTCCATTATGGCGCTAATCTGGTAGTGGTAGTGGGGTGGTACATACCTAGTCTCCATTATGGCTCTAATCTGATAGTGGTAGTGGGGTGTTAGATACCTAGTCTCCATTATGGCTCTAATCTGATAGTGGTAGTGGGGTGGTAGATGCCTAGTGCCTTTATGGCTCTAATCTGATAGTGGTAGTGGGGTGGTAGATGCCTAGTGCCCTTATGGCTCTAATCTGATAGTGGTAGTGGGGTGGTAGATACCTAGTGCCTTTATGGCTCTAATCTGATAGTGGTAGTGGGGTGGTAGATACCTAGTCTCCATTATGGCTCTAATCTGATAGTGGTAGTGGGGTGGTAGATACCTAGTCTCCATTATGGCTCTAATCATATAGTGGTAGTGGGGTGGTAGATACCTAGTCTCCATTATGGCTCTAATCTGATAGAGGTAGAGGGGTGGTAGATACCTAGTCTCCATTATGGCTCTAATCTGATAGTGGTAGTGGGGTGGTAGATACCTAGTCTCCATTATTGCTCTAATCTGATAGTGGTAGTGGGGTGGGAGATACCTAGTCTCCATTATGGCTCTAATCTGATAGAGGTAGTGGGGTGGTAGATACCTAGTCTCCATTATGGCTCTAATCTGATAGTGGTAGTGGGGTGGTAGATGTCTAGTGCCCGTATGGCTTTAATCTGATCGTGGTAGATGTCTAGTCTCCATTATGGCTCTAATCTGATAGTGGTAGTGGGGTGATAGATACCTAGTCTCCATTATGGCTCTAATCTAATAGTGGAAGTGGGGTGGTAGATGCCTAGTGCCTTTATGGCTCTAATCTGATAGTGGTAGTGGGGTGGTAGATACCTAGTCTCCATTATGGCTCTAATCTGATAGTGGTAGTGGGGTGGTAGATACCTAGTCTCCATTATGGCTCTAATCTGATAGTGGTAGTGGGGTGGTAGATACCTAGTTTCCATTATGGCTCTAATCTGGTAGTGGTAGTGGGGTGGTACATACCTAGTCTCCATTATGGCTCTAATCTGATAGTGGTAGTGGGGTGGTAGATACCTAGTCTCCATTATGGCTCTAATCTGATAGTGGTAGTGGGGTGGTAGATGCCTAGTGCCCTTATGGCTCTAATCTGATAGTGGTAGTGGGGTGATAGATGCCTAGTGCCCTTATGGCTCTAATCTGATAGTGGTAGTGAGGTGGTAGATACCTAGTCTCCATTATGGCTCTAATCTGATAGTGTTAGTGGGTTGGTAGATACCTAGTCTCTATTATGGCTCTAATCTGGTACTGGTAGTGGTGTGGTAGATACCTAGTCTCCATTATGGCTCTAATCTGGTAGTGGTAGTGGGGTGGTAGATACCTAGTGCCATTATGGCTCTAATCTGATAGTGGTAGTGGGGTGGTAGATACCTAGTCTCCATTATGGCTCTAATATTGATAGTGGTAGTGGGCTGGTAGATGCCTAGTGCCTTTATGGCTCTAATCTGATAGTGGTAGTGGGGTGATAGATGCCTAGTGCCCTTATGGCTCTAATCTGATAGTGGAAGTGGGGTGGTAAATACATAGTCTCCATTATGGCTCTAATCTGATAGTGGTAGTGGGGTGATAGATGTTTAGTGCCCTTATGGCTCTAATCTGGTAGTGGTAGTGGGGTGATAGATGCCTAGTGCCCTTATGGCTCTAATCTGATAGTGGAAGTGGGGTGGTAGATGTCTAGTCTCCGTTATGGCTCTAATCTGATAGTGGTAGTGGGGTGGTAGATGCCTAGTGCCCTTATGGCTCTAATATGATAGCGGTAGTGGGGTGGTTGATGTCTAGTCTCCATTATGGCTCTAATCTGATAGTGGTAGTGGGGTGGTAGATGCCTAGTGCCCTTATTGCTTTAATCTGATAGTGGTAGTGGGGTGGTAGATAACTAGTCTCCATTATGGCTCTAATCTGATAGTGGTAGTGGGGTGGTAGGGACCTAGTCTCCATTATGGCTCTAATCTGGTAGTGGGGTGGTAGATACCTAGTCTCCATTATGGCTCTAATCTGATAGTGGTAGTGGGGTGGTAGATACCTAGTTTCCATTATGGCTCTAATCTGGTAGTGGTAGTGGGGTGGTACATACCTAGTCTCCATTATGGCTCTAATCTGATAGTGGTAGTGGGGTGTTAGATACCTAGTCTCCATTATGGCTCTAATCTGATAGTGGTAGTGGGGTGGTAGATGCCTAGTGCCTTTATGGCTCTAATCTGATAGTGGTAGTGGGGTGGTAGATGCCTAGTGCCCTTATGGCTCTAATCTGATAGTGGTAGTGGGGTGGTAGATACCTAGTGCCTTTATGGCTCTAATCTGATAGTGGTAGTGGGATGGTAGATACCTAGTCTCCATTATGGCTCTAATCTGATAGTGGTAGTGGGGTGGGAGATACCTAGTCTCCATTATGGCTCTAATCTGATAGAGGTAGTGGGGTGGTAGATACCTAGTCTCCATTATGGCTCTAATCTGATAGAGGTAGAGGGGTGGTAGATACCTAGTCTCCATTATGGCTCTAATCTGATAGTGGTAGTGGGGTGGTAGATACCTAGTCTCCATTATGGCTCTAATCTGATAGTGGTAGTGGGGTGGGAGATACCTAGTCTCCATTATGGCTCTAATCTGATAGAGGTAGTGGGGTGGTAGATACCTAGTCTCCATTATGGCTCTAATCTGATAGTGGTAGTGGGGTGGTAGATGTCTAGTGCCCGTATGGCTTTAATCTGATCGTGGTAGATGTCTAGTCTCCATTATGGCTCTAATCTGATAGTGGTAGTGGGGTGATAGATACCTAGTCTCCATTATGGCTCTAATCTAATAGTGGAAGTGGGGTGGTAGATGCCTAGTGCCTTTATGGCTCTAATCTGATAGTGGTAGTGGGGTGGTAGATACCTAGTCTCCATTATGGCTCTAATCTGATAGTGGTAGTGGAGTGGTAGATACCTAGTCTCCATTATGGCTCTAATCTGATAGTGGTAGTGGGGTGGTAGATACCTAGTTTCCATTATGGCTCTAATCTGGTAGTGGTAGTGGGGTGGTACATACCTAGTCTCCATTATGGCTCTAATCTGATAGTGGTAGTGGGGTGGTAGATACCTAGTCTTCATTATGGCTCTAATCTGATAGTGGTAGTGGGGTGGTAGATGCCTAGTGCCCTTATGGCTCTAATCTGATAGTGGTAGTGGAGTGGTAGATACCTAGTTTCCATTATGGCTCTAATCTGGTAGTGGTAGTGGGGTGGTAGATACCTAGTCTCCATTATGGCTCTAATCTGATAGTGGTAGTGGGGTGGTAGATACCTAGTCTCCATTATGGCTCTAATCTGATAGTGGTAGTGGGGTGGTAGATGCCTAGTGCCTTTATGGCTCTAATCTGATAGTGGTAGTGGGGTGGTAGATGCCTAGTGCCCTTATGGCTCTAATCTGATAGTGGTAGTGGAGTGGTAGATACCTAGTCTCCATTATGGCTCTAATCTGATAGTGGTAGTGGGGTGGTAGATGCCTAGTGCCTTTATGGCTCTAATCTGATAGTGGTAGTGGGGTGATAGATGCCAAGTGCCCTTATGGCTCTAATCTGATAGTGGTAGTGGGGTGGTAGACACCTAGTCTCCATTATGGCTCTAATCTGGTAGTGGTAGAGGGGTGGTAGATACCTAGTCTCCATTATGGCTCTAATCTGATAGTGGTAGTGGGGTGGTAGATACCTAGTCTCCATTATGGCTCTAATCTGATAGTGGTAGTGGGGTGGAAGATACCTACTCTCCATTATGGCTCTAATCTGATAGAGGTAGTGGGGTGGTAGATGCCTAATCTCCATTATGGCTCTAATCTGATAGTGGTAGTGGGGTGGTAGATACCTAGTCTCCATTATGGCTCTAATCTGATAGTGGTAGTGGGGTGGTAGATACCTAGTCTCCATTATGGCTCTAATCTGGTAGTGGTAGTGGGGTGGTAGATACCTAGTCTCCATTATGGCTCTAATCTGATAGTGGTAGTAGGTTGGTAGATACCTAGTTTCCATTATGGCTCTAATCTGATAGTGGTAGTGGGGTGGTAGATACCTAGTCTCCATTATGGCTCTAATCTGATAGTGGTAGTGGGATGGTAGATGCCTAGTGCCTTTATGGCTCTAATCTGATAGTGGTAGTGGGGTGGTAGATGCCTAGTGCCCTTATGGCTCTAATCTGATAGTGGTAGTGAGGTGGTAGATACCTAGTCTCCATTATGGCTCTAATCTGATAGTGGTAGTGGGGTTGTAGATACCTAGCCTCCATTATGGCTCTAATTTGGTAGTGGTAGTGGGGTGGTAGATACCTAGTCTCCATTATGGCTCTAATCTGGTATTGGTGGTGGGGTGGAAGATACCTAGTCTCCATTATGGCTCTAATCTGATAGTGGTAGTGGGTTGGTAGATACCTAGTCTCTATTATGGCTCTAATCTGGTACTGGTAGTGGTGTGGTAGATACCTAGTCTCCATTATGGCTCTAATCTGGTAGTGGTAGTGGGGTGGTAGATACCTAGTGTCATTATGGCTCTAATCTGATAGTGGTAGTGGGGTGGTAGATACCTAGTCTCCATTATGGCTCTAATATTGATAGTGGTAGTGGGCTGGTAGATGCCTAGTGCCTTTATGGCTCTAATCTGATAGTGGTAGTGGGGTGATAGATGCCAAGTGCCCTTATGGCTCTAATCTAATCTGATAGTGGAAGTGGGGTGGTAGATACCTAGTCTCCATTATGGCTCTAATCTGATAGTGGTAGTGGGGTGATAGATGTTTAGTGCCCTTATGGCTCTAATCTGGTAGTAGTATTTGGGTGGTAGATGTCTAGTCTCCGTTATGGCTCTAATCTGATAGTGGTAGTGGGGTGGTAGATGCCTAGTGCCCTTATGGCTCTAATCTGATAGTGGTAGTGAGGTGGGAGATACCTAGTCTCCATTATGGCTCTAATCTGATAGAGGTAGTGGGGTGGTAGATACCTAGTCTCCATTATGGCTCTAATCTGATAGTGGTAGTGGGGTGGTAGATGTCTAGTGCCCGTATGGCTTTAATCTGATCGTGGTAGATGTCTAGTCTCCATTATGGCTCTAATCTGATAGTGGTAGTGGGGTGATAGATACCTAGTCTCCATTATGGCTCTAATCTAATAGTGGAAGTGGGGTGGTAGATGCCTAGTGCCTTTATGGCTCTAATCTGATAGTGGTAGTGGGGTGGTAGATACCTAGTCTCCATTATGGCTCTAATCTGATAGTGGTAGTGGGGTGGTAGATACCTAGTCTCCATTATGGCTCTAATCTGATAGAGGTAGTGGGGTGGTAGATACCTAGTCTCCATTATGGCTCTAATCAGGTAGTGGTAGTGGGGTGGTAGATACCTAGTCTCCATTATGGCTCTAATCTGATAGTGGTAGTGGGGTGGTAGATACCTAGTCTCCATTATGGCTCTAATCTGATAGTGGTAGTGGGGTGGTAGATGCCTAGTGCCCTTATGGCTCTAATCTGATAGTGGTAGTGGGGTGATAGATGCCTAGTGCCAATTATGGCTCTAATCTGATAGTGGTAGTGGGGTGGTAGATACCTAGTCTCCATTATGGCTCTAATCTGATAGTGGTAGTGGGTTGGTAGATACCTAGTCTCCATTATGGCTCTAATCTGGTAGTGGTAGTGGTGTGGTAGATACCTAGTCTCCATTATGGCTCTAATCTGGTAGTGGTAGTGGGGTGGTAGATACCTAGTGCCATTATGGCTCTAATCTGATAGTGGTAGTGGGGTGGTAGATACCTAGTCTCCATTATGGCTCTAATATTGATAGTGGTAGTGGGCTGGTAGATGCCTAGTGCCTTTATGGCTCTAATCTGATAGTGGTAGTGGGGTGATAGATGCCTAGTGCCCTTATGGCTCTAATCTGATAGTGGAAGTGGGGTGGTAAATACATAGTCTCCATTATGGCTCTAATCTGATAGTGGTAGTGGGGTGATAGATGTTTAGTGCCCTTATGGCTCTAATCTGGTAGTGGTAGTGGGGTGATAGATGCCTAGTGCCCTTATGGCTCTAATCTGATAGTGGAAGTGGGGTGGTAGATGTCTAGTCTCCGTTATGGCTCTAATCTGATAGTGGTAGTGGGGTGGTAGATGCCTAGTGCCCTTATGGCTCTAATATGATAGCGGTAGTGGGGTGGTTGATGTCTAGTCTCCATTATGGCTCTAATCTGATAGTGGTAGTGGGGTGGTAGATGCCTAGTGCCCTTATTGCTTTAATCTGATAGTGGTAGTGGGGTGGTAGATAACTAGTCTCCATTATGGCTCTAATCTGATAGTGGTAGTGGGGTGGTAGATACCTAGTCTCCATTATGGCTCTAATCTGGTAGTGGGGTGGTAGATACCTAGTCTCCATTATGGCTCTAATCTGATAGTGGTAGTGGGGTGGTAGATACCTAGTTTCCATTATGGCTCTAATCTGGTAGTGGTAGTGGGGTGGTACATACCTAGTCTCCATTATGGCTCTAATCTGATAGTGGTAGTGGGGTGTTAGATACCTAGTCTCCATTATGGCTCTAATCTGATAGTGGTAGTGGGGTGGTAGATGCCTAGTGCCTTTATGGCTCTAATCTGATAGTGGTAGTGGGGTGGTAGATGCCTAGTGCCCTTATGGCTCTAATCTGATAGTGGTAGTGGGGTGGTAGATACCTAGTGCCTTTATGGCTCTAATCTGATAGTGGTAGTGGGGTGGTAGATACCTAGTCTCCATTATGGCTCTAATCTGATAGTGGTAGTGGGGTGGGAGATACCTAGTCTCCATTATGGCTCTAATCTGATAGAGGTAGTGGGGTGGTAGATACCTAGTCTCCATTATGGCTCTAATCTGATAGAGGTAGAGGGGTGGTAGATACCTAGTCTCCATTATGGCTCTAATCTGATAGTGGTAGTGGGGTGGTAGATACCTAGTCTCCATTATGGCTCTAATCTGATAGTGGTAGTGGGGTGGGAGATACCTAGTCTCCATTATGGCTCTAATCTGATAGAGGTAGTGGGGTGGTAGATACCTAGTCTCCATTATGGCTCTAATCTGATAGTGGTAGTGGGGTGGTAGATGTCTAGTGCCCGTATGGCTTTAATCTGATCGTGGTAGATGTCTAGTCTCCATTATGGCTCTAATCTGATAGTGGTAGTGGGGTGATAGATACCTAGTCTCCATTATGGCTCTAATCTAATAGTGGAAGTGGGGTGGTAGATGCCTAGTGCCTTTATGGCTCTAATCTGATAGTGGTAGTGGGGTGGTAGATACCTAGTCTCCATTATGGCTCTAATCTGATAGTGGTAGTGGAGTGGTAGATACCTAGTCTCCATTATGGCTCTAATCTGATAGTGGTAGTGGGGTGGTAGATACCTAGTTTCCATTATGGCTCTAATCTGGTAGTGGTAGTGGGGTGGTACATACCTAGTCTCCATTATGGCTCTAATCTGATAGTGGTAGTGGGGTGGTAGATACCTAGTCTTCATTATGGCTCTAATCTGATAGTGGTAGTGGGGTGGTAGATGCCTAGTGCCCTTATGGCTCTAATCTGATAGTGGTAGTGGAGTGGTAGATACCTAGTTTCCATTATGGCTCTAATCTGGTAGTGGTAGTGGGGTGGTAGATACCTAGTCTCCATTATGGCTCTAATCTGATAGTGGTAGTGGGGTGGTAGATACCTAGTCTCCATTATGGCTCTAATCTGATAGTGGTAGTGGGGTGGTAGATGCCTAGTGCCTTTATGGCTCTAATCTGATAGTGGTAGTGGGGTGGTAGATGCCTAGTGCCCTTATGGCTCTAATCTGATAGTGGTAGTGGAGTGGTAGATACCTAGTCTCCATTATGGCTCTAATCTGATAGTGGTAGTGGGGTGGTAGATGCCTAGTGCCTTTATGGCTCTAATCTGATAGTGGTAGTGGGGTGATAGATGCCAAGTGCCCTTATGGCTCTAATCTGATAGTGGTAGTGGGGTGGTAGACACCTAGTCTCCATTATGGCTCTAATCTGGTAGTGGTAGAGGGGTGGTAGATACCTAGTCTCCATTATGGCTCTAATCTGATAGTGGTAGTGGGGTGGTAGATACCTAGTCTCCATTATGGCTCTAATCTGATAGTGGTAGTGGGGTGGTAGATACCTAGTCTCCATTATGGCTCTAATCTGATAGTGGTAGTGGGGTGGTAGATACCTAATCTCCATTATGGCTCTAATCTGATAGTGGTAGTGGGGTGGTAGATACCTAGTCTCCATTATGGCTCTAATCTGATAGTGGTAGTGGGGTGGTAGATACCTAGTCTCCATTATGGCTCTAATCTGGTAGTGGTAGTGGGGTGGTAGATACCTAGTCTCCATTATGGCTCTAATCTGATAGTGGTAGTAGGTTGGTAGATACCTAGTTTCCATTATGGCTCTAATCTGATAGTGGTAGTGGGGTGGTAGATACCTAGTCTCCATTATGGCTCTAATCTGATAGTGGTAGTGGGATGGTAGATGCCTAGTGCCTTTATGGCTCTAATCTGATAGTGGTAGTGGGGTGATAGATGCCTAGTGCCCTTATGGCTCTAATCTGATAGTGGTAGTGGGGTGGTAGATACCTAGTCTCCATTATGGCTCTAATCTGATAGTGGTAGTGGGGTTGTAGATACCTAGCCTCCATTATGGCTCTAATTTGGTAGTGGTAGTGGGGTGGTAGATACCTAGTCTCCATTATGGCTCTAATCTGGTAGTGGTGGTGGGGTGGAAGATACCTAGTCTCCATTATGGCTCTAATCTGATAGTGGTAGTGGGTTGGTAGATACCTAGTCTCTATTATGGCTCTAATCTGGTACTGGTAGTGGTGTGGTAGATACCTAGTCTCCATTATGGCTCTAATCTGGTAGTGGTAGTGGGGTGGTAGATACCTAGTGTCATTATGGCTCTAATCTGATAGTGGTAGTGGGGTGGTAGATACCTAGTCTCCATTATGGCTCTAATATTGATAGTGGTAGTGGGCTGGTAGATGCCTAGTGCCTTTATGGCTCTAATCTGATAGTGGTAGTGGGGTGATAGATGCCAAGTGCCCTTATGGCTCTAATCTAATCTGATAGTGGAAGTGGGGTGGTAGATACCTAGTCTCCATTATGGCTCTAATCTGATAGTGGTAGTGGGGTGATAGATGTTTAGTGCCCTTATGGCTCTAATCTGGTAGTAGTATTTGGGTGGTAGATGTCTAGTCTCCGTTATGGCTCTAATCTGATAGTGGTAGTGGGGTGGTAGATGCCTAGTGCCCTTATGGCTCTAATATGATAGCGGTAGTGGGGTGGTTGATGTCTAGTCTCCATTATGGCTCTAATCTGATAGTGGTAGTGGGGTGGTAGATGCCTAGTGCCTTTATTGCTCTAATCTGATAGTGGTAGTGGGGTGGTAGATACCTAGTCTCCATTTTGGCTCTAATCTGATAGTGGTAGTGGGGTGGTAGATACCTAGTCTCCATTATGGCTCTAATCTGATAGAGGTAAGTGGGGTGGTAGATACCTAGTCTCCATTATGGCTCTAATCACATAGTGGTAGTGGGGTGGTAGATACCTAGTCTCCATTATGGCTCTAATCTGATAGAGGTAGAGGGGTGGTAGATACCTAGTCTCCATTATGGCTCTAATCTGATAGTGGTAGTGGGGTGGTAGATAACTAGTCTCCATTATGGCTCTAATCTGATAGTGGTAGTGGGGTGGGACATACCTAGTCTCCATTATGGCTCTAATCTGATAGTGGTAGTGGGGTGGTAGATGTCTAGTGCTCTTATGGCTTTAATCTGATAGTGGTAGATGTCTAGTCTCCATTATGGCTCTAATCTGATAGTGGTAGTGGGGTGATAGATACCTAGTCTCCATTATGGCTCTAATCTAATAGTGGAAGTGGGGTGGTAGATGCCTAGTGCCTTTATGGCTCTAATCTGATAGTGGTAGTGGGGTGGTAGATGCCTAGTGCCCTTATGGCTCTAATCTGATAGTGGTAGTGGGGTGGTAGATAACTAGTCTCCATTATGGCTCTAATCTGATAGTGGTAGTGGGGTGGTAGATACCTAGTCTCCATTATGGCTCTAATCTGATAGTGGTAGTGGGGTGGTAGATACCTAGTTTCCATTATGGCTCTAATCTGGTAGTGGTAGTGGGGTGGTACATACCTAGTCTCCATTATGGCTCTAATCTGATAGTGGTAGTGGGGTGGTAGATACCTAGTCTCCATTATGGCTCTAATCTGATAGTGGTAGTGGGGTGGTAGATGCCTAGTGCCTTTATGGCTCTAATCTGATAGTGGTAGTGGGGTGGTAGATGCCTAGTGCCCTTATGGCTCTAATCTGATAGTGGTAGTGGAGTGGTAGATACCTAGTTTCCATTATGGCTCTAATCTGGTAGTGGTAGTGGGGTGGTAGATACCTAGTCTCCATTATGGCTCTAATCTGATAGTGGTAGTGGGGTGGTAGTTACCTAGTCTCCATTATGGCTCTAATCTGATAGTCGTAGTGGGGTGGTAGATGCCTAGTGCCTTTATGGCTCTAATCTGATAGTGGTAGTGGGGTGGTAGATGCCTAGTGCCCTTATGGCTCTAATCTGATAGTGGTAGTGGAGTGGTAGATACCTAGTCTCCATTATGGCTCTAATCTGATAGTGGTAGTGGGGTGGTAGATGCCTAGTGCCCTTATGGCTCTAATCTGATAGTGGTAGTGGGGTGGTAGATACCTAGTCTCCATTATGGCTCTAATCTGATAGTGGTAGTGGGGTGGGGTGGAAGATACCTACTCTCCATTATGGCTCTAATCTGATAGAGGTAGTGGGGTGGTAGATACCTAGTTTCCATTATGGCTCTAATCTGATAGTGGTAGTGGGGTGGTAGATACCTAGTCTCCATTATGGCTCTAATCTGATAGTGGTAGTGGGGTGGGGTGGAAGATACCTACTCTCCATTATGGCTCTAATCTGATAGTGGTAGTGGGGTGGTAGATACCTAGTCTCCGTTATGGCTCTAATCTGATAGTGGTAGTGGGGTGGTAGATGCCTAGTGCCCTTATGGCTCTAATCTGATAGAGGTAGTGGGGTGGTAGATACCTAGTCTCCATTATGGCTCTAATCTGATAGAGGTAGAGGGGTGGTAGATACCTAGTCTCCATTATGGCTCTAATCTGATAGTGGTAGTGGGGTGGTAGATACCTAGTCTCCATTATGGTTCTAATCTGATAGTGGTAGTGGGGTGGGAGATACCTAGTCTCCATTATGGCTCTAATCTGATAGAGGTAGTGGGGTGGTAGATGCCTAGTGCCCTTATGGCTCTAATCTGATAGTGGTAGTGGGGTGGTAGATGCCTAGTCTCCATTATGGCTCTAATCTGATAGTGGTAGTGGGGTGGTAGATGCCTAGTGCCTTTATGGCTCTAATCTGATAGTGGTAGTGGGGTGATAGATGCCTAGTGCCCTTATGGCTCTAATCTGATAGTGGTAGTGGGGTGGTAGATACCTAGTCTCCATTATGGCTCTAATCTGATAGTGGTAGTGGGGTGATAGATGTCTAGTGCCCTTATGGCTCTAATCTGGTAGTAGTATTGGGGTGGTAGATGTCTAGTCTCCGTTATGGCTCTAATCTGATAGTGGTAGTGGGGTGGTAGATGCCTAGTGCCCTTATGGCTCTAATCTGATAGTGGTAGTGGGGTGGTAGATACCTAGTCTCCATTATGGCTCTAATCTGATAGTGGTAGTGGGGTGGTAGATACCTAGTCTCCATTATGGTTCTAATCTGATAGTGGTAGTGGGGTGGGAGATACCTAGTCTCCATTATGGCTCTAATCTGATAGAGGTAGTGGGGTGGTAGATGCCTAGTGCCTTTATGGCTCTAATCTGATAGTGGTAGTGAGGTTGTATATACCTAGTCTCCATTATGGCTCTAATCTGGTAGTGGTAGTGGGGTGGTAGATACCTAGTCTCCACTATGGCTCTAAACTGATAGTTGTAGTGGGGTGGAAGATACCTACTCTCCATTATGTGTCTAATCTGATAGAGGTAGTTGGGTGGTAGATACCTAGTCTCCGTTATGGCTCTAATCTGATAGTGGTAGTGGGGTGGTAGATACCTAGTATCCATTATGGCTCTAATTTGGTAGTGGTAGTGGGGTGGTAGATACCTAGTCTCCATTATGGCTCTAATCTGATAGTGGTAGTGGGGTGGTAGATACCTAGTCTCCATTATGGCTCTAATCTGGTAGTGGTAGAGGGGTGGCAGAAACCTTTTCTCAATTATGGCTCTAATCTGATAGTGGTAGTGGGGTGTTTTATACCTAGTCTCCATTATGGCTTTAATCTGATAGTGGTAGTGGGGTGGTAGATGCCTAGTGCCCTTATGGCTCTAATCTGATAGTGGTAGTGGGGTGGTAGATACCTTGTCTCCATTATGGCTCTAATCTGGTAGTGGTAGTGGTGTGGTAGATACCTAGTCTCCATTATGGCTCTTATCTGGTCGTGGTAGTGGGGTGGTAGATACCTAGTCTCCATTATGTGTCTAATCTGATAGAGGTAGTGGGGTGGTAGATACCTAGACTCCGTTATGGCTCTAATCTGATAGTGGTAGTGGGGTGATAGATACCTAGTCTCCATTATGGCTCTAATCACATAGTGGTAGTGGGGTGGTAGATACCTAGTCTCCATTATGGATCTAATCTGATAGAGGTAGAGGGGTGGTAGATACCTAGTCTCCATTATGGCTCTAATCTGATAGTGGTAGTGGGGTGGTAGATACCTAGTCTCCATTATGGCTCTAATCTGATAGTGGTAGTGGGGTGGGACATACCTAGTCTCCATTATGGCTCTAATCTGATAGGGGTAGTGGGGTGGTAGATACCTAGTCTCCATTATGGCTCTAATCTGATAGTGGTAGTGGGGTGGTAGATACCTAGTCTCCATTATGGCTCTAATATTGATAGTGGTAGTGGGGTGGTAGATGCCTAGTGCCTTTATGGCTCTATTCTGATAGTGGTAGTGGGGTGGTAGATGCCTAGTGCCCTTATGACTCTAATCTGATAGTGGTAGTGGGGTGGTAGATACCTAGTCTCCATTATGGCTCTAATCTGATAGTGGTAGTGGGGTGGTAGATACCTAGCCTCCATTATGGCTCTAATTTGGTAGTGGTAGTGGGGTGGTAGATACCTAGTCTCCATTATGGCTCTAATCTGATAGTGGTAGTGGGGTGGAAGATACCTAGTCTCCATTATGGCTCTAATCTGATAGTGGTAGTGGGTTGGTAGATACCTAGTCTCTATTATGGCTCTAATCTGGTAGTGGTAGTGGTGTGGTAGATACCTAGTCTCCATTATGGCTCTAATCTGGTAGTGGTAGTGGGGTGGTAGATACCTAGTCTCCATTATGGCTCTAATCTGATAGTGGTAGTGGGGTGGTAGATACCTAGTCTCCATTATGTCTCTAATCTGATAGTGGTAGTGGGGTGGTAGATGCCTAGTGCCCTTATGGCTCTAATCTGATAGTGGTAGTGGGGTGGTAGATACCTAGTCTCCATTATGGCTCTAATCTGATAGTGGTAGTGGGGTGGTAGATGCATAGTGCCTTTATGGTTCTAATCTGATAGTGGTAGTGGGGTGGTAGATGCCAAGTGCCTTTATGGCTCTAATCTGATAGTGGTAGCGGGGTGGTAGATACCTAGTCTCCACTATGGCTCTAATCTGATAGTTGTAGTGGGGTGGAAGATACCTACTCTCCATTATGGCTCTAATCTGATAGTGGTAGTGGGGTGATAGATGCCTAGTGCCCTTATGGCTCTAATCTGATAGTGGTAGTGGGGTGGTAGATACCTAGTCTCCATTATGGCTCTAATCTGATAGTGGTAGTGGGGTGGTAGATGCCTAGTGCCCTTATGGCTCTAATCTGATAGTGGTAGTGGGGTGGTAGATACCTAGTCTCCATTATGGCTCTAATCTGATAGTGGTAGTGGGGTGGTAGATGCATAGTGCCTTTATGGCTCTAATCTGATAGTGGTAGTGGGGTGGTAGATGCCAAGTGCCTTTATGGCTCTAATCTGATAGTGGTAGCGGGGTGGTAGATACCTAGTCTCCACTATGGCTCTAATCTGATAGTTGTAGTGGGGTGGAAGATACCTACTCTCCATTATGGCTCTAATCTGATAGTGGTAGTGGGGTGATAGATGCCTAGTGCCCTTATGGCTCTAATCTGATAGTGGTAGTGGGGTGGTAGATACCTAGTCTCCATTATGGCTCTAATCTGATAGTGATAGTGGGGTGGTAGATGCCTAGAGCCCTTATGGCTCTAATCTGATAGTGGTAGTGGGGTGGTAGATGCCTAGTGCCTTTATGGCTCTAATCTGATAGAGGTAGTGGGGTGGTAGATACCTAGTCTCCATTATGGCTCTAATCTAATAGTGGTAGTGGGGTGGTAGATGCCTAGTGCCTTTATGGCTCTAATCTGATAGTGGTAGTGGGGTGGTAGATGCCTAGTGCCTTTATGGCTCTAATCTGATAGTGGTAGTGGGGTGGTAGATGCCTAGTGCCCTTATGGCTCTAATCTGATAGTGGTAGTGGGGTGGTAGATAACTAGTCTCCATTATGGCTCTAATCTGATAGTGGTAGTGGGGTGGTAGATACCTAGTCTCCATTATGGCTCTTATCTGGTCGTGGTAGTGGGGTGGTAGATACCTAGTCTCCATTATGTGTCTAATCTGATAGAGGTAGTGGGGTGGTAGATACCTAGACTCCGTTATGGCTCTAATCTGATAGTGGTAGTGGGGTGATAGATACCTAGTCTCCATTATGGCTCTAATCACATAGTGGTAGTGGGGTGGTAGATACCTAGTCTCCATTATGGCTCTAATCTGATAGAGGTAGAGGGGTGGTAGATACCTAGTCTCCATTATGGCTCTAATCTGATAGTGGTAGTGGGGTGGTAGATACCTAGTTTCCATTATGGCTCTAATCTGGTAGTGGTAGTGGGGTGGGACATACCTAGTCTCCATTATGGCTCTAATCTGATAGTGGTAGTGGGGTGGTAGATACCTAGTCTCCATTATGGCTCTAATCTGATAGTGGTAGTGGGGTGGTAGATACCTAGTCTCCATTATGGCTCTAATATTGATAGTGGTAGTGGGGTGGTAGATGCCTAGTGCCTTTATGGCTCTATTCTGATAGTGGTAGTGGGGTGGTAGATGCCTAGTGCCCTTATGACTCTAATCTGATAGTGGTAGTGGGGTGGTAGATACCTAGTCTCCATTATGGCTCTAATCTGGTAGTGGTAGTGGTGTGGTAGATACCTAGTCTCCATTATGGCTCTAATTTGGGAGTGGTAGTGGGGTGGTAGTTACCTAGTCTCCATTATGGCTCTAATCTGGTAGTGGTAGTGGGGTGGAAGATACCTAGTCTCCATTATGGCTCTAATCTGATAGTGGTAGTGGGTTGGTAGATACCTAGTCTCTATTATGGCTCTAATCTGGTAGTGGTAGTGGTGTGGTAGATACCTAGTCTCCATTATGGCTCTAATCTGGTAGTGGTAGTGGGGTGGTAGATACCTAGTCTCCATTATGGCTCTAATCTGATAGTGGTAGTGGGGTGGTAGATACCTAGTCTCCATTATGTCTCTAATCTGATAGTGGTAGTGGGGTGGTAGATGCCTAGTGCCCTTATGGCTCTAATCTGATAGTGGTAGTGGGGTGGTAGATACCTAGTCTCCATTATGGCTCTAATCTGATAGTGGTAGTGGGGTGGTAGATGCATAGTGCCTTTATGGTTCTAATCTGATAGTGGTAGTGGGGTGGTAGATGCCAAGTGCCTTTATGGCTCTAATCTGATAGTGGTAGCGGGGTGGTAGATACCTAGTCTCCACTATGGCTCTAATCTGATAGTTGTAGTGGGGTGGAAGATACCTACTCTCCATTATGGCTCTAATCTGATAGTGGTAGTGGGGTGATAGATGCCTAGTGCCCTTATGGCTCTAATCTGATAGTGGTAGTGGGGTGGTAGATACCTAGTCTCCATTATGGCTCTAATCTGATAGTGGTAGTGGGGTGGTAGATGCCTAGTGCCCTTATGGCTCTAATCTGATAGTGGTAGTGGGGTGGTAGATACCTAGTCTCCATTATGGCTCTAATCTGATAGTGGTAGTGGGGTGGTAGATGCATAGTGCCTTTATGGCTCTAATCTGATAGTGGTAGTGGGGTGGTAGATGCCAAGTGCCTTTATGGCTCTAATCTGATAGTGGTAGCGGGGTGGTAGATACCTAGT
The DNA here is from genome assembly GCF_045679555.1 of Salvelinus alpinus. Taxonomy (NCBI): domain Eukaryota; kingdom Metazoa; phylum Chordata; class Actinopteri; order Salmoniformes; family Salmonidae; genus Salvelinus; species Salvelinus alpinus. The sequence continues at coordinate 98,503,224 of NC_092091.1, forward strand.
CTCCACTATGGCTCTAATCTGATAGTTGTAGTGGGGTGGAAGATACCTACTCTCCATTATGGCTCTAATCTGATAGTGGTAGTGGGGTGATAGATGCCTAGTGCCCTTATGGCTCTAATCTGATAGTGGTAGTGGGGTGGTAGATACCTAGTCTCCATTATGGCTCTAATCTGATAGTGATAGTGGGGTGGTAGATGCCTAGAGCCCTTATGGCTCTAATCTGATAGTGGTAGTGGGGTGGTAGATGCCTAGTGCCTTTATGGCTCTAATCTGATAGAGGTAGTGGGGTGGTAGATACCTAGTCTCCATTATGGCTCTAATCTAATAGTGGTAGTGGGGTGGTAGATGCCTAGTGCCTTTATGGCTCTAATCTGATAGTGGTAGTGGGGTGGTAGATGCCTAGTGCCTTTATGGCTCTAATCTGATAGTGGTAGTGGGGTGGTAGATGCCTAGTGCCCTTATGGCTCTAATCTGATAGTGGTAGTGGGGTGGTAGATAACTAGTCTCCATTATGGCTCTAATCTGATAGTGGTAGTGGGGTGGTAGATACCTAGTCTCCATTATGGCTCTAAACTGATAGTGGTAGTGGGGTGGTAGATACCTAGTCTCCAATATGGCTTTAATCTGATAGTGGTAGTGGGGTGGTAGATACCTAGTGCCTTTATGGCTCTAATCTGATAGTGGTAGTGGGGTGGTAGATACCTAGTCTCCATTATGGCTCTAATCTGATAGTGGTAGTGGGGTGGTTGATGTCTAGTCTCCATTATGGCTCTAATCTGATAGTGGTAGTGGGGTGGTAGATACCTAGTCTCCATTATGGCTCTAATCACATAGTGGTAGTGGGGTGGTAGATACCTAGTCTCCATTATGGCTCTAATCTGATAGAGGTAGAGGGGTGGTAGATACCTAGTCTCCATTATGGCTCTAATCTGATAGTGGTAGTGGGGTGATAGATACCTAGTCTCCATTATGGCTCTAATCTAATAGTGGAAGTGGGGTGGTAGATGTCTAGTGCCTTTATGGCTCTAATCTGATAGTGGTAGTGGGGTGGTAGATACCTAGTCTCCATTATGGCTCTAATCTGATAGTGGTAGTGGGGTGGTAGATACCTAGTCTCCATTATGGCTCTAATCTGATAGTGGTAGTGGGGTGGTAGATGCCTAGTGCCTTTATGGCTCTAATCTGATAGTGGTAGTGGGGTGGTAGATACCTAGTTTCCATTATGGCTCTAATCTGATAGTGGTAGTGGGGTGGTAGATGCCTAGTGCCTTTATGGCTCTAATCTGATAGTGGTAGTGGGGTGGTAGATACCTAGTCTCCATTATGGCTCTAATCTGATAGTGGAAGTGGGGTTGTAGATACCTAGCCTACATTATGGCTCTAATTTGGTAGTGGTAGTGGGGTGGTAGATACCTAGTCTCCATTATGGCTCTAATCTGATAGTGGTAGTGGGTTGGTAGATACCTAGTCTCTATTATGGCTCTAATCTGGTAGTGGTAGTGGTGTGGTAGATACCTAGTCTCCATTATGGCTCTAATCTGGTAGTGGTAGTGGTGTGGTAGATACCTAGTCTCCATTATGGCTCTAATCTGATAGTGGTAGTGGGGTGGTAGATACCTAGTCTCCATTATGGCTCTAATCTGGTAGTGGTAGTGGGGTGTAAGATACCTAGTCTCCATTATGGCTCTAATCTGATAGTGGTAGTGGGTTGGTAGATACCTAGTCTCTATTATGGCTCTAATCTGGTAGTGGTAGTGGTGTGGTAGATACCTAGTCTCCATTATGGCTCTAATCTGGTAGTGGTAGTGGGGTGGTAGATACCTAGTCTCCATTATGGCTCTAATCTGATAGTGGTAGTGGGGTGGTAGATACCTAGTCTCCATTATGGCTCTAATATTGATAGTGGTAGTGGGGTGGTAGATGCCTAGTGCCTTTATGGCTCTATTCTGATAGTGGTAGTGGGGTGGTAGATGCCTAGTGCCCTTATGACTCTAATCTGATAGTGGTAGTGGGGTGGTAGATACCTAGTCTCCATTATGGCTCTAATCTGATAGTGGTAGTGGGGTTGTAGATACCTAGCCTCCATTATGGCTCTAATTTGGTAGTGGTAGTGGGGTGGTAGATACCTAGTCTCCATTATGGCTCTAATCTGGTAGTGGTAGTGGGGTGGAAGATACCTAGTCTCCATTATGGCTCTAATCTGATAGTGGTAGTGGGTTGGTAGATACCTAGTCTCTATTATGGCTCTAATCTGGTAGTGGTAGTGGTGTGGTAGATACCTAGTCTCCATTATGGCTCTAATCTGGTAGTGGTAGTGGGGTGGTAGATACCTAGTCTCCATTATGGCTCTAATCTGATAGTGGTAGTGGGGTGGTAGATACCTAGTCTCCATTATGGCTCTAATCTGATAGTGGTAGTGGGGTGATAGATACCTAGTCTCCATTATGGCTCTAATCTAATAGTGGAAGTGGGGTGGTAGATGTCTAGTGCCTTTATGGCTCTAATCTGATAGTGGTAGTGGGGTGGTAGATACCTAGTCTCCATTATGGCTCTAATCTGATAGTGGTAGTGGGGTGGTAGATACCTAGTCTCCATTATGGCTCTAATCTGATAGTGGTAGTGGGGTGGTAGATGCCTAGTGCCTTTATGGCTCTAATCTGATAGTGGTAGTGGGGTGGTAGATACCTAGTTTCCATTATGGCTCTAATCTGATAGTGGTAGTGGGGTGGTAGATGCCTAGTGCCTTTATGGCTCTAATCTGATAGTGGTAGTGGGGTGGTAGATACCTAGTCTCCATTATGGCTCTAATCTGATAGTGGAAGTGGGGTTGTAGATACCTAGCCTACATTATGGCTCTAATTTGGTAGTGGTAGTGGGGTGGTAGATACCTAGTCTCCATTATGGCTCTAATCTGATAGTGGTAGTGGGTTGGTAGATACCTAGTCTCTATTATGGCTCTAATCTGGTAGTGGTAGTGGTGTGGTAGATACCTAGTCTCCATTATGGCTCTAATCTGGTAGTGGTAGTGGTGTGGTAGATACCTAGTCTCCATTATGGCTCTAATCTGATAGTGGTAGTGGGGTGGTAGATACCTAGTCTCCATTATGGCTCTAATCTGGTAGTGGTAGTGGGGTGTAAGATACCTAGTCTCCATTATGGCTCTAATCTGATAGTGGTAGTGGGTTGGTAGATACCTAGTCTCTATTATGGCTCTAATCTGGTAGTGGTAGTGGTGTGGTAGATACCTAGTCTCCATTATGGCTCTAATCTGGTAGTGGTAGTGGGGTGGTAGATACCTAGTCTCCATTATGGCTCTAATCTGATAGTGGTAGTGGGGTGGTAGATACCTAGTCTCCATTATGGCTCTAATATTGATAGTGGTAGTGGGGTGGTAGATGCCTAGTGCCTTTATGGCTCTATTCTGATAGTGGTAGTGGGGTGGTAGATGCCTAGTGCCCTTATGGCTCTAATCTGATAGTGGTAGTGGGGTGGTAGATACCTAGTCTCCATTATGGCTCTAATCTGATAGTGGTAGTGGGGTTGTAGATACCTAGCCTCCATTATGGCTCTAATTTGGTAGTGGTAGTGGGGTGGTAGATACCTAGTCTCCATTATGGCTCTAATCTGGTAGTGGTAGTGGGGTGGAAGATACCTAGTCTCCATTATGGCTCTAATCTGATAGTGGTAGTGGGTTGGTAGATACCTAGTCTCTATTATGGCTCTAATCTGGTAGTGGTAGTGGTGTGGTAGATACCTAGTCTCCATTATGGCTCTAATCTGGTAGTGGTAGTGGTGTGGTAGATACCTAGTCTCCATTATGGCTCTAATCTGATAGTGGTAGTGGGGTGGTAGATACCTAGTCTCCATTATGGCTCTAATCTGGTAGTGGTAGTGGGGTGTAAGATACCTAGTCTCCATTATGGCTCTAATCTGATAGTTGTAGTGGGGTGGAAGATACCTACTCTCCATTATGGCTCTAATCTGATAGTGGTAGTGGGGTGATAGATGCCTAGTGCCCTTATGGCTCTAATCTGATAGTGGTAGTGGGGTGGTAGATACCTAGTCTCCATTATGGCTCTAATCTGATAGTGATAGTGGGGTGGTAGATGCCTAGAGCCCTTATGGCTCTAATCTGATAGTGGTAGTGGGGTGGTAGATGCCTAGTGCCTTTATGGCTCTAATCTGATAGAGGTAGTGGGGTGGTAGATACCTAGTCTCCATTATGGCTCTAATCTAATAGTGGTAGTGGGGTGGTAGATGCCTAGTGCCTTTATGGCTCTAATCTGATAGTGGTAGTGGGGTGGTAGATGCCTAGTGCCTTTATGGCTCTAATCTGATAGTGGTAGTGGGGTGGTAGATGCCTAGTGCCCTTATGGCTCTAATCTGATAGTGGTAGTGGGGTGGTAGATAACTAGTCTCCATTATGGCTCTAATCTGATAGTGGTAGTGGGGTGGTAGATACCTAGTCTCCATTATGGCTCTAAACTGATAGTGGTAGTGGGGTGGTAGATACCTAGTCTCCAATATGGCTTTAATCTGATAGTGGTAGTGGGGTGGTAGATACCTAGTGCCTTTATGGCTCTAATCTGATAGTGGTAGTGGGGTGGTAGATACCTAGTCTCCATTATGGCTCTAATCTGATAGTGGTAGTGGGGTGGTTGATGTCTAGTCTCCATTATGGCTCTAATCTGATAGTGGTAGTGGGGTGGTAGATACCTAGTCTCCATTATGGCTCTAATCACATAGTGGTAGTGGGGTGGTAGATACCTAGTCTCCATTATGGCTCTAATCTGATAGAGGTAGAGGGGTGGTAGATACCTAGTCTCCATTATGGCTCTAATCTGATAGTGGTAGTGGGGTGATAGATACCTAGTCTCCATTATGGCTCTAATCTAATAGTGGAAGTGGGGTGGTAGATGTCTAGTGCCTTTATGGCTCTAATCTGATAGTGGTAGTGGGGTGGTAGATACCTAGTCTCCATTATGGCTCTAATCTGATAGTGGTAGTGGTGTGGTAGATACCTAGTCTCCATTATGGCTCTAATCTGATAGTGGTAGTGGGGTGGTAGATGCCTAGTGCCTTTATGGCTCTAATCTGATAGTGGTAGTGGGGTGGTAGATACCTAGTTTCCATTATGGCTCTAATCTGATAGTGGTAGTGGGGTGGTAGATGCCTAGTGCCTTTATGGCTCTAATCTGATAGTGGTAGTGGGGTGGTAGATACCTAGTCTCCATTATGGCTCTAATCTGATAGTGGAAGTGGGGTTGTAGATACCTAGCCTACATTATGGCTCTAATTTGGTAGTGGTAGTGGGGTGGTAGATACCTAGTCTCCATTATGGCTCTAATCTGATAGTGGTAGTGGGTTGGTAGATACCTAGTCTCCATTATGGCTCTAATCTGGTAGTGGTAGTGGTGTGGTAGATACCTAGTCTCCATTATGGCTCTAATCTGGTAGTGGTAGTGGTGTGGTAGATACCTAGTCTCCATTATGGCTCTAATCTGATAGTGGTAGTGGGGTGGTAGATACCTAGTCTCCATTATGGCTCTAATCTGGTAGTGGTAGTGGGGTGGTAAGATGCCTAGTCTCCATTATGGCTCTAATCTGATAGTGGTAGTGGGTTGGTAGATGCCTAGTGCTCTATTATGGCTCTAATCTGGTAGTGGTAGTGGTGTGGTAGATACCTAGTCTCCATTATGGCTCTAATCTGGTAGTGGTAGTGGGGTGGTAGATACCTAGTCTCCATTATGGCTCTAATCTGATAGTGGTAGTGGGGTGGTAGATACCTAGTCTCCATTATGGCTCTAATATTGATAGTGGTAGTGGGGTGGTAGATACCTAGTCTCCATTATGGCTCTAATCTGATAGTGGTAGTGGGGTGGTAGATGCCTAGTGCCCATATGGCTCTAATCTGATAGTGGTAGTGGGGTGGTAGATACCTAGTCTCCATTATGGCTCTAATCTGATAGTGGTAGTGGGGTGGTAGATACCTAGTCTCCATTATGGCTCTAATCTGGTAGTGGTAGTGGGGTGGTAGATACCTAGTCTCCATTATGGCCCTAATCTGATAGTGGTAGTGGGGTGGTAGATACCTAGTCTCCATTATGGCTCTAATCTAATAGTGGAAGTGGGGTGGTAGATGTCTAGGCCTTTATGGCTCTAATCTGATAGTGGTAGTGGGGTGGTAGATACCTAGTCTCCATTATGGCTCTAATCTGATAGTGGTAGTGGGGTGGTAGATGCCTAGTGCCCTTATGGCTCTAGTGGGGTGGTAGATACCTAGTCTCCATTATGGCTCTAATCTGATAGTGGTAGTGGGGTGGTAGATGCATAGTGCCTTTATGGCTCTAATCTGATAGTGGTAGTTGGGTGGTAGATGCCAAGTGCCTTTATGGCTCTAATCTGATAGTGGTAGCGGGGTGGTAGATACCTAGTCTCCACTATGGCTCTAATCTGATAGTTGTAGTGTGGTGGAAGATACCTAGTCTCCATTATGGCTCTAATCTGATAGTGATAGTGGGGTGGTAGATGCCTAGTGCCCTTATGGCTCTAATCTGATAGTGGTAGTGGGGTGGTAGATACCTAGTCTCCATTATGGCTCTAATCTAATAGTGGTAGTGGGGTGGTAGATGCCTAGTGCCTTTAGGGCTCTAATCTGATAGTGGTAGTGGGGTGGTAGATACCTAGTTTCCATTATGGCTCTAATCTGGTAGTGGTAGTGGGGTGGTACATACCTAGTCTCCAATATGGCTCTAATCTGATAGTGGTAGTGGGGTGGTAGATACCTAGTGCCTTTATGGCTCTAATCTGATAGTGGTAGTGGGGTGGTAGATACCTAGTCTCCATTATGGCTCTAATCTGATAGTGGTAGTGGGGTGGTTGATGTCTAGTCTCCATTATGGCTCTAATCTGATAGTGGTAGTGGGGTGGTAGATACCTAGTCTCCATTATGGCTCTAATCACATAGTGGTAGTGGGGTGGTAGATACCTAGTCTCCATTATGGCTCTAATCTGATAGAGGTAGAGGGGTGGTAGATACCTAGTCTCCATTATGGCTCTAATCTGATAGTGGTAGTGGGGTGATAGATACCTAGTCTCCATTATGGCTCTAATCTGATAGTGGTAGTGGGGTGGTAGATGCCAAGTGCCTTTATGGCTCTAATCTGATAGTGGTAGTGGGGTGGTAGATACCTAGTCTCCATTATGGCTCTAATCTGATAGTGGTAGTGGGGTGGTAGATGCCAAGTGCCTTTATGGCTCTAATCTGATAGTGGTAGCGGGGTGGTAGATACCTAGTCTCCACTATGGCTCTAATCTGATAGTTGTAGTGGGGTGGAAGATACCTACTCTCCATTATGGCTCTAATCTGATAGTGGTAGTGGGGTGGTAGATGCCTAGTGCCCTTATGGCTCTAATCTGATAGTGGTAGTGGGGTGGTAGATACCTAGTCTCCATTATGGCTCTAATCTGATAGTGGTAGTGGGGTGGTAGATGCCTAGTGCCCTTATGGCTCTAATCTGATAGTGGTAGTGGGGTGGTAGATACCTAGTCTCCATTATGGCTCTAATCTGATAGTGGTAGTGGGGTGGTAGATGCATAGTGCCTTTATGGCTCTAATCTGATAGTGGTAGTGGGGTGGTAGATGCCAAGTGCCTTTATGGCTCTAATCTGATAGTGGTAGCGGGGTGGTAGATACCTAGTCTCCACTATGGCTCTAATCTGATAGTTGTAGTGGGGTGGAAGATACCTACTCTCCATTATGGCTCTAATCTGATAGTGGTAGTGGGGTGATAGATGCCTAGTGCCCTTATGGCTCTAATCTGATAGTGGTAGTGGGGTGGTAGATACCTAGTCTCCATTATGGCTCTAATCTGATAGTGATAGTGGGGTGGTAGATGCCTAGAGCCCTTATGGCTCTAATCTGATAGTGGTAGTGGGGTGGTAGATGCCTAGTGCCTTTATGGCTCTAATCTGATAGAGGTAGTGGGGTGGTAGATACCTAGTCTCCATTATGGCTCTAATCTAATAGTGGTAGTGGGGTGGTAGATGCCTAGTGCCTTTATGGCTCTAATCTGATAGTGGTAGTGGGGTGGTAGATGCCTAGTGCCTTTATGGCTCTAATCTGATAGTGGTAGTGGGGTGGTAGATGCCTAGTGCCCTTATGGCTCTAATCTGATAGTGGTAGTGGGGTGGTAGATAACTAGTCTCCATTATGGCTCTAATCTGATAGTGGTAGTGGGGTGGTAGATACCTAGTCTCCATTATGGCTCTAAACTGATAGTGGTAGTGGGGTGGTAGATACCTAGTCTCCAATATGGCTTTAATCTGATAGTGGTAGTGGGGTGGTAGATACCTAGTGCCTTTATGGCTCTAATCTGATAGTGGTAGTGGGGTGGTAGATACCTACTCTCCATTATGGCTCTAATCTGATAGTGGTAGTGGGGTGGTTGATGTCTAGTCTCCATTATGGCTCTAATCTGATAGTGGTAGTGGGGTGGTAGATACCTAGTCTCCATTATGGCTCTAATCACATAGTGGTAGTGGGGTGGTAGATACCTAGTCTCCATTATGGCTCTAATCTGATAGAGGTAGAGGGGTGGTAGATACCTAGTCTCCATTATGGCTCTAATCTGATAGTGGTAGTGGGGTGATAGATACCTAGTCTCCATTATGGCTCTAATCTAATAGTGGAAGTGGGGTGGTAGATGTCTAGTGCCTTTATGGCTCTAATCTGATAGTGGTAGTGGGGTGGTAGATACCTAGTCTCCATTATGGCTCTAATCTGATAGTGGTAGTGGGGTGGTAGATACCTAGTCTCCATTATGGCTGTAATCTGATAGTGGTAGTGGGGTGGTAGATGCCTAGTGCCTTTATGGCTCTAATCTGATAGTGGTAGTGGGGTGGTAGATACCTAGTTTCCATTATGGCTCTAATCTGATAGTGGTAGTGGGGTGGTAGATGCCTAGTGCCCTTATGGCTCTAATCTGATAGTGGTAGTGGGGTGGTAGATACCTAGTCTCCATTATGGCTCTAATCTGATAGTGGTAGTGGGGTGGTAGATACCTAGTCTCCATTATGGCTCTAATTTGGTAGCGGTAGTGGGGTGGTAGATACCTAGTCTCCATTATGGCTCTAATCTGATAGTGGTAGTGGGTTGGTAGATACCTAGTCTCTATTATGGCTCTAATCTGGTAGTGGTAGTGGTGTGGTAGATACCTAGTCTCCATTATGCCTCTAATCTGGTAGTGGTAGTGGGGTGGTAGATACCTAGTCTCCATTATGGCTCTAATCTGATAGGGGTAGTGGGGTGGTAGATACCTAGTCTCCATTATGGCTCTAATCTGATAGTGGTAGTGGGGTGGTAGATACCTAGTCTCCATTATGGCTCTAATCTGATAGTGGTAGTGGGGTGGTAGATACCTAGTCTTTATTATGGCTCTAATCTGGTAGTGGTAGTGGTGTGGTAGATACCTAGTCTCCATTATGGCTCTAATCTGGTAGTGGTAGTGGGGTGGTAGATACCTAGTCTCCATTATGGCTCTAATCTGATAGTGGTAGTGGGGTGGTAGATACCTAGTCTCCATTATGGCTCTAATATTGATAGTGGTAGTGGGGTGTTAGATGCCTAGTGCCTTTATGGCTCTATTCTGATAGTGGTAGTGGGGTGGTAGATGCCTAGTGCCCTTATGACTCTAATCTGATAGTGGTAGTGGGGTGGTAGATACCTAGTCTCCATTATGGCTCTAATCTGATAGTGGTAGTGGGGTTGTAGATACCTAGCCTCCATTATGGCTCTAATTTGGTAGTGGTAGTGGGGTGGTAGATACCTAGTCTCCATTATGGCTCTAATCTGGTAGTGGTAGTGGGGTGGAAGATACCTCAGTCTCCATTATGGCTCTAATCTGATAGTGGTAGTGGGTTGGTAGATACCTAGTCTCTATTATGGCTCTAATCTGGTAGTGGTAGTGGTGTGGTAGATACCTAGTCTCCATTATGGCTCTAATCTGGTAGTGGTAGTGGGGTGGTAGATACCTAGTCTCCATTATGGCTCTAATCTGATAGTGGTAGTGGGGTGGTAGATACCTAGTCTCCATTATGGCTCTAATCTGATAGTGGTAGTGGGGTGGTAGATGCCTAGTGCCCTTATGGCTCTAATCTGATAGTGGTAGTGGGGTGGTAGATACCTAGTCTCCATTATGGCTCTAATCTGATAGTGGTAGTGGGGTGGTAGATGCATAGTGCCTTTATGGCTCTAATCTGATAGTGGTAGTTGGGTGGTAGATGCCAAGTGCCTTTATGGCTCTAATCTGATAGTGGTAGCGGGGTGGTAGATACCTAGTCTCCACTATGGCTCTAATCTGATAGTTGTAGTGGGGTGGAAGATACCTAGTCTCCATTATGGCTCTAATCTGATAGAGGTAGAGGGGTGGTAGATACCTAGTCTCCATTATGGCTCTAATCTGATAGTGGTAGTGGGGTGATAGATACCTAGTCTCCATTATGGCTCTAATCTAATAGTGGAAGTGGGGTGGTAGATGTCTAGTGCCTTTATGGCTCTAATCTGATAGTGGTAGTGGGGTGGTAGATACCTAGTCTCCATTATGGCTCTAATCTGATAGTGGTAGTGGGGTGGTAGATACCTAGTCTCCATTATGGCTGTAATCTGATAGTGGTAGTGGGGTGGTAGATGCCTAGTGCCTTTATGGCTCTAATCTGATAGTGGTAGTGGGGTGGTAGATACCTAGTTTCCATTATGGCTCTAATCTGATAGTGGTAGTGGGGTGGTAGATGCCTAGTGCCTTTATGGCTCTAATCTGATAGTGGTAGTGGGGTGGTAGATACCTAGTCTCCATTATGGCTCTAATCTGATAGTGGTAGTGGGGTTGTAGATACCTAGCCTACATTATGGCTCTAATTTGGTAGTGGTAGTGGGGTGGTAGATACCTAGTCTCCATTATGGCTCTAATCTGATAGTGGTAGTGGGTTGGTAGATACCTAGTCTCTATTATGGCTCTAATCTGATAGTGGTAGTGGGGTGGTAGATACCTAGTCTCCATTATGGCTCTAATCTGATAGTGGTAGTGGGGTGGTAGATACCTAGTCTCCATTATGGCTCTAATCTGATAGGGGTAGTGGGGTGGTAGATACCTAGTCTCCATTATGGCTCTAATCTGATAGTGGTAGTGGGGTGGTAGATACCTAGTCTCCATTATGGCTCTAATCTGATAGTGGTAGTGGGGTGGTAGATACCTAGTCTTTATTATGGCTCTAATCTGGTAGTGGTAGTGGTGTGGTAGATACCTAGTCTCCATTATGGCTCTAATCTGGTAGTGGTAGTGGGGTGGTAGATACCTAGTCTCCATTATGGCTCTAATCTGATAGTGGTAGTGGGGTGGTAGATACCTAGTCTCCATTATGGCTCTAATATTGATAGTGGTAGTGGGGTGTTAGATGCCTAGTGCCTTTATGGCTCTATTCTGATAGTGGTAGTGGGGTGGTAGATGCCTAGTGCCCTTATGACTCTAATCTGATAGTGGTAGTGGGGTGGTAGATACCTATTCTCCATTATGGCTCTAATCTGATAGTGGTAGTGGGGTGGTAGATACCTAGTCTCCATTATGGCTCTAATCTGGTAGTGGTAGTGGGGTGGTAGATACCTAGTCTCCATTATGGCTCTAATCTGGTAGTGGTAGTGGGGTGGAAGATACCTAGTCTCCATTATGGCTCTAATCTGATAGTGGTAGTGGGGTGGTAGATGCATAGTGCCTTTATGGCTCTAATCTGATAGTGGTAGTTGGGTGGTAGATGCCAAGTGCCTTTATGGCTCTAATCTGATAGTGGTAGCGGGGTGGTAGATACCTAGTCTCCACTATGGCTCTAATCTGATAGTTGTAGTGGGGTGGAAGATACCTACTCTCCATTATGGCTCTAATCTGATAGTGGTAGTGGGGTGATAGATGCCTAGTGCCCTTATGGCTCTAATCTGATAGTGGTAGTGGGGTGGTAGATACCTAGTCTCCATTATGGCTCTAATCTGATAGTGATAGTGGGGTGGTAGATGCCTAGTGCCCTTATGGCTCTAATCTGATAGTGGTAGTGGGGTGGTAGATACCTAGTCTCCATTATGGCTCTAATCTGAAAGTGGTAGTGGGGTGGTAGATGCCTAGTGCCTTAATGGCTCTAATCTGATAGTGGTAGTGGGGTGGTAGATGCCTAGTGCCTTTATGGCTCTAATCTGATAGAGGTAGTGGGGTGGTAGATACCTAGTCTCCATTATGGCTCTAATCTAATAGTGGTAGTGGGGTGGTAGATGCCTAGTGCCTTTATGGCTCTAATCTGATAGTGGTAGTGGGGTGGTAGATGCCTAGTGCCTTTAGGGCTCTAATCTGATAGTGGTAGTGGGGTGGTAGATACCTAGTTTCCATTATGGCTCTAATCTGGTAGTGGTAGTGGGGTGGTACATACCTAGTCTCCAATATGGCTCTAATCTGATAGTGGTAGTGGGGTGGTAGATACCTAGTGCCTTTATGGCTCTAATCTGATAGTGGTAGTGGGGTGGTAGATACCTAGTCTCCATTATGGCTCTAATCTGATAGTGGTAGTGGGGTGGTTGATGTCTAGTCTCCATTATGGCTCTAATCTGATAGTGGTAGTGGGGTGGTAGATACCTAGTCTCCATTATGGCTCTAATCACATAGTGGTAGTGGGGTGGTAGATACCTAGTCTCCATTATGGCTCTAATCTGATAGAGGTAGAGGGGTGGTAGATACCTAGTCTCCATTATGGCCCTAATCTGATAGTGGTAGTGGGGTGATAGATACCTAGTCTCCATTATGGCTCTAATCTAATAGTGGAAGTGGGGTGGTAGATGTCTAGTGCCTTTATGGCTCTAATCTGATAGTGGTAGTGGGGTGGTAGATACCTAGTCTCCATTATGGCTCTAATCTGATAGTGGTAGTGGGGTGGTAGATGCCTAGTGCCCTTATGGCTCTAATCTGATAGTGGTAGTGGGGTGGTAGATACCTAGTCTCCATTATGGCTCTAATCTGATAGTGGTAGTGGGGTGGTAGATGCATAGTGCCTTTATGGCTCTAATCTGATAGTGGTAGTTGGGTGGTAGATGCCAAGTGCCTTTATGGCTCTAATGTGATAGTGGTAGCGGGGTGGTAGATACCTAGTCTCCACTATGGCTCTAATCTGATAGTTGTAGTGGGGTGGAAGATACCTACTCTCCATTATGGCTCTAATCTGATAGTGGTAGTGGGGTGATAGATGCCTAGTGCCCTTATGGCTCTAATCTGATAGTGGTAGTGGGGTGGTAGATACCTAGTCTCCATTATGGCTCTAATCTGATAGTGATAGTGGGGTGGTAGATGCCTAGTGCCCTTATGGCTCTAATCTGATAGTGGTAGTGGGGTGGTAGATACCTAGTCTCCATTATGGCTCTAATCTAATAGTGGTAGTGGGGTGGTAGATGCCTAGTGCCTTTATGGCTCTAATCTGATAGTGGTAGTGGGGTGGTAGATGCCTAGTGCCTTTAGGGCTCTAATCTGATAGTGGTAGTGGGGTGGTAGATACCTAGTTTCCATTATGGCTCTAATCTGGTAGTGGTAGTGGGGTGGTACATACCTAGTCTCCAATATGGCTCTAATCTGATAGTGGTAGTGGGGTGGTAGATACCTAGTGCCTTTATGGCTCTAATCTGATAGTGGTAGTGGGGTGGTAGATACCTAGTCTCCATTATGGCTCTAATCTGATAGTGGTAGTGGGGTGGTTGATGTCTAGTCTCCATTATGGCTCTAATCTGATAGTGGTAGTGGGGTGGTAGATACCTAGTCTCCATTATGGCTCTAATCACATAGTGGTAGTGGGGTGGTAGATACCTAGTCTCCATTATGGCTCTAATCTGATAGAGGTAGAGGGGTGGTAGATACCTAGTCTCCATTATGGCTCTAATCTAATAGTGGTAGTGGGGTGGTAGATGCCTAGTGCCTTTATGGCTCTAATCTGATAGTGGTAGTGGGGTGGTAGATGCCTAGTGCCTTTAGGGCTCTAATCTGATAGTGGTAGTGGGGTGGTAGATACCTAGTTTCCATTATGGCTCTAATCTGGTAGTGGTAGTGGGGTGGTACATACCTAGTCTCCAATATGGCTCTAATATGATAGTGGTAGTGGGGTGGTAGATACCTAGTGCCTTTATGGCTCTAATCTGATAGTGGTAGTGGGGTGGTAGATACCTAGTCTCCATTATGGCTCTAATCTGATAGTGGTAGTGGGGTGGTTGATGTCTAGTCTCCATTATGGCTCTAATCTGATAGTGGTAGTGGGGTGGTAGATACCTAGTCTCCATTATGGCTCTAATCACATAGTGGTAGTGGGGTGGTAGATACCTAGTCTCCATTATGGCTCTAATCTGATAGAGGTAGAGGGGTGGTAGATACCTAGTCTCCATTATGGCTCTAATCTGATAGTGGTAGTGGGGTGATAGATACCTAGTCTCCATTATGGCTCTAATCTAATAGTGGAAGTGGGGTGGTAGATGTCTAGTGCCTTTATGGCTCTAATCTGATAGTGGTAGTGGGGTGGTAGATACCTAGTCTCCATTATGGCTCTAATCTGATAGTGGTAGTGGGGTGGTAGATACCTAGTCTCCATTATGGCTCTAATCTGATAGTGGTAGTGGGGTGGTAGATGCCTAGTGCCTTTATGGCTCTAATCTGATAGTGGTAGTGGGGTGGTAGATACCTAGTCTCCATTATGGCTCTAATCTGATAGTGGTAGTGGGGTGGTAGATGCCTAGTGCCTTTATGGCTCTAATCTGATAGTGGTAGTGGGGTGGTAGATGCCTAGTGCCCTTATGGCTCTAATCTGATAGTGGTAGTGGAGTGGTAGATACCTAGTTTCCATTATGGCTCTAATCTGATAGTGGTAGTGGGGTGGTAGATACCTAGTCTCCATTATGGCTCTAATCTGATAGTGGTAGTGGGGTGGTAGATACCTAGTCTCCATTATGGCTCTAATCTGATAGTGGTAGTGGGGTGGTAGATGCCTAGTGCCTTTATGGCTATAATCTGATAGTGGTAGTGGGGTGGTAGATGCCTAGTGCCCTTATGGCTCTAATCTGATAGTGGTAGTGGAGTGGTAGATACCTAGTCTCCATTATGGCTCTAATCTGATAGTGGTAGTGGGGTGGTAGATGCCTAGTGCCTTTATGGCTCTAATCTGATAGTGGTAGTGGGGTGATAGATGCCAAGTGCCCTTATGGCTCTAATCTGATAGTGGTAGTGGGGTGGTAGATACCTAATCTCCATTATGGCTCTAATCTGATAGTGGTAGTGGGGTGGTAGATACCTAGTCTCCATTATGGCTCTAATCTGATAGTGGTAGTGGGGTGGTAGATACCTAGTCTCCATTATGGCTCTAATCTGATAGTGGTAGTGGGGTGGAAGATACCTACTCTCCATTATGGCTCTAATCTGATAGAGGTAGTGGGGTGGTAGATACCTAGTCTCCATTATGGCTCTAATCTGATAGTGGTAGTGGGGTGGTAGATACCTAGTCTCCATTATGGCTCTAATCTGATAGTGGTAGTGGGGTGGTAGATACCTAGTCTCCATTATGGCTCTAATCTGGTAGTGGTAGTGGTGTGGTAGATACCTAGTCTCCATTATGGCTCTAATCTGGTAGTGGTAGTGGGGTGGTAGATACCTAGTCTCCATTATGTCTCTAATCTGATAGTGGTAGTGGGTTGGTAGATACCTAGTTTCCATTATGGCTCTAATCTGATAATGGTAGTGGGGTGGTAGATGCCTAGTGCCTTTATGGCTATAATCTGATAGTGGTAGTGGGGTGGTAGATGCCTAGTGCCCTTATGGCTCTAATCTGATAGTGGTAGTGGAGTGGTAGATACCTAGTCTCCATTATGGCTCTAATCTGATAGTGGTAGTGGGGTGGTAGATGCCTAGTGCCTTTATGGCTCTAATCTGATAGTGGTAGTGGGGTGATAGATGCCAAGTGCCCTTATGGCTCTAATCTGATAGTGGTAGTGGGGTGGAAGATACCTACTCTCCATTATGGCTCTAATCTAATAGTGGTAGTGGGGTGGTAGATGCCTAGTGCCTTTATGGCTCTAATCTGATAGTGGTAGTGGGGTGGTAGATGCCTAGTGCCTTTATGGCTCTAATCTGATAGTGGTAGTGGGGTGGTAGATGCCTAGTGCCCTTTTGGCTGTAATCTGATAGTGGTAGTGGGGTGGTAGATAACTAGTCTCCATTATGGCTCTAATCTGATAGTGGTAGTGGGGTGGTAGATACATATCCTCCATTATGGCTCTAATCTGATAGTGGTAGTGGGGTGGTAGATACCTAGTTTCCATTATGGCTCTAATCTGGTAGTGGTAGTGGGGTGGTACATACCTAGTCTCCATTATGGCTCTAATCTGATAGTGGTAGTGGGGTGGTAGATACCTAGTCTCCATTATGGCTCTAATCTGATAGTGGTAGTAGGGTGGTAGATGCCTAGTGCCCTTATGGCTCTAATCTGATAGTGGTAGTGGGGTGGTAGATACCTAGTGCCTTTATGGCTCTAATCTGATAGTGGTAGTGGGGTGGTAGATACCTAGTGTCCATTATGGCTCTAATCTGATAGTGGTAGTGGGGTGGTAGATGCCTAGTCTCCATTATGGCTCTAATCACATAGTGGTAGTGGGGTGGTAGATACCTAGTCTCCATTATGGCTCTAATCTGATAGAGGTAGAGGGGTGGTGGATACCTAGTCTCCATTATGGCTCTAATCTGATAGTGGTAGTGGGGTGATAGATACCTAGTCTCCATTATGGCTCTAATCTAATAGTGGAAGTGGGGTGGTAGATGCCTAGTGCCTTTATGGCTCTAATCTGATAGTGGTAGTGGGGTGGTAGATACCTAGTCTCCATTATGGCTCTAATCTGATAGTGGTAGTGGGGTGGTAGATACCTAGTCTCCATTATGGTTTTAATCTGGTAGTGGTAGTGGTGTGGTAGATACCTAGTCTCCATTATGGCTCTAATCTGGTAGTGGTAGTGGGGTGGTAGATACCTAGTCTCCATTATGGCTCTAATCTGATAGTGGTAGTGGGTTGGTAGATACCTAGTTTCCATTATGGCTCTAATCTGATAATGGTAGTGGGGTGGTAGATGCCTAGTGCCTTTATGGCTCTAATCTGATAGTAGTAGTGGGGTGGTAGATGCCTAGTGCCCATATGGCTCTAATCTGATAGTGGTAGTGGGGTGGTAGATACCTAGTCTCCATTATGGCTCTAATCTGATAGTGGTAGTGGGGTGGTAGATGCCTAGTGCCTTTATGGCTCTAATCTGATAGTGGTAGTGGGGTGGTAGATGCCTAGTGCCCTTATGGCTCTAATCTGATAGTGGTAGTGGGGTGGTAGATACCTAGTCTCCAATATGGCTCTAATCTAATAGAGGTAGTGGGGTGGTAGATACCTAGACTCTATTATGGCTCTAATCTGATAGTGGTAGTGGGGTTGTAGATACCTAGCCTCCATTATGGCTCTAATTTGGTAGTGGTAGTGGGGTGGTAGATACCTAGTCTCCATTATGGCTCTAATCTGGTAGTGGTAGTGGGGTGGAAGATACCTAGTCTCCATTATGGCTCTAATCTGATAGTGGTAGTGGGTTGGTAGATACCTAGTCTCTATTATGGCTCTAATCTGGTAGTGGTAGTGGTGTGGTAGATACCTAGTCTCCATTATGGCTCTAATCTGGTAGTGGTAGTGGGGTGGTAGATACCTAGTCTCCATTATGGCTCTAATCTGATAGTGGTAGTGGGGTGGTAGATACCTAGTCTCCATTATGGCTCTAATATTGATAGTGGTAGTGGGGTGGTAGATGCCTAGTGCCTTTATGGCTCTAATCTGATAGTGGTAGTGGGGTGGTAGATGCCTAGTGCCCTTATGGCTCTAATCTGATAGTGGTAGTGGGGTGGTAGATACCTAGTCTCCAATATGGCTCTAATCTGATAGTGGTAGTGGGGTGGTAGATGCATAGTGCCTTCATGGCTCTAATCTGATAGTGGTAGTGGGGTGGTAGATGTCAAGTGCCCTTATGGCTCTAATCTGATAGTGGTAGCGGGGTGGTAGATACCTAGTCTCCACTATGGCTCTAATCTGATAGTGGTAGTGGGGTGGAAGATACCTAATCTCCATTATGGCTCTAATCTAATAGTGGTAGTGGGGTGGTAGATGCCTAGTGCCTTTATGGCTCTAATCTGATAGTGGTAGTGGGGTGGTAGATGCCTAGTGCCTTTATGGCTCTAATCTGATAGTGGTAGTGGGGTGGTAGATGCCTAGTGCCTTTATGGCTCTAATCTGATAGTGGTAGTGGGGTGGTAGATGCCTAGTGCCCTTATGGCTGTAATCTGATAGTGGTAGTGGGGTGGTAGATAACTAGTCTCCATTATGGCTCTAATCTGATAGTGGTAGTGGGGTGGTAGATACCTAGTCTCCATTATGGCTCTAATCTGATAGTGGTAGTGGGGTGGTAGATACATATCCTCCATTATGGCTCTAATCTGATAGTGGTAGTGGGGTGGTAGATTCCTAGTTTCCATTATGGCTCTAATCTGGTAGTGGTAGTGGGGTGGTACATACCTAGTCTCCATTATGGCTCTAATCTGATAGAGGTAGTGGGGTGGTAGATACCTAGTCTCCATTATGGCTCTAATCTGATAGTGGTAGTGGGGTGGTAGATACCTAGTCTCCATTATGGCTCTAATCTGATAGTGGTAGTGGGGTGGTAGATACCTAGTCTCCATTATGGCTCTAATCTGGTAGTGGTAGTGGTGTGGTAGATACCTAGTCTCCATTATGGCTCTAATCTGGTAGTGGTAGTGGGGTGGTAGATACCTAGTCCCTTTATGGCTCTAATCTGATAGTGGTAGTGGGGTGGTAGATGCCTAGTGCCCTTATGGCTCTAATCTGATAATGGTAGTGGGGTGGTAGATGCCTAGTGCCTTTATGGCTCTAATCTGATAGTGGTATTGGGGTGGTAGATGCCTAGTGCCCTTATGGCTCTAATCTGATAGTGGTAGTGGAGTGGTAGATACCTAGTCTCCATTATGGCTCTAATCTGATAGTGGTAGTGGGGTGGTAGATGCCTAGTGCCTTTATGGCTCTAATCTGATAGTGGTAGTGGGGTGATAGATGCCAAGTGCCCTTATGGCTCTAATCTGATAGTGGTAGTGGGGTGGAAGATACCTACTCTCCATTATGGCTCTAATCTAATAGTGGTAGTGGGGTGGTAGATGCCTAGTGCCTTTATGGCTCTAATCTGATAGTGGTAGTGGGGTGGTAGATGCCTAGTGCCTTTATGGCTCTAATCTGATAGTGGTAGTGGGGTGGTAGATGCCTAGTGCCCTTTTGGCTGTAATCTGATAGTGGTAGTGGGGTGGTAGATAACTAGTCTCCATTATGGCTCTAATCTGATAGTGGTAGTGGGTTGGTAGATACCTAGTTTCCATTATGGCTCTAATCTGATAATGGTAGTGGGGTGGTAGATGCCTAGTGCCTTTATGGCTCTAATCTGATAGTAGTAGTGGGGTGGTAGATGCCTAGTGCCCATATGGCTCTAATCTGATAGTGGTAGTGGGGTGGTAGATACCTAGTCTCCATTATGGCTCTAATCTGATAGTGGTAGTGGGGTGGTAGATGCCTAGTGCCTTTATGGCTCTAATCTGATAGTGGTAGTGGGGTGGTAGATGCCTAGTGCCCTTATGGCTCTAATCTGATAGTGGTAGTGGGGTGGTAGATACCTAGTCTCCAATATGGCTCTAATCTGATAGAGGTAGTGGGGTGGTAGATACCTAGACTCTATTATGGCTCTAATCTGATAGTGGTAGTGGGGTTGTAGATACCTAGCCTCCATTATGGCTCTAATTTGGTAGTGGTAGTGGGGTGGTAGATACCTAGTCTCCATTATGGCTCTAATCTGGTAGTGGTAGTGGGGTGGAAGATACCTAGTCTCCATTATGGCTCTAATCTGATAGTGGTAGTGGGTTGGTAGATACCTAGTCTCTATTATGGCTCTAATCTGGTAGTGGTAGTGGTGTGGTAGATACCTAGTCTCCATTATGGCTCTAATCTGGTAGTGGTAGTGGGGTGGTAGATACCTAGTCTCCATTATGGCTCTAATCTGATAGTGGTAGTGGGGTGGTAGATACCTAGTCTCCATTATGGCTCTAATATTGATAGTGGTAGTGGGGTGGTAGATGCCTAGTGCCTTTATGGCTCTAATCTGATAGTGGTAGTGGGGTGGTAGATGCCTAGTGCCCTTATGGCTCTAATCTGATAGTGGTAGTGGGGTGGTAGATACCTAGTCTCCAATATGGCTCTAATCTGATAGTGGTAGTGGGGTGGTAGATGCATAGTGCCTTCATGGCTCTAATCTGATAGTGGTAGTGGGGTGGTAGATGTCAAGTGCCCTTATGGCTCTAATCTGATAGTGGTAGCGGGGTGGTAGATACCTAGTCTCCACTATGGCTCTAATCTGATAGTGGTAGTGGGGTGGAAGATACCTAATCTCCATTATGGCTCTAATCTAATAGTGGTAGTGGGGTGGTAGATGCCTAGTGCCTTTATGGCTCTAATCTGATAGTGGTAGTGGGGTGGTAGATGCCTAGTGCCTTTATGGCTCTAATCTGATAGTGGTAGTGGGGTGGTAGATGCCTAGTGCCTTTATGGCTCTAATCTGATAGTGGTAGTGGGGTGGTAGATGCCTAGTGCCCTTATGGCTGTAATCTGATAGTGGTAGTGGGGTGGTAGATAACTAGTCTCCATTATGGCTCTAATCTGATAGTGGTAGTGGGGTGGTAGATACCTAGTCTCCATTATGGCTCTAATCTGATAGTGGTAGTGGGGTGGTAGATACATATCCTCCATTATGGCTCTAATCTGATAGTGGTAGTGGGGTGGTAGATTCCTAGTTTCCATTATGGCTCTAATCTGGTAGTGGTAGTGGGGTGGTACATACCTAGTCTCCATTATGGCTCTAATCTGATAGAGGTAGTGGGGTGGTAGATACCTAGTCTCCATTATGGCTCTAATCTGATAGTGGTAGTGGGGTGGTAGATACCTAGTCTCCATTATGGCTCTAATCTGATAGTGGTAGTGGGGTGGTAGATACCTAGTCTCCATTATGGCTCTAATCTGGTAGTGGTAGTGGTGTGGTAGATACCTAGTCTCCATTATGGCTCTAATCTGGTAGTGGTAGTGGGGTGGTAGATACCTAGTCTCCATTATGGCTCTAATCTGATAGTGGTAGTGGGGTGGTAGATACCTAGTTTCCATTATGGCTCTAATCTGATAGTGGTAGTGGGGTGGTAGATGCCTAGTGCCTTTATGGCTATAATCTGATAGTGGTATTGGGGTGGTAGATGCCTAGTGCCCTTATGGCTCTAATCTGATAGTGGTAGTGGAGTGGTAGATACCTAGTCTCCATTATGGCTCTAATCTGATAGTGGTAGTGGGGTGGTAGATGCCTAGTGCCTTTATGGCTCTAATCTGATAGTGGTAGTGGGGTGATAGATGCCAAGTGCCCTTATGGCTCTAATCTGATAGTGGTAGTGGGGTGGAAGATACCTACTCTCCATTATGGCTCTAATCTAATAGTGGTAGTGGGGTGGTAGATGCCTAGTGCCTTTATGGCTCTAATCTGATAGTGGTAGTGGGGTGGTAGATGCCTAGTGCCTTTATGGCTCTAATCTGATAGTGGTAGTGGGGTGGTAGATGCCTAGTGCCCTTTTGGCTGTAATCTGATAGTGGTAGTGGGGTGGTAGATAACTAGTCTCCATTATGGCTCTAATCTGATAGTGGTAGTGGGGTGGTAGATACCTAGTCTCCATTATGGCTCTAATCTGATAGTGGTAGTGGGGTGGTAGATACATATCCTCCATTATGGCTCTAATCTGATAGTGGTAGTGGGGTGGTAGATACCTAGTTTCCATTATGGCTCTAATCTGGTAGTGGTAGTGGGGTGGTACATACCTAGTCTCCATTATGGCTCTAATCTGATAGTGGTAGTGGGGTGGTAGATACCTAGTCTCCATTATGGCTCTAATCTGATAGTGGTAGTGGGGTGGTAGATGCCTAGTGCCCTTATGGCTCTAATCTGATAGTGGTAGTGGGGTGGTAGATACCTAGTGCCTTTATGGCTCTAATCTGATAGTGGTAGTGGGGTGGTAGATACCTAGTGTCCATTATGGCTCTAATCTGATAGTGGTAGTGGGGTGGTTGATGTCTAGTCTCCATTATGGCTCTAATCTGATAGTGGTAGTGGGGTGGTAGATGCCTAGTCTCCATTATGGCTCTAATCACATAGTGGTAGTGGGGTGGTAGATACCTAGTCTCCATTATGGCTCTAATCTGATAGAGGTAGAGGGGTGGTGGATACCTAGTCTCCATTATGGCTCTAATCTGATAGTGGTAGTGGGGTGATAGATACCTAGTCTCCATTATGGCTCTAATCTAATAGTGGAAGTGGGGTGGTAGATGCCTAGTGCCTTTATGGCTCTAATCTGATAGTGGTAGTGGGGTGGTAGATACCTAGACTCCATTATGGCTCTAATCTGATAGTGGTAGTGGGGTGGTAGATACCTAGTCTCCATTATGGCTCTAATCTGGTAGTGGTAGTGGTGTGGTAGATACCTAGTCTCCATTATGGCTCTAATCTGGTAGTGGTAGTGGGGTGGTAGATGCATAGTGCCTTCATGGCTCTAATCTGATAGTGGTAGTGGGGTGGTAGATGTCAAGTGCCCTTATGGCTCTAATCTGATAGTGGTAGCGGGGTGGTAGATACCTAGTCTCCACTATGGCTCTAATCTGATAGTGGTAGTGGGGTGGAAGATACCTAATCTCCATTATGGCTCTAATCTGATAGTGGTAGTGGGGTGGTAGATGCCTAGTGCCTTTATGGCTCTAATCTGATAGTGGTAGTGGGGTGGTAGATGCCTAGTGCCTTTATGGCTCTAATCTGATAGTGGTAGTGGGGTGGTAGATGCCTAGTGCCTTTATGGCTCTAATCTGATAGTGGTAGTGGGGTGGTAGATGCCTAGTGCCCTTATGGCTGTAATCTGATAGTGGTAGTGGGGTGGTAGATAACTAGTCTCCATTATGGCTCTAATCTGATAGTGGTAGTGGGGTGGTAGATACCTAGTCTCCATTATGGCTCTAATCTGATAGTGGTAGTGGGGTGGTAGATACATATCCTCCATTATGGCTCTAATCTGATAGTGGTAGTGGGGTGGTAGATTCCTAGTTTCCATTATGGCTCTAATCTGGTAGTGGTAGTGGGGTGGTACATACCTAGTCTCCATTATGGCTCTAATCTGATAGAGGTAGTGGGGTGGTAGATACCTAGTCTCCATTATGGCTCTAATCTGATAGTGGTAGTGGGGTGGTAGATACCTAGTCTCCATTATGGCTCTAATCTGATAGTGGTAGTGGGGTGGTAGATACCTAGTCTCCATTATGGCTCTAATCTGGTAGTGGTAGTGGTGTGGTAGATACCTAGTCTCCATTATGGCTCTAATCTGGTAGTGGTAGTGGGGTGGTAGATACCTAGTCTCCATTATGGCTCTAATCTGATAGTGGTAGTGGGTTGGTAGATACCTAGTTTCCATTATGGCTCTAATCTGATAATGGTAGTGGGGTGGTAGATGCCTAGTGCCTTTATGGCTATAATCTGATAGTGGTATTGGGGTGGTAGATGCCTAGTGCCCTTATGGCTCTAATCTGATAGTGGTAGTGGAGTGGTAGATACCTAGTCTCCATTATGGCTCTAATCTGATAGTGGTAGTGGGGTGGTAGATGCCTAGTGCCTTTATGGCTCTAATCTGATAGTGGTAGTGGGGTGATAGATGCCAAGTGCCCTTATGGCTCTAATCTGATAGTGGTAGTGGGGTGGAAGATACCTACTCTCCATTATGGCTCTAATCTAATAGTGGTAGTGGGGTGGTAGATGCCTAGTGCCTTTATGGCTCTAATCTGATAGTGGTAGTGGGGTGGTAGATGCCTAGTGCCTTTATGGCTCTAATCTGATAGTGGTAGTGGGGTGGTAGATGCCTAGTGCCCTTTTGGCTGTAATCTGATAGTGGTAGTGGGGTGGTAGATAACTAGTCTCCATTATGGCTCTAATCTGATAGTGGTAGTGGGGTGGTAGATACCTAGTCTCCATTATGGCTCTAATCTGATAGTGGTAGTGGGGTGGTAGATACATATCCTCCATTATGGCTCTAATCTGATAGTGGTAGTGGGGTGGTAGATACCTAGTTTCCATTATGGCTCTAATCTGGTAGTGGTAGTGGGGTGGTACATACCTAGTCTCCATTATGGCTCTAATCTGATAGTGGTAGTGGGGTGGTAGATACCTAGTCTCCATTATGGCTCTAATCTGATAGTGGTAGTGGGGTGGTAGATGCCTAGTGCCCTTATGGCTCTAATCTGATAGTGGTAGTGGGGTGGTAGATACCTAGTGCCTTTATGGCTCTAATCTGATAGTGGTAGTGGGGTGGTAGATACCTAGTGTCCATTATGGCTCTAATCTGATAGTGGTAGTGGGGTGGTTGATGTCTAGTCTCCATTATGGCTCTAATCTGATAGTGGTAGTGGGGTGGTAGATGCCTAGTCTCCATTATGGCTCTAATCACATAGTGGTAGTGGGGTGGTAGATACCTAGTCTCCATTATGGCTCTAATCTGATAGAGGTAGAGGGGTGGTGGATACCTAGTCTCCATTATGGCTCTAATCTGATAGTGGTAGTGGGGTGATAGATACCTAGTCTCCATTATGGCTCTAATCTAATAGTGGAAGTGGGGTGGTAGATGCCTAGTGCCTTTATGGCTCTAATCTGATAGTGGTAGTGGGGTGGTAGATACCTAGTCTCCATTATGGCTCTAATCTGATAGTGGTAGTGGGGTGGTAGATACCTAGTCTCCATTATGGCTCTAATCTGGTAGTGGTAGTGGTGTGGTAGATACCTAGTCTCCATTATGGCTCTAATCTGGTAGTGGTAGTGGGGTGGTAGATACCTAGTCTCCATTATGGCTCTAATCTGATAGTGGTAGTGGGTTGGTAGATACCTAGTTTCCATTATGGCTCTAATCTGATAATGGTAGTGGGGTGGTAGATGCCTAGTGCCTTTATGGCTCTAATCTGATAGTAGTAGTGGGGTGGTAGATGCCTAGTGCCCATATGGCTCTAATCTGATAGTGGTAGTGGGGTGGTAGATACCTAGTCTCCATTATGGCTCTAATCTGATAGTGGTAGTGGGGTGGTAGATGCCTAGTGCCTTTATGGCTCTAATCTGATAGTGGTAGTGGGGTGGTAGATGCCTAGTGCCCTTATGGCTCTAATCTGATAGTGGTAGTGGGGTGGTAGATACCTAGACTCTATTATGGCTCTAATCTGATAGTGGTAGTGGGGTTGTAGATACCTAGCCTCCATTATGGCTCTAATTTGGTAGTGGTAGTGGGGTGGTAGATACCTAGTCTCCATTATGGCTCTAATCTGGTAGTGGTAGTGGGGTGGAAGATACCTAGTCTCCATTATGGCTCTAATCTGATAGTGGTAGTGGGTTGGTAGATACCTAGTCTCTATTATGGCTCTAATCTGGTAGTGGTAGTGGTGTGGTAGATACCTAGTCTCCATTATGGCTCTAATCTGGTAGTGGTAGTGGGGTGGTAGATACCTAGTCTCCATTATGGCTCTAATCTGATAGTGGTAGTGGGGTGGTAGATACCTAGTCTCCATTATGGCTCTAATATTGATAGTGGTAGTGGGGTGGTAGATGCCTAGTGCCTTTATGGCTCTAATCTGATAGTGGTAGTGGGGTGGTAGATGCCTAGTGCCCTTATGGCTCTAATCTGATAGTGGTAGTGGGGTGGTAGATACCTAGTCTCCAATATGGCTCTAATCTGATAGTGGTAGTGGGGTGGTAGATGCATAGTGCCTTCATGGCTCTAATCTGATAGTGGTAGTGGGGTGGTAGATGTCAAGTGCCCTTATGGCTCTAATCTGATAGTGGTAGCGGGGTGGTAGATACCTAGTCTCCACTATGGCTCTAATCTGATAGTGGTAGTGGGGTGGAAGATACCTAATCTCCATTATGGCTCTAATCTAATAGTGGTAGTGGGGTGGTAGATGCCTAGTGCCTTTATGGCTCTAATCTGATAGTGGTAGTGGGGTGGTAGATGCCTAGTGCCTTTATGGCTCTAATCTGATAGTGGTAGTGGGGTGGTAGATGCCTAGTGCCTTTATGGCTCTAATCTGATAGTGGTAGTGGGGTGGTAGATGCCTAGTGCCCTTATGGCTGTAATCTGATAGTGGTAGTGGGGTGGTAGATAACTAGTCTCCATTATGGCTCTAATCTGATAGTGGTAGTGGGGTGGTAGATACCTAGTCTCCATTATGGCTCTAATCTGATAGTGGTAGTGGGGTGGTAGATACATATCCTCCATTATGGCTCTAATCTGATAGTGGTAGTGGGGTGGTAGATACCTAGTTTCCATTATGGCTCTAATCTGGTAGTGGTAGTGGGGTGGTACATACCTAGTCTCCATTATGGCTCTAATCTGATAGTGGTAGTGGGGTGGTAGATACCTAGTCTCCATTATGGCTCTAATCTGATAGTGGTAGTGGGGTGGTAGATGCCTAGTGCCTTTATGGCTCTAATCTGATAGTGGTAGTGGGGTGGTAGATGCCTAGTGCCCTTATGGCTCTAATCTGGTAGTGGGGTGGTAGATACCTAGTGCCTTTATGGCTCTAATCTGATAGTGGTAGTGGGGTGGTAGATACCTAGTGTCCATTATGGCTCTAATCTGATAGTGGTAGTGGGGTGGTTGATGTCTAGTCTCCATTATGGCTCTAATCTGATAGTGGTAGTGGGGTGGTAGATACCTAGTCTCCATTATGGCTCTAATCACATAGTGGTAGTGGGGTGGTAGATACCTAGTCTCCATTATGGCTCTAATCTGATAGAGGTAGAGGGGTGGTAGATACCTAGTCTCCATTATGGCTCTAATCTGATAGTGGTAGTGGGGTGGTAGATACCTAGTCTCCATTATGGCTCTAATCACATAGTGGTAGTGGGGTGGTAGATACCTAGTCTCCATTATGGCTCTAATCTGATAGAGGTAGAGGGGTGGTAGATACCTAGTCTCCATTATGGCTCTAATCTGATAGTGGTAGTGGGGTGATAGATACCTAGTCTCCATTATGGCTCTAATCTAATAGTGGAAGTGGGGTGGTAGATGCCTAGTGCCTTTATGGCTCTAATCTGATAGTGGTAGTGGGGTGGTAGATACCTAGTCTCCATTATGGCTCTAATCTGATAGTGGTAGTGGGGTGGTAGATACCTAGTTTCCATTATGGCTCTAATCTGGTAGTGGTAGTGGGGTGGTACATACCTAGTCTCCATTATGGCTCTAATCTGATTGTGGTAGTGGGGTGGTAGATACCTAGTCTCCATTATGGCTCTAATCTGATAGTGGTAGTGGGGTGGTAGATGCCTAGTGCCTTTATGGCTCTAATCTGATAGTGGTAGTGGGGTGGTAGATGCCTAGTGCCCTTATGGCTCTAATCTGATAGTGGTAGTGGAGTGGTAGATACCTAGTTTCCATTATGGCTCTAATCTGGTAGTGGTAGTGGGGTGGTAGATACCTAGTCTCCATTATGGCTCTAATCTGATATTGGTAGTGGGGTGGTAGATACCTAGTTTCCATTATGGCTCTAATCTGATAATGGTAGTGGGGTGGTAGATGCCTAGTGCCTTTATGGCTCTAATCTGATAGTGGTAGTGGGGTGGTAGATGCCTAGTGCCCATATGGCTCTAATCTGATAGTGGTAGTGGGGTGGTAGATACCTAGTCTCCATTATGGCTCTAATCTGATAGTGGTAGTGGGGTGGTAGATGCCTAGTGCCTTTATGGCTCTAATCTGATAGTGGTAGTGGGGTGGTAGATGCCTAGTGCCCTTATGGCTCTAATCTGATAGTGGTAGTGGGGTGGTAGATACCTAGTCTCCAATATGGCTCTAATCTGATAGAGGTAGTGGGGTGATAGATACCTAGTCTCTATTATGGCTCTAATCTGATAGTGGTAGTGGGGTTGTAGATACCTAGCCTCCATTATGGCTCTAATTTGGTAGTGGTAGTGGGGTGGTAGATACCTAGTCTCTATTATGGCTCTAATCTGGTAGTGGTGTGGTAGATACCTAGTCTCCATTATGGCTCTAATCTGGTAGTGGTAGTGGGGTGGTAGATACCTAGTCTCCATTATGGCTCTAATATTGATAGTGGTAGTGGTGTGGTAGATGCCTAGTGCCTTTATGGCTCTAATCTGATAGTGGTAGTGGGGTGGTAGATGCCTAGTCTCCAATATGGCTCTAATCTGATAGTGGTAGTGGGGTGGTAGATGCATAGTGCCTTCCTGGCTCTAATCTGATAGTGGTAGTGGGGTGGTAGATGTCAAGTGCCCTTATGGCTCTAATCTGATAGTGGTAGCGGGGTGGTAGATACCTAGTCTCCACTATGGCTCTAATCTGATAGTGGTAGTGGGGTGGAAGATACCTACTCTCCATTATGGCTCTAATCTAATAGTGGTAGTGGGGTGGTAGATGCCTAGTGCCTTTATGGCTCTAATCTGATAGTGGTAGTGGGGTGGTAGATGTCTAGTGCCTTTATGGCTCTAATCTGATAGTGGTAGTGGGGTGGTAGATGCCTAGTGCCTTTATGGCTCTAATCTGATAGTGGTAGTAGGGTGGTAGATGCCTAGTGGCCCTTATGGCTGTAATCTGATAGTGGTAGTGGGGTGGTAGATAACTAGTCTCCATTATGGCTCTAATCTGATAGTGGTAGTGGGGTGGTAGATACCTAGTCTCCATTATGGCTCTAATCTGATAGTGGTAGTGGGGTGGTAGATACATATCCTCCATTATGTCTCTAATCTGATAGTGGTAGTGGGGTGGTAGATACCTAGTTTCCATTATGGCTCTAATCTGGTAGTGGTAGTGGGGTGGTACATACCTAGTCTCCATTATGGCTCTAATCTGATAGTGGTAGTGGGGTGGTAGATACCTAGTCTCCATTATGTCTCTAATCTGATAGTGGTAGTGGGGTGGTAGATGCCTAGTGCCTTTATGGCTCTAATCTGATAGTGGTAGTGGGGTGGTAGATACCTAGTGCCTTTATGGCTCTAATCTGATAGTGGTAGTGGGGTGGTAGATACCTAGTGTCCATTATGGCTCTAATCTGATAGTGGTAGTGGGGTGGTTGATGTCTAGTCTCCATTATGGCTCTAATTTGATAGTGGTAGTGGGGTGGTAGATACCTAGTCTCCATTATGGCTCTAATCACATAGTGGTAGTGGGGTGGTAGATACCTAGTCTCCATTATGGCTCTAATCTGATAGAGGTAGAGGGGTGGTAGATACCTAGTCTCCATTATGGCTCTAATCTGATAGTGGTAGTGGGGTGATAGATACCTAGTCTCCATTATGGCTCTAATCTAATAGTGGAAGTGGGGTGGTAGATGCCTAGTGCCTTTATGGCTCTAATCTGATAGTGGTAGTGGGGTGGTAGATACCTAGTCTCCATTATGGCTCTAATCTGATAGTGGTAGTGGGGTGGTAGATACCTAGTCTCCATTATGGCTCTAATCTGATAGTGGTAGTGGGGTGGAAGATACCTAGTTTCCATTATGGCTCTAATCTGGTAGTGGTAGTGGGGTGGTACATACCTAGTCTCCATTATGGCTCTAATCTGATTGTGGTAGTGGGGTGGTAGATACCTAGTCTCCATTATGGCTCTAATCTGATAGTGGTAGTGGGGTGGTAGATGCCTAGTGCCCTTATGGCTCTAATCTGATAGTGGTAGTGGGGTGGTAGATGCCTAGTGCCCTTATGGCTCTAATCTGATAGTGGTAGTGGA
Organism: Salvelinus alpinus; assembly: GCF_045679555.1. NCBI lineage: Eukaryota > Metazoa > Chordata > Actinopteri > Salmoniformes > Salmonidae > Salvelinus > Salvelinus alpinus. The sequence continues at coordinate 98,533,193 of NC_092091.1, forward strand.
GTGGTAGATACCTAGTTTCCATTATGGCTCTAATCTGGTAGTGGTAGTGGGGTGGTAGATACCTAGTCTCCATTATGGCTCTAATCTGATAGTGGTAGTGGGGTGGTAGATACCTAGTCTCCATTATGGCTCTAATCTGATAGTGGTAGTGGGGTGGTAGATGCCTAGTGCCTTTATGGCTATAATCTGATAGTGGTAGTGGGGTGGTAGATGCCTAGTGCCCTTATGGCTCTAATCTGATAGTGGTAGTAGAGTGGTAGATACCTAGTCTCCATTATGGCTCTAATCTGATAGTGGTAGTGGGGTGGTAGATGCCTAGTGCCTTTATGGCTCTAATCTGATAGTGGTAGTTGGGTGATAGATGCCTAGTGCCCTTATGGCTCTAATCTGATAGTGGTAGTGGGGTGGTAGATACCTAGTCTCCATGATGGCTCTAATCTGGTAGTGGTAGTGGGGTGGTAGATACCTAGTCTCCAGTATGGCTCTAATCTGATAGTGGTAGTGGGGTGGTAGATACCTAGTCTCCATTATGGCTCTAATCTGATAGTGGTAGTGGGGTGGAAGATACCTACTCTCCATTATGGCTCTAATCTGATAGAGGTAGTGGGGTGGTAGATACCTAGTCTCCATTATGGCTCTAATCTGATAGTGGTAGTGGGGTGGTAGATACCTAGTCTCCATTATGGCTCTAATCTGATAGTGGTAGTGGGGTGGTAGATACCTAGTCTCCATTATGGCTCTAATCTGATAGTGGTAGTGGGGTGGTAGATACCTAGTCTCCATTATGGCTCTAATCTGGTAGTGGTAGTGGGGTGGTAGATACCTAGTCTCCATTATGGCTCTCATCTGATAGTGGTAGTGGGTTGGTAGATACCTAGTTTCCATTATGGCTCTAATCTGATAATGGTAGTGGGGCGGTAGATGCCTAGTGCCTTTATGGCTCTAATCTGATAGTGGTAGTGGGGTGGTAGATACCTAGTCTCCATTATGGCTCTAATCTGATGGTGGTAGTGGGGTGGTAGATGCCTAGTGCCTTTATGGCTCTAATCTGATAGTGGTAGTGGGGTGATAGATGCCTAGTCCCCTGATGGCTCTAATCTGATAGTGGTAGTGGGGTGGTAGATACCTAGTCTCCATTATGGCTCTAATCTGATAGTGGTAGTGGGGTTGTAGATACCTAGCCTACATTATGGCTCTAATTTGGTAGTGGTAGTGGGGTGGTAGATACCTAGTCTCCATTATGGCTCTAATCTGATAGTGGTAGTGGGGTGGTAGATACCTAGTCTCCATTATGGCTCTAATCTGATAGTGGTAGTGGGGTGGAAGATACCTACTCTCCATTATGGCTCTAATCTGATAGAGGTAGTGGGGTGGTAGATACCTAGTCTCCATTATGGCTCTAATCTGATAGTGGTAGTGGGGTGGTAGATACCTAGTCTCCATTATGGCTCTAATCTGATAGTGGTAGTGGGGTGGTAGATACCTAGTCTCCATTATGGCTCTAATCTGGTAGTGGTAGTGGTGTGGTAGATACCTAGTCTCCATTATGGCTCTAATCTGGTAGTGGTAGTGGGGTGGTAGATACCTAGTCTCCATTATGGCTCTAATCTGATAGTGGTAGTGGGTTGGTAGATACCTAGTTTCCATTATGGCTCTAATCTGATAATGGTAGTGGGGTGGTAGATGCCTAGTGCCTTTATGGCTCTAATCTGATAGTGGTAGTGGGGTGGTAGATGCCTAGTGCCCATATGGCTCTAATCTGATAGTGGTAGTGGGGTGGAAGATACCTAGTCTCCATTATGGCTCTAATCTGATAGTGGTAGTGGGTTGGTAGATACCTAGTCTCTATTGTGGCTCTAATCTGGTAGTGGTAGTGGTGTGGTTGATACCTAGTCTCCATTATGGCTCTAATCTGGTAGTGGTAGTGGGGTGGTAGATACCTAGTCTCCATTATGGCTCTAATATTGATAGTGGTAGTGGGGTGGTAGATGCCTAGTGCCTTTATGGCTCTAATCTGATAGTGGTAGTGGGGTGGTAGATGCCTAGTGCCCTTATGGCTCTAATCTGATAGTGGTAGTGGGTGGTAGATACCTAGTCTCCAATATGGCTCAAATCTGATAGAGGTAGTGGGTTGGTAGATACCTAGTCTCCATTATGGCTCTAATCTAATAGTGGTAGTGGGGTTGTAGATACCTAGCCTCCATTATGGCTCTAATTTGGTATTGGTAGTGGGGTGGTAGATACCTAGTCTCCATTATGGCTCTAATCTGGTAGTGGTAGTGGGGTGGAAGATACCTAGTCTCCATTATGGCTCTAATCTGATAGTGGTAGTGGGTTGGTAGATACCTAGTCTCTATTATGGCTCTAATCTGGTAGTGGTAGTGGTGTGGTAGATACCTAGTCTCCATTATGGCTCTAATCTGGTAGTGGTAGTGGGGTGGTAGATACCTAGTCTCCATTATGGCTCTAATCTGATAGTGGTAGTGGGGTGGTAGATACCTAGTCTCCATTATGGCTCTAATATTGATAGTGGTAGTGGGGTGGTAGATGCCTAGTGCCTTTATGGCTCTAATCTGATAGTGGTAGTGGGGTGGTAGATGCCTAGTGCCCTTATGGCTCTAATATGATAGTGGTAGTGGGGTGGTAGATACCTAGTCTCCAATATGGCACTAATCTGATAGTGGTAGTGGGGTGGTAGATGCATAGTGCCTTTATGGCTCTAATCTGATAGTGGTAGTGGGGTGGTAGATGCCAAGTGCCCTTATGGCTCTAATCTGATAGTGGTAGCGGGGTGGTAGATACCTAGTCTCCACTATGGCTCTAATCTGATAGTGGTAGTGGGGTGGAAGATACCTACTCTCCATTATGGCTCTAATCTGATAGTGGTAGTGGGGTGATAGATGCCTAGTGCCCTTATGGCTCTAATCTGATAGTGGTAGTGGGGTGGTAGATACCTAGTCTCCATTATGGCTCTAATCTGATAGTGATAGTGGGGTGGTAGATGCCTAGTGCCCTTATGGCTCTAATCTGATAGTGGTAGTGGGGTGGTAGATACCTAGTCTCCATTATGGCTCTAATCTGATAGTGGTAGTGGGGTGGTAGATGACAAGTACCTTTATGGCTCTAATCTGATAGAGGTAGTGCGGTGGTAGATACCTAGTCTCCATTATGGCTCTAATCTAATAGTGGTAGTGGGTTGGTAGATGCCTAGTGCCTTTATGGCTCTAATCTGATAGTGGTAGTGGGGTGGTAGATGCCTAGTGCCCTTATGGCTCTAATCTGATAGTGGTAGTGGGGTGGTAGATGCCTAATGCCTTTATGGCTCTAATCTGATAGTGGTAGTGGGGTGGTAGATGCCTAGTGCCCTTATGGCTCTAATCTGATAGTGGTAGTGGGGTGGTAGATAACTAGTCTCCATTATGGCTCTAATCTGATAGTGGTAGTGGGGTGGTAGATACCTAGTCTCCATTATGGCTCTAATCTGATAGTGGTAGTGGGGTGGTAGATACCTATCCTCCATTATGGCTCTAATCTGATAGTGGTAGTGGGGTGGTAGATACCTAGTCTCCAATATGGCACTAATCTGATAGTGGTAGTGGGGTGGTAGATGCATAGTGCCTTTATGGCTCTAATCTGATAGTGGTAGTGGGGTGGTAGATGCCAAGTGCCCTTATGGCTCTAATCTGATAGTGGTAGCGGGGTGGTAGATACCTAGTCTCCACTATGGCTCTAATCTGATAGTGGTAGTGGGGTGGAAGATACCTACTCTCCATTATGGCTCTAATCTGATAGTGGTAGTGGGGTGATAGATGCCTAGTGCCCTTATGGCTCTAATCTGATAGTGGTAGTGGGGTGGTAGATACCTAGTCTCCATTATGGCTCTAATCTGATAGTGATAGTGGGGTGGTAGATGCCTAGTGCCCTTATGGCTCTAATCTGATAGTGGTAGTGGGGTGGTAGATACCTAGTCTCCATTATGGCTCTAATCTGATAGTGGTAGTGGGGTGGTAGATACCTTTATGGCTCTAATCTGATAGAGGTAGTGCGGTGGTAGATACCTAGTCTCCATTATGGCTCTAATCTAATAGTGGTAGTGGGTTGGTAGATGCCTAGTGCCTTTATGGCTCTAATCTGATAGTGGTAGTGGGGTGGTAGATGCCTAGTGCCTTTATGGCTCTAATCTGATAGTGGTAGTGGGGTGGTAGATGCCTAATGCCTTTATGGCTCTAATCTGATAGTGGTAGTGGGGTGGTAGATGCCTAGTGCCCTTATGGCTCTAATCTGATAGTGGTAGTGGGGTGGTAGATAACTAGTCTCCATTATGGCTCTAATCTGATAGTGGTAGTGGGGTGGTAGATACCTAGTCTCCATTATGGCTCTAATCTGATAGTGGTAGTGGGGTGGTAGATACCTATCCTCCATTATGGCTCTAATCTGATAGTGGTAGTGGGGTGGTAGATACCTAGTTTCCATTATGGCTCTAATCTGGTAGTGGTAGTGGGGTGGTACATACCTAGTCTCCATTATGGCTCTAATCTGATAGAGGTAGTGGGGTGGTAGATACCTAGTCTCCATTATGGCTCTAATCTAATAGTGGTAGTGGGGTTGTAGATACCTAGCCTCCATTATGGCTCTAATTTGGTAGTGGTAGTGGGGTGGTAGATACCTAGTCTCCATTATGGCTCTAATCTGGTAGTGGTAGTGGGGTGGAAGATACCTAGTCTCCATTATGGCTCTAATCTGATAGTGGTAGTGGGTTGGTAGATACCTAGTCTCTATTATGGCTCTAATCTGGTAGTGGTAGTGGTGTGGTAGATACCTAGTCTCCATTATGGCTCTAATCTGGTAGTGGTAGTGGGGTGGTAGATACCTAGTCTCCATTATGGCTCTAATCTGATAGTGGTAGTGGGGTGGTAGATACCTAGTCTCCATTATGGCTCTAATATTGATAGTGGTAGTGGGGTGGTAGATGCCTAGTGCCTTTATGGCTCTAATCTGATAGTGGTAGTGGGGTGGTAGATGCCTAGTGCCCTTATGGCTCTAATATGATAGTGGTAGTGGGGTGGTAGATACCTAGTCTCCAATATGGCACTAATCTGATAGTGGTAGTGGGCTGGTAGATGCATAGTGCCTTTATGGCTCTAATCTGATAGTGGTAGTGGGGTGGTAGATGCCTACTCTCCATTATGGCTCTAATCTGATAGTGGTAGTGGGGTGGAAGATACCTACTCTCCATTATGGCTCTAATCTGATAGTGGTAGTGGGGTGATAGATGCCTAGTGCCCTTATGGCTCTAATCTGATAGTGGTAGTGGGGTGGTAGATACCTAGTCTCCATTATGGCTCTAATCTGATAGTGATAGTGGGGTGGTAGATGCCTAGTGCCCTTATGGCTCTAATCTGATAGTGGTAGTGGGGTGGTAGATACCTAGTCTCCATTATGGCTCTAATCTGATAGTGGTAGTGGGGTGGTAGATGACAAGTACCTTTATGGCTCTAATCTGATAGTGGTAGTGGGGTGGTAGATGCCTAGTGCCCTTATGGCTCTAATCTGATAGAGGTAGTGCGGTGGTAGATACCTAGTCTCCATTATGGCTCTAATCTAATAGTGGTAGTGGGTTGGTAGATGCCTAGTGCCTTTATGGCTCTAATCTGATAGTGGTAGTGGGGTGGTAGATGCCTAGTGCCTTTATGGCTCTAATCTGATAGTGGTAGTGGGGTGGTAGATGCCTAATGCCTTTATGGCTCTAATCTGATAGTGGTAGTGGGGTGGTAGATAACTAGTCTCCATTATGGCTCTAATCTGATAGTGGTAGTGGGGTGGTAGATACCTAGTCTCCATTATGGCTCTAATCTGATAGTGGTAGTGGGGTGGTAGATACCTATCCTCCATTATGGCTCTAATCTGATAGTGGTAGTGGGGTGGTAGATACCTAGTTTCCATTATGGCTCTAATCTGGTAGTGGTAGTGGGGTGGTACATACCTAGTCTCCATTATGGCTCTAATCTGATAGTGGTAGTGGGGTGGTAGATACCTAGTCTCCATTATGGCTCTAATCTGATAGTGGTAGTGGGGTGGTAGATGCCTACTGCCTTTATGGCTCTAATCTGATAGTGGTAGTGGGGTGGTAGATGCCTAGTGCCCTTATGGCTCTAATCTGATAGTGGTAGTGGGGTGGTAGATACCTAGTGCCTTTATGGCTCTAATCTGATAGTGGTAGTGGGGTGGTAGATACCTAGTCTCCATTATGGCTCTAATCTGATAGTGGTAGTGGGGTGGTTGATGTCTAGTCTCCATTATGGCTCTAATCTGATAGTGGTAGTGGGGTGGTAGATACCTAGTCTCCATTATGGCTCTAATCACATAGTGGTAGTGGGGTGGTAGATACCTAGTCTCCATTATGGCTCTAATCTGATAGAGGTAGAGGGGTGGTAGATACCTAGTCTCCATTATGGCTCTAATCTGATAGATGTAGTGGGGTGGTAGATACCTAGTCTCCATTATGGCTCTAATCTGATAGTGGTAGTGGGGTGGGAGATACCTAGTCTCCATTATGGCTCTAATCTGATAGAGGTAGTGGGGTGGTAGATACCTAGTCTCCATTATGGCTCTAATCTGATAGTGGTAGTGGGGTGGTAGATGTCTAGTGCCCGTATGGCTTTTATCTGATAGTGGTAGATGTCTAGTCTCCATTATGGCTCTAATCTGATAGTGGAAGATGGTGGTAAGGTGGTAAGGTGGTAGTAGGTGGTAAGATGGTGGTAAGATGGTGGTAAGGTGGTCTAAGGTGGTAGATGCCTAGTGCCTTTATGGCTCTAATCTGATAGTGGTAGTGGGGTGGTAGATACCTAGTCTCCATTATGGCTCTAATCTGATAGTGGTAGTGGGGTGGTAGATACCTAGTCTCCATTATGGCTCTAATCTGATAGTGGTAGTGGGGTGGTAGATACCTAGTTTCCATTATGGCTCTAATCTGGTAGTGGTAGTGGGGTGGTACATACCTAGTCTCCATTATGGCTCTAATCTGATTGTGGTAGTGGGGTGGTAGATACCTAGTCTCCATTATGGCTCTAATCTGATAGTGGTAGTGGGGTGGTAGATGCCTAGTGCCTTTATGGCTCTAATATGATAGTGGTAGTGGGGTGGTAGAAGCCTAGTGCCCTTATGGCTCTAATCTGATAGTGGTAGTGGAGTGGTAGATACCTAGTTTCCATTATGGCTCTAATCTGGTAGTGGTAGTGGGGTGGTAGATACCTAGTCTCCATTATGGCTCTAATCTGATAGTGGTAGTGGGGTGGTAGATGCCTAGTGCCTTTATGGCTATAATCTGATAGTGGTAGTGGGGTGGTAGATGCCTAGTGCCCTTATGGCTCTAATCTGATAGTGGTAGTGGAGTGGTAGATACCTAGTCTCCATTATGGCTCTAATCTGATAGTGGTAGTGGGGTGGTAGATGCCTAGTGCCTTTATGGCTCTAATCTGATAGTGGTAGTTGGGTGATAGATGCCAAGTGCCCTTATGGCTCTAATCTGATAGTGGTAGTGGGGTGGTAGATACCTAGTCTCCATGATGGCTCTAATCTGGTAGTGGTAGAGGGGTGGTAGATACCTAGTCTCGATTATGGCTCTAATCTGATAGTGGTAGTGGGGTGGTAGATACCTAGTCTCCATTATGGCTCTAATCTAATAGTGGAAGTGGGGTGGTAGATGCCTAGTGCCTTTATGGCTCTAATCTGATAGTGGTAGTGGGGTGGTAGATACCTAGTCTCCATTATGGCTCTAATCTGATAGTGGTAGTGGGGTGGTAGATACCTAGTCTCCATTATGGCTCTAATCTGATAGTGGTAGTGGGGTGGTAGATACCTAGTTTCCATTATGGCTCTAATCTGGTAGTGGTAGTGGGGTGGTACATACCTAGTCTCCATTATGGCTCTAATCTGATTGTGGTAGTGGGGTGGTAGATACCTAGTCTCCATTATGGCTCTAATCTGATAGTGGTAGTGGGGTGGTAGATGCCTAGTGCCTTTTTGGCTCTAATCTGATAGTGGTAGTGGGGTGGTAGATGCCTAGTGCCCTTATGGCTCTAATCTGATAGTGGTAGTGGAGTGGTAGATACCTAGTTTCCATTATGGCTCTAATCTGGTAGTGGTAGTGGGGTGGTAGATACCTAGTCTCCATAATGGCTCTAATCTGATAGTGGTAGTGGGGTGGTAGATACCTAGTCTCCATTATGGCTCTAATCTGATAGTGGTAGTGGGGTGGTAGATGCCTAGTGCCTTTATGGCTATAATCTGATAGTGGTAGTGGGGTGGTAGATGCCTAGTGCCCTTATGGCTCTAATCTGATAGTGGTAGTGGAGTGGTAGATACCTAGTCTCCATTATGGCTCTAATCTGATAGTGGTAGTGGGGTGGTAGATGCCTAGTGCCCTTTTGGCTCTAATATGATAGTGGTAGTGGGGTGGTAGATACCTAGTCTCCGATATGGCACTAATCTGATAGTGGTAGTGGGGTGGTAGATGCATAGTGCCTTTATGGCTCTAATCTGATAGTGGTAGTGGGGTGGTAGATGCCAAGTGCCCTTATGGCTCTAATCTGATAGTGGTAGCGGGGTGGTAGATACCTAGTCTCCACTATGGCTCTAATCTGATAGTGGTAGTGGGGTGGAAGATACCTACTCTCCATTATGGCTCTAATCTGATAGTGGTAGTGGGGTGATAGATGCCTAGTGCCCTTATGGCTCTAATCTGATAGTGGTAGTGGGGTGGTAGATACCTAGTCTCCATTATGGCTCTAATCTGATAGTGGTAGTGGGGTGGTAGATGCCTAGTGCCTTTATGGCTATAATCTGATAGTGGTAGTGGGGTGGTAGATGCCTAGTGCCCTTATGGCTCTAATCTGATAGTGGTAGTGGAGTGGTAGATACCTAGTCTCCATTATGGCTCTAATCTGATAGTGGTAGTGGGGTGGTAGATACCTAGTTTCCATTATGGCTCTAATCTGATAGTGGTAGTGGGGTGGTAGATGCCTAGTGCCTTTATGGCTCTAATCTGATAGTGGTAGTGGGGTGGTAGATGCCTAATGCCTTTATGGCTCTAATCTGATAGTGGTAGTGGGGTGGTAGATGCCTAGTGCCCTTATGGCTCTAATCTGATAGTGGTAGTGGGGTGGTAGATGCCTAGTGCCCTTATGGCTCTAATCTGATAGTGGTAGTGGAGTGGTAGATACCTAGTCTCCATTATTGCTCTAATCTGATAGTGGTAGTGGGGTGGTAGATGCCTAGTGCCCTTATGGCTCTAATATGATAGTGGTAGTGGGGTGGTAGATACCTAGTCTCCAATATGGCACTAATCTGATAGTGGTAGTGGGGTGGTAGATGCATAGTGCCTTTATGGCTCTAATCTGATAGTGGTAGTGGGGTGGTAGATGCCAAGTGCCCTTATGGCTCTAATCTGATAGTGGTAGCGGGGTGGTAGATACCTAGTCTCCACTATGGCTCTAATCTGATAGTGGTAGTGGGGTGGAAGATACCTACTCTCCATTATGGCTCTAATCTGATAGTGGTAGTGGGGTGATAGATGCCTAGTGCCCTTATGGCTCTAATCTGATAGTGGTAGTGGGGTGGTAGATACCTAGTCTCCATTATGGCTCTAATCTAATAGTGGTAGTGGGTTGGTAGATGCCTAGTGCCTTTATGGCTCTAATCTGATAGTGGTAGTGGGGTGGTAGATGCCTAGTGCCTTTATGGCTCTAATCTGATAGTGGTAGTGGGGTGGTAGATGCCTAATGCCTTTATGGCTCTAATCTGATAGTGGTAGTGGGGTGGTAGATGCCTAGTGCCCCTTATGGCTCTAATCTGATAGTGGTAGTGGGGTGGTAGATAACTAGTCTCCATTATGGCTCTAATCTGATAGTGGTAGTGGGGTGGTAGATACCTAGTCTCCATTATGGCTCTAATCTGATAGTGGTAGTGGGGTGGTAGATACCTATCCTCCATTATGGCTCTAATCTGATAGTGGTAGTGGGGTGGTAGATACCTAGTTTCCATTATGGCTCTAATCTGGTAGTGGTAGTGGGGTGGTACATACCTAGTCTCCATTATGGCTCTAATCTGATAGTGGTAGTGGGGTGGTAGATGCCTAGTGCCCTTATGGCTCTAATCTGATAGTGGTAGTGGGGTGGTAGATACCTAGTCTCCATGATGGCTCTAATCTGGTAGTGGTAGTGGGGTGGTAGATACCTAGTCTCCATTATGGCTCTAATCTGATAGTGGTAGTGGGGTGGTAGATACCTAGTCTCCATTATGGCTCTAATCTAATAGTGGAAGTGGGGTGGTAGATGCCTAGTGCCTTTATGGCTCTAATCTGATAGTGGTAGTGGGGTGGTAGATACCTAGTCTCCATTATGGCTCTAATCTGATAGTGGTAGTGGGGTGGTAGATACCTAGTCTCCATTATGGCTCTAATCTGATAGTGGTAGTGGGGTGGTAGATACCTAGTTTCCATTATGGCTCTAATCTGGTAGTGGTAGTGGGGTGGTACATACCTAGTCTCCATTATGGCTCTAATCTGATAGTGGTAGTGGGGTGGTAGATGCCTAGTGCCTTTATGGCTCTAATCTGATAGTGGTAGTGGGGTGGTAGATGCCTAGTGCCCTTATGGCTCTAATCTGATAGTGGTAGTGGAGTGGTAGATACCTAGTTTCCATTATGGCTCTAATCTGGTAGTGGTAGTGGGGTGGTAGATACCTAGTCTCCATAATGGCTCTAATCTGATAGTGGTAGTGGGGTGGTAGATACCTAGTCTCCATTATGGCTCTAATCTGATAGTGGTAGTGGGGTGGTAGATGCCTAGTGCCTTTATGGCTATAATCTGATAGTGGTAGTGGGGTGGTAGATGCCTAGTGCCCTTATGGCTCTAATCTGATAGTGGTAGTGGAGTGGTAGATACCTAGTCTCCATTATGGCTCTAATCTGATAGTGGTAGTGGGGTGGTAGATGCCTAGTGCCCTTATGGCTCTAATATGATAGTGGTAGTGGGGTGGTAGATACCTAGTCTCCAATATGGCACTAATCTGATAGTGGTAGTGGGGTGGTAGATGCATAGTGCCTTTATGGCTCTAATCTGATAGTGGTAGTGGGGTGGTAGATGCCAAGTGCCCTTATGGCTCTAATCTGATAGTGGTAGCGGGGTGGTAGATACCTAGTCTCCACTATGGCTCTAATCTGATAGTGGTAGTGGGGTGGAAGATACCTACTCTCCATTATGGCTCTAATCTGATAGTGGTAGTGGGGTGATAGATGCCTAGTGCCCTTATGGCTCTAATCTGATAGTGGTAGTGGGGTGGTAGATACCTAGTCTCCATTATGGCTCTAATCTAATAGTGGTAGTGGGTTGGTAGATGCCTAGTGCCTTTATGGCTCTAATCTGATAGTGGTAGTGGGGTGGTAGATGCCTAGTGCCTTTATGGCTCTAATCTGATAGTGGTAGTGGGGTGGTAGATGCCTAATGCCTTTATGGCTCTAATCTGATAGTGGTAGTGGGGTGGTAGATGCCTAGTGCCCTTATGGCTCTAATCTGATAGTGGTAGTGGGGTGGTAGATACCTAGTCTCCATTATGGCTCTAATCTGATAGTGGTAGAGGGGTGGTAGATACCTAGTCTCCATTATGGCTCTAATCTGATAGTGGTAGTGGGGTGGTAGATACCTATCCTCCATTATGGCTCTAATCTGATAGTGGTAGTGGGGTGGTAGATACCTAGTTTCCATTATGGCTCTAATCTGGTAGTGGTAGTGGGGTGGTACATACCTAGTCTCCATTATGGCTCTAATCTGATAGTGGTAGTGGGGTGGTAGATACCTAGTCTCCATTATGGCTCTAATCTGATAGTGGTAGTGGGGTGGTAGATGCCTAGTGCCTTTATGGCTCTAATCTGATAGTGGTAGTGGGGTGGTAGAAGCCTAGTGCCCTTATGGCTCTAATCTGATAGTGGTAGTGGGGTGGTATATACCTAGTGCCTTTATGGCTCTAATCTGATAGTGGTAGTGGGGTGGTAGATACCTAGTCTCCATTATGGCTCTAATCTGATAGTGGTAGTGGGGTGGTTGATGTCTAGTCTCCATTATGGCTCTAATCTGATAGTGGTAGTGGGGTGGTAGATACCTAGTCTCCATTATGGCTCTAATCACATAGTGGTAGTGGGGTGGTAGATACCTAGTCTCCATTATGGCTCTAATCTGATAGAGGTAGAGGGGTGGTAGATACCTAGTCTCCATTATGGCTCTAATCTGATAGTTGTAGTGGGGTGGTAGATACCTAGTCTCCATTATGGCTCTAATCTGATAGTGGTAGTGGGGTGGGAGATACCTAGTCTCCATTATGGCTCTAATCTGATAGAGGTAGTGGGGTGGTAGATACCTAGTCTCCATTATGGCTCTAATCTGATAGTGGTAGTGGGGTGGTAGATGTCTAGTGCCCGTATGGCTTTAATCTGATAGTGGTAGATGTCTAGTCTCCATTATGGCTCTAATCTGATAGTGGTAGTGGGGTGATAGATACCTAGTCTCCATTATGGCTCTAATCTAATAGTGGAAGATGGTGGTAAGGTGGTAAGGTGGTAGTAGGTGGTAAGATGGTGGTAAGATGGTGGTAAGGTGGTCTAAGGTGGTAGATGCCTAGTGCCTTTATGGCTCTAATCTGATAGTGGTAGTGGGGTGGTAGATACCTAGTCTCCATTATGGCTCTAATCTGATAGTGGTAGTGGGGTGGTAGATACCTAGTCTCCATTATGGCTCTAATCTGATAGTGGTAGTGGGGTGGTAGATACCTAGTTTCCATTATGGCTCTAATCTGGTAGTGGTAGTGGGGTGGTACATACCTAGTCTCCATTATGGCTCTAATCTGATTGTGGTAGTGGGGTGGTAGATACCTAGTCTCCATTATGGCTCTAATCTGATAGTGGTAGTGGGGTGGTAGATACCTAGTTTCCATTATGGCTCTAATCTGGTAGTGGTAGTGGGGTGGTACATACCTAGTCTCCATTATGGCTCTAATCTGATTGTGGTAGTGGGGTGGTAGATACCTAGTCTCCATTATGGCTCTAATCTGATAGTGGTAGTGGGGTGGTAGATGCCTAGTGCCTTTATGGCTCTAATCTGATAGTGGTAGTGGGGTGGTAGATGCCCAGTGCCCTTATGGCTCTAATCTGATAGTGGTAGTGGGGTGGTAGATACCTAGTCTCCATTATGGCTCTAATCTGATAGTGGTAGTGGGGTGGTAGATACCTAGTCTCCATAATGGCTCTAATCTGATAGTGGTAGTGGGGTGGTAGATACCTAGTCTCCATTATGGCTCTAATCTGATAGTGGTAGTGGGGTGGTAGATGCCTAGTGCCTTTATGGCTATAATCTGATAGTGGTAGTGGGGTGGTAGATGCCTAGTGCCCTTATGGCTCTAATCTGATAGTGGTAGTGGAGTGGTAGATACCTAGTCTCCATTATGGCTCTAATCTGATAGTGGTAGTGGGGTGGTAGATGCCTAGTGCCCTTATGGCTCTAATCTGATAGTGGTAGTGGGGTGGTAGATACCTAGTCTCCATTATGGCTCTAATCTGATAGTGGTAGTGGGGTGGTAGATGCCTAGTGCCTTTATGGCTCTAATCTGATAGTGGTAGTGGGGTGGTAGATGCCAAGTGCCCTTATGGCTCTAATCTGATAGTGGTAGCGGGGTGGTAGATACCTAGTCTCCACTATGGCTCTAATCTGATAGTGGTAGTGGGGTGGAAGATACCTACTCTCCATTATGGCTCTAATCTGATAGTGGTAGTGGGGTGATAGATGCCTAGTGCCCTTATGGCTCTAATCTGATAGTGGTAGTGGGGTGGTAGATACCTAGTCTCCATTATGGCTCTAATCTAATAGTGGTAGTGGGTTGGTAGATGCCTAGTGCCTTTATGGCTCTAATCTGATAGTGGTAGTGGGGTGGTAGATGCCTAGTGCCTTTATGGCTCTAATCTGATAGTGGTAGTGGGGTGGTAGATGCCTAATGCCTTTATGGCTCTAATCTGATAGTGGTAGTGGGGTGGTAGATGCCTAGTGCCCTTATGGCTCTAATCTGATAGTGGTAGTGGGGTGGTAGATAACTAGTCTCCATTATGGCTCTAATCTGATAGTGGTAGTGGGGTGGTAGATACCTAGTCTCCATTATGGCTCTAATCTGATAGTGGTAGTGGGGTGGTAGATACCTATCCTCCATTATGGCTCTAATCTGATAGTGGTAGTGGGGTGGTAGATAACTAGTTTCCATTATGGCTCTAATCTGGTAGTGGTAGTGGGGTGGTACATACCTAGTCTCCATTATGGCTCTAATCTGATAGTGGTAGTGGGGTGGTAGATACCTAGTCTCCATTATGGCTCTAATCTGATAGTGGTAGTGGGGTGGTAGATGCCTAGTGCCTTTATGGCTCTAATCTGATAGTGGTAGTGGGGTGGTAGAAGCCTAGTGCCCTTATGGCTCTAATCTGATAGTGGTAGTGGGGTGGTAGATACCTAGTGCCTTTATGGCTCTAATCTGATAGTGGTAGTGGGGTGGTAGATACCTAGTCTCCATTATGGCTCTAATCTGATAGTGGTAGTGGGGTGGTTGATGTCTAGTCTCCATTATGGCTCTAATCTGATAGTGGTAGTGGGGTGGTAGATACCTAGTCTCCATTATGGCTCTAATCACATAGTGGTAGTGGGGTGGTAGATACCTAGTCTCCATTATGGCTCTAATCTGATAGAGGTAGAGGGGTGGTAGATACCTAGTCTCCATTATGGCTCTAATCTGATAGTTGTAGTGGGGTGGTAGATACCTAGTCTCCATTATGGCTCTAATCTGATAGTGGTAGTGGGGTGGTAGATACCTAGTCTCCATTATGGCTCTAATCTGATAGAGGTAGTGGGGTGGTAGATACCTAGTCTCCATTATGGCTCTAATCTGATAGTGGTAGTGGGGTGGTAGATGTCTAGTGCCCGTATGGCTTTAATCTGATAGTGGTAGATGTCTAGTCTCCATTATGGCTCTAATCTGATAGTGGTAGTGGGGTGATAGATACCTAGTCTCCATTATGGCTCTAATCTAATAGTGGAAGATGGTGGTAAGGTGGTAAGGTGGTAGTAGGTGGTAAGATGGTGGTAAGATGGTGGTAAGGTGGTCTAAGGTGGTAGATGCCTAGTGCCTTTATGGCTCTAATCTGATAGTGGTAGTGGGGTGGTAGATACCTAGTCTCCATTATGGCTCTAATCCGATAGTGGTAGTGGGGTGGTAGATACCTAGTTTCCATTATGGCTCTAATCTGGTAGTGGTAGTGGGGTGGTACATACCTAGTCTCCATTATGGCTCTAATCTGATTGTGGTAGTGGGGTGGTAGATACCTAGTCTCCATTATGGCTCTAATCTGATAGTGGTAGTGGGGTGGTAGATGCCTAGTGCCTTTATGGCTCTAATCTGATAGTGGTAGTGGGGTGGTAGATGCCTAGTGCCCTTATGGCTCTAATCTGATAGTGGTAGTGGAGTGGTAGATACCTAGTCTCCATTATGGCTCTAATCTGATAGAGGTAGAGGGGTGGTAGATACCTAGTCTCCATTATGGCTCTAATCTAATAGTGGAAGTGGGGTGGTAGATGCCTAGTGCCTTTATGGCTCTAATCTGATAGTGGTAGTGGGGTGGTAGATACCTAGTCTCCATTATGGCTCTAATCTGATAGTGGTAGTGGGGTGGTAGATACCTAGTCTCCATTATGGCTCTAATCTGATAGTGGTAGTGGGGTGGAAGATACCTAGTTTCCATTATGGCTCTAATCTGGTAGTGGTAGTGGGGTGGTACATACCTAGTCTCCATTATGGCTCTAATCTGATTGTGGTAGTGGGGTGGTAGATACCTAGTCTCCATTATGGCTCTAATCTGATAGTGGTAGTGGGGTGGTAGATGCCTAGTGCCTTTATGGCTCTAATCTGATAGTGGTAGTGGGGTGGTAGATGCCTAGTGCCCTTATGGCTCTAATCTGATAGTGGTAGTGGAGTGGTAGATACCTAGTTTCCATTATGGCTCTAATCTGGTAGTGGTAGTGGGGTGGTAGATACCTAGTCTCCATTATGGCTCTAATCTGATAGTGGTAGTGGGGTGGTAGATACCTAGTCTCCATTATGGCTCTAATCTGATAGTGGTAGTGGGGTGGTAGATGCCTAGTGCCTTTATGGCTATAATCTGATAGTGGTAGTGGGGTGGTAGATGCCTAGTGCCCTTATGGCTCTAATCTGATAGTGGTAGTGGAGTGGTAGATACCTAGTCTCCATTATGGCTCTAATCTGATAGTGGTAGTGGGGTGGTAGATGCCTAGTGCCTTTATGGCTCTAATCTGATAGTGGTAGTTGGGTGATAGATGCAAAGTGCCCTTATGGCTCTAATCTGATAGTGGTAGTGGGGTGGTAGATACCTAGTCTCCATGATGGCTCTAATCTGGTAGTGGTAGAGGGGTGGTAGATACCTAGTCTCCAGTATGGCTCTAATCTGATAGTGGTAGTGGGGTGGTAGATACCTAGTCTCCATTATGGCTCTAATCTGATAGTGGTAGTGGGGTGGAAGATACCTACTCTCCATTATGGCTCTAATCTGATAGAGGTAGTGGGGTGGTAGATACCTAGTCTCCATTATGGCTCTAATCTGATAGTGGTAGTGGGGTGGTAGATACCTAGTCTCCATTATGGCTCTAATCTGATAGTGGTAGTGGGGTGGTAGATACCTAGTCTCCATTATGGCTCTAATCTGGTAGTGGTAGTGGTGTGGTAGATACCTAGTCTCCATTATGGCTCTATTCTGGTAGTGGTAGTGGGGTGGTAGATACCTAGTCTCCATTATGGCTCTCATCTGATAGTGGTAGTGGGTTGGTAGATACCTAGTTTCCATTATGGCTCTAATCTGATAATGGTAGTGGGGCGGTAGATGCCTAGTGCCTTTATGGCTCTAATCTGATAGTGGTAGTGGGGTGGTAGATACCTAGTCTCCATTATGGCTCTAATCTGATAGTGGTAGTGGGGTGGTAGATGCCTAGTGCCTTTATGGCTCTAATCTGATAGTGGTAGTGGGGTGGAAGATACCTACTCTCCATTATGGCTCTAATCTGATAGAGGTAGTGGGGTGGTAGATACCTAGTCTCCATTATGGCTCTAATCTGATAGTGGTAGTGGGGTTGTAGATACCTAGCCTACATTATGGCTCTAATTTGGTAGTGGTAGTGGGGTGGTAGATACCTAGTCTCCATTATGGCTCTAATCTGATAGTGGTAGTGGGGTGGTAGATACCTAGTCTCCATTATGGCTCTAATCTGATAGTGGTAGTGGGGTGGAAGATACCTACTCTCCATTATGGCTCTAATCTGATAGAGGTAGTGGGGTGGTAGATACCTAGTCTCCATTATGGCTCTAATCTGATAGTGGTAGTGGGGTGGTAGATACCTAGTCTCCATTATGGCTCTAATCTGATAGTGGTAGTGGGGTGGTAGATACCTAGTCTCCATTATGGCTCTAATCTGGTAGTGGTAGTGGTGTGGTAGATACCTAGTCTCCATTATGGCTCTAATCTGGTAGAGGTAGTGGGGTGGTAGATACCTAGTCTCCATTATGGCTCTAATCTGATAGTGGTAGTGGGTTGGTAGATACCTAGTTTCCATTATGGCTCTAATCTGATAATGGTAGTGGGGTGGTAGATGCCTAGTGCCTTTATGGCTCTAATCTGATAGTGGTAGTGGGGTGGTAGATGCCTAGTGCCCATATGGCTCTAATCTGATAGTGGTAGTGGGGTGGTAGATACCTAGGACCCTTATGGCTCTAATCTGATAGTGGTAGTGGGGTGGAAGATACCTAGTCTCCATTATGGCTCTAATCTGATAGTGGTAGTGGGTTGGTAGATACCTAGTCTCTATTATGGCTCTAATCTGGTAGTGGTAGTGGTGTGGTTGATACCTAGTCTCCATTATGGCTCTAATCTGGTAGTGGTAGTGGGGTGGTAGATACCTAGTCTCCATTATGGCTCTAATATTGATAGTGGTAGTGGGGTGGTAGATGCCTAGTGCCTTTATGGCTCTAATCTGATAGTGGTAGTGGGGTGGTAGATGCCTAGTGCCCTTATGGCTCTAATCTGATAGTGGTAGTGGGGTGGTAGATACCTAGTCTCCAATATGGCTCTAATCTGATAGAGGTAGTGGGGTGGTAGATACCTAGTCTCCATTATGGCTCTAATCTAATAGTGGTAGTGGGGTTGTAGATACCTAGCCTCCATTATGGCTCTAATTTGGTATTGGTAGTGGGGTGGAAGATACCTACTCTCCATTATGGCTCTAATCTGATAGAGGTAGTGGGGTGGTAGATACCTAGTCTCCATTATGGCTCTAATCTGATAGTGGTAGTGGGGTGGTAGATACCTAGTCTCCATTATGGCTCTAATCTGATAGTGGTAGTGGGGTGGTAGATACCTAGTCTCCATTATGGCTCTAATCTGGTAGTGGTAGTGGTGTGGTAGATACCTAGTCTCCATTATGGCTCTAATCTGGTAGTGGTAGTGGGGTGGTAGATACCTAGTCTCCATTATGGCTCTCATCTGATAGTGGTAGTGGGTTGGTAGATACCTAGTTTCCATTATGGCTCTAATCTGATAATGGTAGTGGGGCGGTAGATGCCTAGTGCCTTTATGGCTCTAATCTGATAGTGGTAGTGGGGTGGTAGATACCTAGTCTCCATTATGGCTCTAATCTGATAGTGGTAGTGGGGTGGTAGATGCCTAGTGCCTTTATGGCTCTAATCTGATAGTGGTAGTGGGGTGGAAGATACCTACTCTCCATTATGGCTCTAATCTGATAGAGGTAGTGGGGTGGTAGATACCTAGTCTCCATTATGGCTCTAATCTGATAGTGGTAGTGGGGTTGTAGATACCTAGCCTACATTATGGCTCTAATTTGGTAGTGGTAGTGGGGTGGTAGATACCTAGTCTCCATTATGGCTCTAATCTGATAGTGGTAGTGGGGTGGTAGATACCTAGTCTCCATTATGGCTCTAATCTGATAGTGGTAGTGGGGTGGAAGATACCTACTCTCCATTATGGCTCTAATCTGATAGAGGTAGTGGGGTGGTAGATACCTAGTCTCCATTATGGCTCTAATCTGATAGTGGTAGTGGGGTGGTAGATACCTAGTCTCCATTATGGCTCTAATCTGATAGTGGTAGTGGGGTGGTAGATACCTAGTCTCCATTATGGCTCTAATCTGGTAGTGGTAGTGGTGTGGTAGATACCTAGTCTCCATTATGGCTCTAATCTGGTAGAGGTAGTGGGGTGGTAGATACCTAGTCTCCATTATGGCTCTAATCTGATAGTGGTAGTGGGTTGGTAGATACCTAGTTTCCATTATGGCTCTAATCTGATAATGGTAGTGGGGTGGTAGATGCCTAGTGCCTTTATGGCTCTAATCTGATAGTGGTAGTGGGGTGGTAGATGCCTAGTGCCCATATGGCTCTAATCTGATAGTGGTAGTGGGGTGGTAGATGCCTAGTGCCTTTATGGCTCTAATCTGATAGTGGTAGTGGGGTGGTAGATGCCTAGTGCCCATATGGCTCTAATCTGATAGTGGTAGTGGGGTGGTAGATGCCTAGTGCCCTTATGGCTCTAATCTGATAGTGGTAGTGGGGTGGTAGATACCTAGTCTCCATTATGGCTCTAATCTGATAGTGGTAGTGGGTTGGTAGATACCTAGTCTCTATTATGGCTCTAATCTGGTAGTGGTAGTGGTGTGGTTGATACCTAGTCTCCATTATGGCTCTAATCTGGTAGTGGTAGTGGGGTGGTAGATACCTAGTCTCCATTATGGCTCTAATATTGATAGTGGTAGTGGGGTGGTAGATGCCTAGTGCCTTTATGGCTCTAATCTGATAGTGGTAGTGGGGTGGTAGATGCCTAGTGCCCTTATGGCTCTAATCTGATAGTGGTAGTGGGGTGGTAGATACCTAGTCTCCAATATGGCTCTAATCTGATAGAGGTAGTGGGGTGGTAGATACCTAGTCTCCATTATGGCTCTAATCTAATAGTGGTAGTGGGGTTGTAGATACCTAGCCTCCATTATGGCTCTAATTTGGTATTGGTAGTGGGGTGGTAGATACCTAGTCTCCATTATGGCTCTAATCTGGTAGTGGTAGTGGGGTGGAAGATACCTAGTCTCCATTATGGCTCTAATCTGATAGTGGTAGTGGGTTGGTAGATACCTAGTCTCTATTATGGCTCTAATCTGGTAGTGGTAGTGGTGTGGTAGATACCTAGTCTCCATTATGGCTCTAATCTGGTAGTGGTAGTGGGGTGGTAGATACCTAGTCTCCATTATGGCTCTAATCTGATAGTGGTAGTGGGGTGGTAGATACCTAGTCTCCATTATGGCTCTAATATTGATAGTGGTAGTGGGGTGGTAGATGCCTAGTGCCTTTATGGCTCTAATCTGATAGTGGTAGTGGGGTGGTAGATGCCTAGTGCCCTTATGGCTCTAATATGATAGTGGTAGTGGGGTGGTAGATACCTAGTCTCCAATATGGCACTAATCTGATAGTGGTAGTGGGGTGGTAGATGCATAGTGCCTTTATGGCTCTAATCTGATAGTGGTAGTGGGGTGGTAGATGCCAAGTGCCCTTATGGCTCTAATCTGATAGTGGTAGCGGGGTGGTAGATACCTAGTCTCCACTATGGCTCTAATCTGATAGTGGTAGTGGGGTGGAAGATACCTACTCTCCATTATGGCTCTAATCTGATAGTGGTAGTGGGGTGATAGATGCCTAGTGCCCTTATGGCTCTAATCTGATAGTGGTAGTGGGGTGGTAGATACCTAGTCTCCATTATGGCTCTAATCTGATAGTGATAGTGGGGTGGTAGATGCCTAGTGCCCTTATGGCTCTAATCTGATAGTGGTAGTGGGGTGGTAGATACCTAGTCTCCATTATGGCTCTAATCTGATAGTGGTAGTGGGGTGGTAGATGACAAGTACCTTTATGGCTCTAATCTGATAGTGGTAGTGGGGTGGTAGATGCCTAGTGCCCTTATGGCTCTAATCTGATAGAGGTAGTGCGGTGGTAGATACCTAGTCTCCATTATGGCTCTAATCTAATAGTGGTAGTGGGTTGGTAGATGCCTAGTGCCTTTATGGCTCTAATCTGATAGTGGTAGTGGGGTGGTAGATGCCTAGTGCCTTTATGGCTCTAATCTGATAGTGGTAGTGGGGTGGTAGATGCCTAATGCCTTTATGGCTCTAATCTGATAGTGGTAGTGGGGTGGTAGATGCCTAGTGCCCTTATGGCTCTAATCTGATAGTGGTAGTGGGGTGGTAGATAACTAGTCTCCATTATGGCTCTAATCTGATAGTGGTAGTGGGGTGGTAGATACCTAGTCTCCATTATGGCTCTAATCTGATAGTGGTAGTGGGGTGGTAGATACCTATTCTCCATTATGGCTCTAATCTGATAGTGGTAGTGGGGTGGTAGATACCTAGTTTCCATTATGGCTCTAATCTGGTAGTGGTAGTGGGGTGGTACATACCTAGTCTCCATTATGTCTCTAATCTGATAGAGGTAGTGGGGTGGTAGATACCTAGTCTCCATTATGGCTCTAATCTAATAGTGGTAGTGGGGTTGTAGATACCTAGCCTCCATTATGGCTCTAATTTGGTAGTGGTAGTGGGGTGGTAGATACCTAGTCTCCATTATGGCTCTAATCTGGTAGTGGTAGTAGGGTGGAAGATACCTAGTCTCCATTATGGCTCTAATCTGATAGTGGTAGTGGGTTGGTAGATACCTAGTCTCTATTATGGCTCTAATCTGGTAGTGGTAGTGGTGTGGTAGATACCTAGTCTCCATTATGGCTCTAATCTGGTAGTGGTAGTGGGGTGGTAGATACCTAGTCTCCATTATGGCTCTAATCTGATAGTGGTAGTGGGGTGGTAGATACCTAGTCTCCATTATGGCTCTAATATTGATAGTGGTAGTGGGGTGGTAGATGCCTAGTGCCTTTATGGCTCTAATCTGATAGTGGTAGTGGGGTGGTAGATGCCTAGTGCCCTTATGGCTCTAATATGATAGTGGTAGTGGGGTGGTAGATACCTAGTCTCCAATATGGCACTAATCTGATAGTGGTAGTGGGCTGGTAGATGCATAGTGCATTTATGGCTCTAATCTGATAGTGGTAGTGGGGTGGTAGATGCCAAGTGCCCTTATGGCTCTAATCTGATAGTGGTAGCGGGGTGGTAGATACCTACTCTCCATTATGGCTCTAATCTGATAGTGGTAGTGGGGTGGAAGATACCTACTCTCCATTATGGCTCTAATCTGATAGTGGTAGTGGGGTGATAGATGCCTAGTGCCCTTATGGCTCTAATCTGATAGTGGTAGTGGGGTGGTAGATACCTAGTCTCCATTATGGCTCTAATCTGATAGTGATAGTGGGGTGGTAGATGCCTAGTGCCCTTATGGCTCTAATCTGATAGTGGTAGTGGGGTGGTAGATACCTAGTCTCCATTATGGCTCTAATCTGATAGTGGTAGTGGGGTGGTAGATGACAAGTACCTTTATGGCTCTAATCTGATAGTGGTAGTGGGGTGGTAGATGCCTAGTGCCCTTATGGCTCTAATCTGATAGAGGTAGTGCGGTGGTAGATACCTAGTCTCCATTATGGCTCTAATCTAATAGTGGTAGTGGGTTGGTAGATGCCTAGTGCCTTTATGGCTCTAATCTGATAGTGGTAGTGGGGTGGTAGATGCCTAGTGCCTTTATGGCTCTAATCTGATAGTGGTAGTGGGGTGGTAGATGCCTAATGCCTTTATGGCTCTAATCTGATAGTGGTAGTGGGGTGGTAGATGCCTAGTGCCCTTATGGCTCTAATCTGATAGTGGTAGTGGGGTGGTAGATAACTAGTCTCCATTATGGCTCTAATCTGATAGTGGTAGTGGGGTGGTAGATACCTAGTCTCCATTATGGCTCTAATCTGATAGTGGTAGTGGGGTGGTAGATACCTATCCTCCATTATGGCTCTAATCTGATAGTGGTAGTGGGGTGGTAGATACCTAGTTTCCATTATGGCTCTAATCTGGTAGTGGTAGTGGGGTGGTACATACCTAGTCTCCATTATGTCTCTAATCTGATAGAGGTAGTGGGGTGGTAGATACCTAGTCTCCATTATGGCTCTAATCTAATAGTGGTAGTGGGGTTGTAGATACCTAGTCTCCATTATGGCTCTAATCTGGTAGTGGTAGTGCGGTGGAAGATACCTAGTCTCCATTATGGCTCTAATCTGATAGTGGTAGTGGGTTGGTAGATACCTAGTCTCTATTATGGATCTAATCTGGTAGTGGTAGTGGTGTGGTAGATACCTAGTCTCCATTATGGCTCTAATCTGGTAGTGGTAGTGGGGTGGTAGATACCTAGTCTCCATTATGGCTCTAATCTGATAGTGGTAGTGGGGTGGTAGATACCTAGTCTCCATTATGGCTCTAATATTGATAGTGGTAGTGGGGTGGTAGATGCCTAGTGCCTTTATGGCTCTAATCTGATAGTGGTAGTGGGGTGGTAGATGCCTAGTGCCCTTATGGCTCTAATATGATAGTGGTAGTGGGGTGGTAGATACCTAGTCTCCAATATGGCACTAATCTGATAGTGGTAGTGGGCTGGTAGATGCATAGTGCATTTATGGCTCTAATCTGATAGTGGTAGTGGGGTGGTAGATGCCAAGTGCCCTTATGGCTCTAATCTGATAGTGGTAGCGGGGTGGTAGATACCTACTCTCCATTATGGCTCTAATCTGATAGTGGTAGTGGGGTGGAAGATACCTACTCTCCATTATGGCTCTAATCTGATAGTGGTAGTGGGGTGATAGATGCCTAGTGCCCTTATGGCTCTAATCTGATAGTGGTAGTGGGGTGGTAGATACCTAGTCTCCATTATGGCTCTAATCTGATAGTGATAGTGGGGTGATAGATGCCTAGTGCCCTTATGGCTCTAATCTGATAGTGGTAGTGGGGTGGTAGATACCTAGTCTCCATTATGGCTCTAATCTGATAGTGGTAGTGGGGTGGTAGATGCCTAGTGCCTTTTTGGCTCTAATCTGATAGTGGTAGTGGGGTGGTAGATGCCTAGTGCCCTTATGGCTCTAATCTGATAGTGGTAGTGGAGTGGTAGATACCTAGTTTCCATTATGGCTCTAATCTGGTAGTGGTAGTGGGGTGGTAGATACCTAGTCTCCATAATGGCTCTAATCTGATAGTGGTAGTGGGGTGGTAGATACCTAGTCTCCATTATGGCTCTAATCTGATAGTGGTAGTGGTGTGGTAGATGCCTAGTGCCTTTATGGCTCTAATCTGATAGTGGTAGTGGGGTGGTAGATGCCTAGTGCCCTTATGGCTCTAATCTGATAGTGGTAGTGGAGTGGTAGATACCTAGTCTCCATTATGGCTCTAATCTGATAGTGGTAGTGGGGTGGTAGATGCCTAGTGCCCTTATGGCTCTAATATGATAGTGGTAGTGGGGTGGTAGATACCTAGTCTCCAATATGGCACTAATCTGATAGTGGTAGTGGGGTGGTAGATGCATAGTGCCTTTATGGCTCTAATCTGATAGTGGTAGTGGGGTGGTAGATGCCAAGTGCCCTTATGGCTCTAATCTGATAGTGGTAGCGGGGTGGTAGATACCTAGTCTCCACTATGGCTCTAATCTGATAGTGGTAGTGGGGTGGAAGATACCTACTCTCCATTATGGCTCTAATCTGATAGTGGTAGTGGGGTGATAGATGCCTAGTGCCCTTATGGCTCTAATCTGATAGTGGTAGTGGGGTGGTAGATACCTAGTCTCCATTATGGCTCTAATCTGATAGTGGTAGTGGGGTGGTAGATGACAAGTACCTTTATGGCTCTAATCTGATAGTGGTAGTGGGGTGGTAGATGCCTAGTGCCCTTATGGCTCTAATCTGATAGAGGTACTGCGGTGGTAGATACCTAGTCTCCATTATGGCTCTAATCTAATAGTGGTAGTGGGTTGGTAGATGCCTAGTGCCTTTATGGCTCTAATCTGATAGTGGTAGTGGGGTGGTAGATGCCTAGTGCCTTTATGGCTCTAATCTGATAGTGGTAGTGGGGTGGTAGATGCCTAATGCCTTTATGGCTCTAATCTGATAGTGGTAGTGGGGTGGTAGATGCCTAGTGCCCTTATGGCTCTAATCTGATAGTGGTAGTGGGGTGGTAGATAACTAGTCTCCATTATGGCTCTAATCTGATAGTGGTAGTGGGGTGGTAGATACCTAGTCTCCATTATGGCTCTAATCTGATAGTGGTAGTGGGGTGGTAGATACCTATCCTCCATTATGGCTCTAATCTGATAGTGGTAGTGGGGTGGTAGATACCTAGTTTCCATTATGGCTCTAATCTGGTAGTGGTAGTGGGGTGGTACATACCTAGTCTCCATTATGGCTCTAATCTGATAGTGGTAGTGGGGTGGTAGATACCTAGTCTCCATTATGGCTCTAATCTGATAGTGGTAGTGGGGTGGTAGATGCCTAGTGCCTTTATGGCTCTAATCTGATAGTGGTAGTGGGGTGGTAGATGCCTAGTGCCCTTATGGCTCTAATCTGATAGTGGTAGTGGGGTGGTAGATACCTAGTGCCTTTATGGCTCTAATCTGATAGTGGTAGTGGGGTGGTAGATACCTAGTCTCCATTATGGCTCTAATCTGATAGTGGTAGTGGGGTGGTTGATGTCTCGTCTCCATTATGGCTCTAATCTGATAGTGGTAGTGGGGTGGTAGATACCTAGTCTCCATTATGACTCTAATCACATAGTGGTAGTGGGGTGGTAGATACCTAGTCTCCATTATGGCTCTAATCTGATAGAGGTAGAGGGGTGGTAGATACCTAGTCTCCATTATGGCTCTAATCTGATAGTTGTAGTGGGGTGGTAGATACCTAGTCTCCATTATGGCTCTAATCTGATAGTGGTAGTGGGGTGGGAGATACCTAGTCTCCATTATGGCTCTAATCTGATAGAGGTAGTGGGGTGGTAGATACCTAGTCTCCATTATGGCTCTAATCTGATAGTGGTAGTGGGGTGGTAGATGTCTAGTGCCCGTATGGCTTTAATCTGATAGTGGTAGATGTCTAGTCTCCATTATGGCTCTAATCTGATAGTGGTAGTGGGGTGATAGATACCTAGTCTCCATTATGGCTCTAATCTAATAGTGGAAGATGGTGGTAAGGTGGTAAGGTGGTAGTAGGTGGTAAGATGGTGGTAAGATGGTGGTAAGGTGGTCTAAGGTGGTAGATGCCTAGTGCCTTTATGGCTCTAATCTGATAGTGGTAGTGGGGTGGTAGATACCTAGTCTCCATTATGGCTCTAATCTGATAGTGGTAGTGGGGTGGTAGATACCTAGTCTCCATTATGGCTCTAATCTGATAGTGGTAGTGGGGTGGTAGATACCTAGTTTCCATTATGGCTCTAATCTGGTAGTGGTAGTGGGGTGGTACATACCTAGTCTCCATTATGGCTCTAATCTGATTGTGGTAGTGGGGTGGTAGATACCTAGTCTCCATTATGGCTCTAATCTGATAGTGGTAGTGGGGTGGTAGATGCCTAGTGCCTTTATGGCTCTAATCTGATAGTGGTAGTGGGGTGGTAGATGCCTAGTGCCCTTATGGCTCTAATCTGATAGTGGTAGTGGAGTGGTAGATACCTAGTTTCCATTATGGCTATAATCTGGTAGTGGTAGTGGGGTGGTAGATACCTAGTCTCCATTATGGCTCTAATCTGATAGTGGTAGTGGGGTGGTAGATACCTAGTCTCCATTATGGCTCTAATCTGATAGTGGTAGTGGGGTGGTAGATGCCTAGTGCCTTTATGGCTATAATCTGATAGTGGTAGTGGGGTGGTAGATGCCTAGTGCCCTTATGGCTCTAATCTGATAGTGGTAGTGGAGTGGTAGATACCTAGTCTCCATTATGGCTCTAATCTGATAGTGGTAGTGGGGTGGTAGATGCCTAGTGCCTTTATGGCTCTAATCTGATAGTGGTAGTTGGGTGATAGATGCCAAGTGCCCTTATGGCTCTAATCTGATAGTGGTAGTGGGGTGGTAGATACCTAGTCTCCATGATGGCTCTAATCTGGTAGTGGTAGAGGGGTGGTAGATACCTAGTCTCCATTATGGCTCTAATCTGATAGTGGTAGTGGGGTGATAGATACCTAGTCTCCATTATGGCTCTAATCTAATAGTGGAAGTGGGGTGGTAGATGCCTAGTGCCTTTATGGCTCTAATCTGATAGTGGTAGTGGGGTGGTAGATACCTAGTCTCCATTATGGCTCTAATCTGATAGTGGTAGTGGGGTGGTAGATACCTAGTCTCCATTATGGCTCTAATCTGATAGTGGTAGTGGGGTGGTAGATACCTAGTTTCCATTATGGCTCTAATCTGGTAGTGGTAGTGGGGTGGTACATACCTAGTCTCCATTATGGCTCTAATCTGATTGTGGTAGTGGGGTGGTAGATACCTAGTCTCCATTATGGCTCTAATCTGATATGGTAGTGGGGTGGTAGATGCCTAGTGCCTTTATGGCTCTAATCTGATAGTGGTAGTGGGGTGGTAGATGCCTAGTGCCCTTATGGCTCTAATCTGATAGTGGTAGTGGAGTGGTAGATACCTAGTTTCCATTATGGCTCTAATCTGGTAGTGGTAGTGGGGTGGTAGATACCTAGTCTCCATAATGGCTCTAATCTGATAGTGGTAGTGGGGTGGTAGATACCTAGTCTCCATTATGGCTCTAATCTGATAGTGGTAGTGGGGTGGTAGATGCCTAGTGCCTTTATGGCTATAATCTGATAGTGGTAGTGGGGTGGTAGATGCCTAGTGCCCTTATGGCTCTAATCTGATAGTGGTAGTGGAGTGGTAGATACCTAGTCTCCATTATGGCTCTAATCTGATAGTGGTAGTGGGGTGGTAGATGCCTAGTGCCCTTATGGCTCTAATATGATAGTGGTAGTGGGGTGGTAGATACCTAGTCTCCAATATGGCACTAATCTGATAGTGGTAGTGGGGTGGTAGATGCATAGTGCCTTTATGGCTCTAATCTGATAGTGGTAGTGGGGTGGTAGATGCCAAGTGCCCTTATGGCTCTAATCTGATAGTGGTAGCGGGGTGGTAGATACCTAGTCTCCACTATGGCTCTAATCTGATAGTGGTAGTGGGGTGGTAGATGACAAGTACCTTTATGGCTCTAATCTGATAGTGGTAGTGGGGTGGTAGATGCCTAGTGCCCTTATGGCTCTAATCTGATAGAGGTAGTGCGGTGGTAGATACCTAGTCTCCATTATGGCTCTAATCTAATAGTGGTAGTGGGTTGGTAGATGCCTAGTGCCTTTATGGCTCTAATCTGATAGTGGTAGTGGGGTGGTAGATGCCTAGTGCCTTTATGGCTCTAATCTGATAGTGGTAGTGGGGTGGTAGATGCCTAATGCCTTTATGGCTCTAATCTGATAGTGGTAGTGGGGTGGTAGATGCCTAGTGCCCTTATGGCTCTAATCTGATAGTGGTAGTGGGGTGGTAGATAACTAGTCTCCATTATGGCTCTAATCTGATAGTGGTAGTGGGGTGGTAGATACCTAGTCTCCATTATGGCTCTAATCTGATAGTGGTAGTGGGGTGGTAGATACCTATCCTCCATTATGGCTCTAATCTGATAGTGGTAGTGGGGTGGTAGATACCTAGTTTCCATTATGGCTCTAATCTGGTAGTGGTAGTGGGGTGGTACATACCTAGTCTCCATTATGGCTCTAATCTGATTGTGGTAGTGGGGTGGTAGATACCTAGTCTCCATTATGGCTCTAATCTGATAGTGGTAGTGGGGTGGTAGATGCCTAGTGCCTTTATGGCTCTAATCTGATAGTGGTAGTGGGGTGGTAGATGCCTAGTGCCCTTATGGCTCTAATCTGATAGTGGTAGTGGGGTGGTAGATACCTAGTGCCTTTATGGCTCTAATCTGATAGTGGTAGTGGGGTGGTAGATACCTAGTCTCCATTATGGCTCTAATCTGATAGTGGTAGTGGGGTGGTTGATGTCTAGTCTCCATTATGGCTCTAATCTGATAGTGGTAGTGGGGTGGTAGATACCTAGTCTCCATTATGGCTCTAATCACATAGTGGTAGTGGGGTGGTAGATACCTAGTCTCCATTATGGCTCTAATCTGATAGTGGTAGTGGGGTGGGAGATACCTAGTCTCCATTATGGCTCTAATCTGATAGAGGTAGTGGGGTGGTAGATACCTAGTCTCCATTATGGCTCTAATCTGATAGTGGTAGTGGGGTGGTAGATGCCTAGTGCCTTTATGGCTCTAATCTGATAGTGGTAGTTGGGTGATAGATGCCAAGTGCCCTTATGGCTCTAATCTGATAGTGGTAGTGGGGTGGTAGATACCTAGTCTCCATGATGGCTCTAATCTGATAGTGGTAGTGGGGTGGTAGATACCTAGTCTCCATTATGGCTCTAATCTGATAGTGGTAGTGGGGTGGTAGATACCTAGTCTCCATTATGGCTCTAATCTAATAGTGGAAGTGGGGTGGTAGATGCCTAGTGCCTTTATGGCTCTAATCTGATAGTGGTAGTGGGGTGGTAGATACCTAGTCTCCATTATGGCTCTAATCTGATAGTGGTAGTGGGGTGGTAGATACCTAGTCTCCTTTATGGCTCTAATCTGATAGTGGTAGTGGGGTGGTAGATACCTAGTCTCCATAATGGCTCTAATCTGATAGTGGTAGTGGGGTGGTAGATACCTAGTCTCCATTATGGCTCTAATCTGATAGTGGTAGTGGGGTGGTAGATGCCTAGTGCCTTTATGGCTATAATCTGATAGTGGTAGTGGGGTGGTAGATGCCTAGTGCCCTTATGGCTCTAATCTGATAGTGGTAGTGGAGTGGTAGATACCTAGTCTCCATTATGGCTCTAATCTGATAGTGGTAGTGGGGTGGTAGATACCTAGTCTCCATTATGGCTCTAATCTGATAGTGGTAGTGGGGTGGTAGATACCTAGTTTCCATTATGGCTCTAATCTGGTAGTGGTAGTGGGGTGGTACATACCTAGTCTCCATTATGGCTCTAATCTGATTGTGGTAGTGGGGTGGTAGATACCTAGTCTCCATTATGGCTCTAATCTGATAGTGGTAGTGGGGTGGTAGATGCCTAGTGCCTTTATGGCTCTAATCTGATAGTGGTAGTGGGGTGGTAGATGCCTAGTGCCCTTATGGCTCTAATCTGATAGTGGTAGTGGAGTGGTAGATACCTAGTTTCCATTATGGCTCTAATCTGGTAGTGGTAGTGGGGTGGTAGATACCTAGTCTCCATTATGGCTCTAATCTGATAGTGGTAGTGGGGTGGTAGATACCTAGTCTCCATTATGGCTCTAATCTGATAGTGGTAGTGGGGTGGTAGATGCCTAGTGCCTTTATGGCTATAATCTGATAGTGGTAGTGGGGTGGTAGATGCCTAGTGCCCTTATGGCTCTAATCTGATAGTGGTAGTGGAGTGGTAGATACCTAGTCTCCATTATGGCTCTAATCTGATAGTGGTAGTGGGGTGGTAGATGCCTAGTGCCTTTATGGCTCTAATCTGATAGTGGTAGTTGGGTGATAGATGCCAAGTGCCCTTATGGCTCTAATCTGATAGTGGTAGTGGGGTGGTAGATACCTAGTCTCCATTATGGCTCCAAATTGATAGTGGTAGTGGGGTGGTAGATGCCTAGTGCCTTTATGGCTATAATCTGATAGTGGTAGTGGGGTGGTAGATGCCTAGTGCCCTTATGGCTCTAATCTGATAGTGGTAGTGGAGTGGTAGATACCTAGTCTCCATTATGGCTCTAATCTGATAGTGGTAGTGGGGTGGTAGATACCTAGTCTCCATTATGGCTCTAATCTGGTAGTGGTAGTGGGGTGGTACATACCTAGTCTCCATTATGGCTCTAATCTGATTGTGGTAGTGGGGTGGTAGATACCTAGTCTCCATTATGGCTCTAATCTGGTAGTGGTAGTGGGTTGGTAGATGCCTAGTGCCTTTATGGCTCTAATCTGATAGTGATAGTGGGGTGGTAGATGCCTAGTGCCTTTATGGCTCTAATCTGATAGTGGTAGTGGGGTGGTAGATGCCTAATGCCTTTATGGCTCTAATCTGATAGTGGTAGTGGGGTGGTAGATGCCTAGTGCCCTTATGGCTCTAATCTGATAGTGGTAGTGGGGTGGTAGATGCCTAGTGCCCATTATGGCTCTAATCTGATAGTGGTAGTGGGGTGGTAGATACCTAGTCTCCATTATGGCTCTAATCTGATAGTGGTAGTGGGGTGGTAGATACCTATCCTCCATTATGGCTCTAATCTGATAGTGGTAGTGGGGTGGTAGATACCTAGTTTCCATTATGGCTCTAATCTGGTAGTGGTAGTGGGGTGGTACATACCTAGTCTCCATTATGGCTCTAATCTGATTGTGGTAGTGGGGTGGTAGATACCTAGTCTCCATTATGGCTCTAATCTGATAGTGGTAGTGGGGTGGTAGATGCCTAGTGCCTTTATGGCTCTAATCTGATAGTGGTAGTGGGGTGGTAGATGCCTAGTGCCCTTATGGCTCTAATCTGATAGTGGTAGTGGGGTGGTAGATACCTAGTGCCTTTATGGCTCTAATCTGATAGTGGTAGTGGGGTGGTAGATACCTAGTCTCCATTATGGCTCTAATCTGATAGTGGTAGTGGGGTGGTTGATGTCTAGTCTCCATTATGGCTCTAATCTGATAGTGGTAGTGGGGTGGTAGATACCTAGTCTCCATTATGGCTCTAATCACATAGTGGTAGTGGGGTGGTAGATACCTAGTCTCCATTATGGCTCTAATCTGATAGTGGTAGTGGGGTGGGAGATACCTAGTCTCCATTATGGCTCTAATCTGATAGAGGTAGTGGGGTGGTAGATACCTAGTCTCCATTATGGCTCTAATCTGATAGTGGTAGTGGGGTGGTAGATGTCTAGTGCCCGTATGGCTTTAATCTGATAGTGGTAGATGTCTAGTCTCCATTATGGCTCTAATCTGATAGTGGTAGTGGGGTGATAGATACCTAGTCTCCATTATGGCTCTAATCTAATAGTGGAAGTTTGTTTTAAGGTGGTAAGGTGGTAGTAGGTGGTAAAATGGTGGTAAGATGGTGGTAAGGTGGTCTAAGGTGGTAGATGCCTAGTGCCTTTATGGCTCTAATCTGATAGTGGTAGTGGGGTGGTACATACCTAGTCTCCATTATGGCTCTAATCTGATAGTGGTAGTGGGGTGGTAGATACCTAGTCTCCATTATGGCTCTAATCTGATAGTGGTAGTGGGGTGGTAGATGCCTAGTGCCTTTATGGCTCTAATCTGATAGTGGTAGTTGGGTGATAGATGCCAAGTGCCCTTATGGCTCTAATCTGATAGTGGTAGTGGGGTGGTAGATACCTAGTCTCCATGATGGCTCTAATCTGGTAGTGGTAGTGGGGTGGTAGATGTCTAGTGCCCGTATGGCTTTAATCTGATAGTGGTAGATGTCTAGTCTCCATTATGGCTCTAATCTGATAGTGGTAGTGGGGTGATAGATACCTAGTCTCCATTATGGCTCTAATATAATAGTGGAAGATGGTGGTAAGGTGGTAAGGTGGTAGTAGGTGGTAAGATGGTGGTAAGATGGTGGTAAGGTGGTCTAAGGTGGTAGATGCCTAGTGCCTTTATGGCTCTAATCTGATAGTGGTAGTGGGGTGGTACATACCTAGTCTCCATTATGGCTCTAATCTGATAGTGGTAGTGGGGTGGTAGATACCTAGTCTCCATTATGGCTCTAATCTGATAGTGGTAGTGGGGTGGTAGATGCCTAGTGCCTTTATGGCTCTAATCTGATAGTGGTAGTTGGGTGATAGATGCCAAGTGCCCTTATGGCTCTAATCTGATAGTGGTAGTGGGGTGGTAGATACCTAGTCTCCATGATGGCTCTAATCTGGTAGTGGTAGAGGGGTGGTAGATACCTAGTCTCCATTATGGCTCTAATCTGATAGTGGTAGTGGGGTGATAGATACCTAGTCTCCATTATGGCTCTAATCTAATAGTGGAAGTGGGGTGGTAGATGCCTAGTGCCTTTATGGCTCTAATCTGATAGTGGTAGTGGGGTGGTAGATACCTAGTCTCCATTATGGCTCTAATCTGATAGTGGTAGTGGGGTGGTAGATACCTAGTCTCCATTATGGCTCTAATCTGATAGTGGTAGTGGGGTGGTAGATACCTAGTTTCCATTATGGCTCTAATCTGGTAGTGGTAGTGGGGTGGTACATACCTAGTCTCCATTATGGCTCTAATCTGATAGTGGTAGTGGGGTGGTAGATACCTAGTCTCCATTATGGCTCTAATCTGATAGTGGTAGTGGGGTGGTAGATGCCTAGTGCCTTTATGGCTCTAATCTGATAGTGGTAGTGGGGTGGTAGATGCCTAGTGCCCTTATGGCTCTAATCTGATAGTGGTAGTGGAGTGGTAGATACCTAGTTTCCATTATGGCTCTAATCTGGTAGTGGTAGTGGGGTGGTAGATACCTAGTCTCCATTATGGCTCTAATCTGATAGTGGTAGTGGGGTGGTAGATACCTAGTCTCCATTATGGCTCTAATCTGATAGTGGTAGTGGGGTGGTAGATGCCTAGTGCCTTTATGGCTATAATCTGATAGTGGTAGTGGGGTGGTAGATGCCTAGTGCCCTTATGGCTCTAATCTGATAGTGGTAGTGGAGTGGTAGATACCTAGTCTCCATTATGGCTCTAATCTGGTAGTGGTAGTGGGGTGGTAGATACCTAGTCTCCATTATGGCTCTAATCTGATAGTGGTAGTGGGGTGGTAGATACCTAGTTTCCATTATGGCTCTAATCTGGTAGTGGTAGTGGGGTGGTACATACCTAGTCTCCATTATGGCTCTAATCTGATTGTGGTAGTGGGGTGGTAGATACCTAGTCTCCATTATGGCTCTAATCTGATAGTGGTAGTGGGGTGGTAGATGCCTAGTGCCTTTATGGCTCTAATCTGATAGTGGTAGTGGGGTGGTAGATGCCTAGTGCCCTTATGGCTCTAATCTGATAGTGGTAGTGGAGTGGTAGATACCTAGTTTCCATTATGGCTCTAATCTGGTAGTGGTAGTGGGGTGGTAGATACCTAGTCTCCATTATGGCTCTAATCTGATAGTGGTAGTGGGGTGGTAGATACCTAGTCTCCATTATGGCTCTAATCTGATAGTGGTAGTGGGGTGGTAGATGCCTAGTGCCTTTATGGCTATAATCTGATAGTGGTAGTGGGGTGGTAGATGCCTAGTGCCCTTATGGCTCTAATCTGATAGTGGTAGTGGAGTGGTAGATACCTAGTCTCCATTATGGCTCTAATCTGATAGTGGTAGTGGGGTGGTAGATGCCTAGTGCCTTTATGGCTCTAATCTGATAGTGGTAGTTGGGTGATAGATGCCAAGTGCCCTTATGGCTCTAATCTGATAGTGGTAGTGGGGTGGTAGATACCTAGTCTCCATTATGGCTCCAAATTGATAGTGGTAGTGGGGTGGTAGATGCCTAGTGCCTTTATGGCTATAATCTGATAGTGGTAGTGGGGTGGTAGATGCCTAGTGCCCTTATGGCTCTAATCTGATAGTGGTAGTGGAGTGGTAGATACCTAGTCTCCATTATGGCTCTAATCTGATAGTGGTAGTGGGGTGGTAGATACCTAGTCTCCATTATGGCTCTAATCTGGTAGTGGTAGTGGGGTGGTACATACCTAGTCTCCATTATGGCTCTAATCTGATTGTGGTAGTGGGGTGGTAGATGCCTAGTGCCCTTATGGCTCTAATCTGATAGTGGTAGTGGAGTGGTAGATACATAGTTTCCATTATGGCTCTAATCTGGTAGTGGTAGTTGGGTGGGAGATACCTAGTCTCCATTATGGCTCTAATCTGATAGAGGTAGTGGGGTGGTAGATGTCTAGTGCCCTTATGGCTCTAATCTGATAGTGGTAGTGGGGTGGTAGATACCTAGTCTCCATTATGGCTCTAATCTGATAGTGGTAGTGGGGTGGTAGATGCCTAGTGCCTTTATGGCTCTAATCTGATAGTGGTAGTGGGGTGATAGATGTCTAGTGCCCTTATGGCTCTAATCTGGTAGTAGTATTGGGGTGGTAGATGTCTAGTCTCCGTTATGGCTCTAATCTGATAGTGGTAGTGGGGTGGTAGATGCCTAGTGCCCTTATGGCTCTAATCTGATAGAGGTAGTGGGGTGGTAGATACCTAGTCTCCATTATGGCTCTAATCTGATAGAGGTAGAGGGGTGGAAGATACCTAGTCTCCATTATGGCTCTAATCTGATAGTGGTAGTGGGGTGGTAGATACCTAGTCTCCATTATGGTTCTAATCTGATAGTGGTAGTGGGGTGGGAGATACCTAGTCTCCATTATGGCTCTAATCTGATAGAGGTAGTGGGGTGGTAGATGCCTAGTGCCTTTATGGCTCTAATCTGATAGTGGTAGTGAGGTTGTATATACCTAGTCTCCATTATGGCTCTAATCTGGTAGTGGTAGTGGGGTGGTAGATACCTAGTCTCCACTATGGCTCTAAACTGATAGTTGTAGTGGGGTGGAAGATACCTAGTATCCATTATGGCTCTAATTTGGTAGTGGTAGTGGGGTGGTAGATACCTAGTCTCCATTATGGCTCTAATCTGATAGTGGTAGGGGGGTGGTAGATACCTAGTATCCATTATGGCTCTAATCTGGTAGTGGTAGAGGGGTGGCAGAAACCTTTTCTCAATTATGGCTCTAATCTGATAGTGGTAGTGGGGTGTTTTATACCTAGTCTCCATTATGGCTTTAATCTGATAGTGGTAGTGGGGTGGTAGATGCCTAGTGCCCTTATGGCTCTAATCTGATAGTGGTAGTGGGGTGGTAGATACCTTGTCTCCTTTATGGCTCTAATCTGGTAGTGGTAGTGGTGTGGTAGATACCTAGTCTCCATTATGGCTCTTATCTGGTCGTGGTAGTGGGGTGGTAGATACCTAGTCTCCATTATGTGTCTAATCTGATAGAGGTAGTGGGGTGGTAGATACCTAGACTCCGTTATGGCTCTAATCTGATAGTGGTAGTGGGGTGATAGATACCTAGTCTCCATTATGGCTCTAATCACATAGTGGTAGTGGGGTGGTAGATACCTAGTCTCCATTATGGCTCTAATCTGATAGAGGTAGAGGGGTGGTAGATACCTAGTCTCCATTATGGCTCTAATCTGATAGTGGTAGTGGGGTGGTAGATACCTAGTCTCCATTATGGCTCTAATCTGATAGTGGTAGTGGGGTGGGACATACCTAGTCTCCATTATGGCTCTAATCTGATAGTGGTAGTGGGGTGGTAGATACCTAGTCTCCATTATGGCTCTAATCTGATAGTGGTAGTGGGGTGGTAGATGTCTAGTGCTCTTATGGCTTTAATCTGATAGTGGTAGATGTCTAGTCTCCATTATGGCTCTAATCTGATAGTGGTAGTGGGGTGATAGATACCTAGTCTCCATTATGGCTCTAATCTAATAGTGGAAGTGGGGTGGTAGATGCCTAGTGCCTTTATGGCTCTAATCTGATAGTGGTAGTGGGGTGGTAGATGCCTAGTGCCCTTATGGCTCTAATCTGATAGTGGTAATGGGGTGGTAGATAACTAGTCTCCATTATGGCTCTAATCTGATAGTGGTAGTGGGGTGGTAGATACCTAGTCTCCATTATGGCTCTAATCTGATAGTGGTAGTGGGGTGGTAGATACCTAGTTTCCATTATGGCTCTAATCTGGTAGTGGTAGTGGGGTGGTACATACCTAGTCTCCATTATGGCTCTAATCTGATAGTGGTAGTGGGGTGGTAGATACCTAGTCTCCATTATGGCTCTAATCTGATAGTGGTAGTGGGGTGGTAGATGCCTAGTGCCCTTATGGCTCTAATCTGATAGTGGTAGTGGGGTGGTAGATGCCTAGTGCCCTTATGGCTCTAATCTGATAGTGGTAGTGGAGTGGTAGATACCTAGTCTCCATTATGGCTCTAATCTGATAGTGGTAGTGGGGTGGTAGATGCCTAGTGCCCTTATGGCTCTAATCTGATAGTGGTAGTGGGGTGGTAGATACCTAGTCTCCATTATGGCTCTAATCTGATAGTGGTAGTGGGGTGGTAGATACCTACTCTCCATTATGGCTCTAATCTGATAGAGGTAGTGGGGTGGTAGATACCTAGTTTCCATTATGGCTCTAATCTGATAGTGGTAGTGGGGTGGTAGATACCTAGTCTCCATTATGGCTCTAATCTGATAGTGGTAGTGGGGTGGGGTGGAAGATACCTACTCTCCATTATGGCTCTAATCTGATAGAGGTAGTGGGGTGGTAGATACCTAGTCTCCATTATGGCTCTAATCTGATAGTGGTAGTGGGGTGGTAGATACCTAGTCTCCATTATGGCTCTAATCTTATAGTGGTAGTGGGGTGGTAGATACCTAGTCTCCATTATGGCTCTAATCTGATAGTGGTAGTCGGGTGGTAGATACCTAGTCTCCATTATGGCTCTAATCTGGTAGTGGTAGTGGGGTGGTAGATACCTAGTCTCCATTATGGCTCTAATCTGATAGTGGTAGTGGGGTGGTAGATGCCTAGTGCCTTTATGGCTCTAATCTGATAGTGGTAGTGGGGTGGTAGATGCCTAGTGCCCTTATGGCTCTAATCTGATAGTGGTAGTGGGATGGTAGATACCTAGTCTCCATTATGGCTCTAATCTGATAGTTGTAGTGGGGTGGTAGATGCCTAGTGCCTTTATGGATCTAATCTGATAGTGGTAGTGGGGTGATAGATGCCTAGTGCCCTTATGGCTCTAATCTGATAGTGGTAGTGGGGTGGTAGATACCTAGTCTCCATTATGGCTCTAATCTGATAGTGGTAGTGGGGTGGTAGATGCCTAGTGCCTTTATGGCTCTAATCTGATAGTGGTAGTTGGGTGATAGATGCCTAGTGCCCTTATGGCTCTAATCTGATAGTGGAAGTGGGGTGGTAGATACCTAGTCTCCATTATGGCTCTAATCTGATAGTGGTAGTGGGGTGATAGATGTTTAGTGCCCTTATGGCTCTAATCTGGTATTAGTATTTGGGTGGTAGATGTCTAGTCTCCGTTATGGCTCTAATCTGATAGTGGTAGTGGGGTGGTAGATGCCTAGTGCCCTTATGGCTCTAATCTGATAGAGGTAGTGGGGTGGTAGATACCTAGTCTCCATTATGGCTCTAATCTGATAGAGGTAGATGGGTGGTAGATACCTAGTCTCCATTATGGCTCTAATCTGATAGTGGTAGTGGGGTGGTAGATACCTAGTCTCCATTATGGTTCTAATCTGATAGTGGTAGTGGGGTGGGAGATACCTAGTCTCCATTATGGCTCTAATCTGATAGTGGTAGTGGGGTGGTAGATGCCTAGTGCCCTTATGGCTCTAATCTGATAGTGGTAGTGGGGTGGTAGATACCTAGTCTCCATTATGGCTCTAATCTGAAAGTGGTAGTGGGGTGGTAGATGCCTAGTGCCCTTATGGCTCTAATCTGATAGTGGTAGTGGGGTGGTAGATACCTAGTCTCCATTATGGCTCTAATCTGAAAGTGGTAGTGGGGTGGTAGATGCCTAGTGCCCTTATGGCTCTAATCTGATAGTGGTAGTGGGGTGATAGATGCCTAGTGCCCTTATGGCTCTAATCTGATAGTGGTAGTGGGGTGGTAGATACCTAGTCTCCATTATGGCTCTAATCTGATAGTGGTAGTGGGGTGGTAGATGCCTAGTGCCTTTATGGCTCTAATCTGATAGTGGTAGTTGGGTGATAGATGCCTAGTGCCCTTATGGCTCTAATCTGATAGTGGAAGTGGGGTGGTAGATACCTAGTCTCCATTATGGCTCTAATCTGATAGTGGTAGTGGGGTGATAGATGTTTAGTGCCCTTATGGCTCTAATCTGGTAGTAGTATTTGGGTGGTAGATGTCTAGTCTCCGTTATGGCTCTAATCTGATAGTGGTAGTGGGGTGGTAGATGCCTAGTGCCCTTATGGCTCTAATCTGATAGAGGTAGTGGGGTGGTAGATACCTAGTCTCCATTATGGCTCTAATCTGATAGAGGTAGATGGGTGGTAGATACCTAGTCTCCATTATGGCTCTAATCTGATAGTGGTAGTGGGGTGGTAGATACCTAGTCTCCATTATGGTTCTAATCTGATAGAGGTAGTGGGGTGGTAGATGCCTAGTGCCTTTATGGCTCTAATCTGATAGTGGTAGTGAGGTTGTATATACCTAGTCTCCGTTATGGCTCTAATATGATAGTGGTAGTGGGGTGGTAGATACCTAGTATCCATTATGGCTCTAATTTGGTAGTGGTAGTGGGGTGGTAGATACCTAGTCTCCATTATGGCTCTAATCTGATAGTGGTAGTGGGGTGGTAGATACCTAGTCTCCATTATGGCTCTAATCTGGTAGTGGTAGAGGGGTGGCAGAAACCTTTTCTCAATTATGGCTCTAATCTGATAGTGGTAGTGGGGTGTTTTATACCTAGTCTCCATTATGGCTTTAATCTGATAGTGGTAGTGGGGTGGTAGATGCCTAGTGCCCTTATGGCTCTAATCTGATAGTGGTAGTGGGGTGGTAGATACCTTGTCTCCATTATGGCTCTAATCTGGTAGTGGTAGTGGTGTGGTAGATACCTAGTCTCCATTATGGCTCTTATCTGGTCGTGGTAGTGGGGTGGTAGATACCTAGTCTCCATTATGTGTCTAATCTGATAGAGGTAGTGGGGTGGTAGATACCTAGACTCCGTTATGGCTCTAATCTGATAGTGGTAGTGGGGTGGTAGATACCTAGTATCCATTATGGCTCTAATTTGGTAGTGGTAGTGGGGTGGTAGATACCTAGTCTCCATTATGGCTCTAATCTGATAGTGGTAGTGGGGTGGTAGATACCTAGTCTCCATTATGGCTCTAATCTGGTAGTGGTAGAGGGGTGGCAGAAACCTTTTCTCAATTATGGCTCTAATCTGATAGTGGTAGTGGGGTGTTTTATACCTAGTCTCCATTATGGCTTTAATCTGATAGTGGTAGTGGGGTGGTAGATGCCTAGTGCCCTTATGGCTCTAATCTGATAGTGGTAGTGGGGTGGTAGATACCTTGTCTCCATTATGGCTCTAATCTGGTAGTGGTAGTCGTGTGGTAGATACCTAGTCTCCATTATGGCTCTAATCTGGTAGTGGTAGTGGGGTGGTAGATACCTAGTCTCCATTATGGCTCTAATCTGATAGAGGTAGAGGGGTGGTAGATACCTTGTCTCCATTATGGCTCTAATCTGGTAGTGGTAGTCGTGTGGTAGATACCTAGTCTCCATTATGGTTCTAATCTGATAGTGGTAGTGGGGTGGGAGATACCTAGTCTCCATTATGGCTCTAATCTGATAGAGTTAGTGGGGTGGTAGATGCCTAGTGCCCTTATGGCTCTAATCTGATAGTGGTAGTGGGGTGGTAGATACCTAGTCTCCATTATGGCTCTAATCTGATAGTGGTAGTGGGGTGGTAGATGCCTAGTGCCTTTACGGCTCTAATCTGATAGTGGTAGTGGGGTGGTAGATGCCTAGTGCCCTTATGGCTCTAATCTGATAGTGGTAGTGGGGTGGTAGATACCTAGTCTCCATTATGGCTCTAATCTGATAGTGGTAGTGGGGTGATAGATGTCTAGTGCCCTTATGGCTCTAAGCTGGTAGTAGTATTGGGGTGGTAGATGTCTAGTCTCCGTTATGGCTCTAATCTGATAGTGGTAGTGGGGTGGTAGATGCCTAGTGCCCTTATGGCTCTAATCTGATAGAGGTAGTGGGGTGGTAGATACCTAGTCTCCATTATGGCTCTAATCTGATAGAGGTAGAGGGGTGGTAGATACCTAGTCTCCATTATGGCTCTAATCTGATAGTGGTAGTGGGGTGGTACATACCTAGTCTCCATTATGGCTCTAATCTGATAGTGGTAGTGGGGTGGTAGATACCTAGTCTCCATTATGCCTCTAATCTGATAGTGGTAGTGGGGTGGTAGATGCCTAGTGCCTTTATGGCTCTAATCTGATAGTGGTAGTGGGGTGGTAGATGCCTAGTGCCTTTATGGCTCTAATCTGATAGTGGTAGTTGGGTGATAGATGCCTAGTGCCCTTATGGCTCTAATCTGATAGTGGAAGTGGGGTGGTAGATACCTAGTCTCCATTATGGCTCTAATCTGATAGTGGTAGTGGGGTGATAGATGTTTAGTGCCCTTATGGCTCTAATCTGGTAGTAGTATTTGGGTGGTAGATGTCTAGTCTCCGTTATGGCTCTAATCTGATAGTGGTAGTGGGGTGGTAGATGCCTAGTGCCCTTATGGCTCTAATCTGATAGAGGTAGTGGGGTGGTAGATACCTAGTCTCCATTATGGCTCTAATCTGATAGAGGTAGATGGGTGGTAGATACCTAGTCTCCATTATGGCTCTAATCTGATAGTGGTAGTGGGGTGGTAGATACCTAGTCTCCATTATGGTTCTAATCTGATAGAGGTAGTGGGGTGGTAGATGCCTAGTGCCTTTATGGCTCTAATCTGATAGTGGTAGTGAGGTTGTATATACCTAGTCTCCGTTATGGCTCTAATATGATAGTGGTAGTGGGGTGGTAGATACCTAGTATCCATTATGGCTCTAATTTGGTAGTGGTAGTGGGGTGGTAGATACCTAGTCTCCATTATGGCTCTAATCTGATAGTGGTAGTGGGGTGGTAGATACCTAGTCTCCATTATGGCTCTAATCTGGTAGTGGTAGAGGGGTGGCAGAAACCTTTTCTCAATTATGGCTCTAATCTGATAGTGGTAGTGGGGTGTTTTATACCTAGTCTCCATTATGGCTTTAATCTGATAGTGGTAGTGGGGTGGTAGATGCCTAGTGCCCTTATGGCTCTAATCTGATAGTGGTAGTGGGGTGGTAGATACCTTGTCTCCATTATGGCTCTAATCTGGTAGTGGTAGTGGTGTGGTAGATACCTAGTCTCCATTATGGCTCTTATCTGGTCGTGGTAGTGGGGTGGTAGATACCTAGTCTCCATTATGTGTCTAATCTGATAGAGGTAGTGGGGTGGTAGATACCTAGTCTCCATTATGGCTCTAATCTGATAGTGGTAGTGGGGTGGTAGATACCTAGTATCCATTATGGCTCTAATTTGGTAGTGGTAGTGGGGTGGTAGATACCTAGTCTCCATTATGGCTCTAATCTGATAGTGGTAGTGGGGTGGTAGATACCTAGTCTCCATTATGGCTCTAATCTGGTAGTGGTAGAGGGGTGGCAGAAACCTTTTCTCAATTATGGCTCTAATCTGATAGTGGTAGTGGGGTGTTTTATACCTAGTCTCCATTATGGCTTTAATCTGATAGTGGTAGTGGGGTGGTAGATGCCTAGTGCCCTTATGGCTCTAATCTGATAGTGGTAGTGGGGTGGTAGATACCTTGTCTCCATTATGGCTCTAATCTGGTAGTGGTAGTGGGGTGGTAGATACCTAGTCTCCATTATGGCTCTAATCTGATAGAGGTAGAGGGGTGGTAGATACCTTGTCTCCATTATGGCTCTAATCTGGTAGTGGTAGTCGTGTGGTAGATACCTAGTCTCCATTATGGTTCTAATCTGATAGTGGTAGTGGGGTGGGAGATACCTAGTCTCCATTATGGCTCTAATCTGATAGTGTTAGTGGGGTGGTAGATACCTAGTGCCTTTATGGCTCTAATCTGATAGTGGTAGTGGGGTGGTAGATACCTAGTCTCCATTATGGCTCTAATCTGATAGTGGTAGTGGGGTGGTAGATGCCTAGTGCCTTTACGGCTCTAATCTGATAGTGGTAGTGGGGTGGTAGATGCCTAGTGCCCTTATGGCTCTAATCTGATAGTGGTAGTGGGGTGGTAGATACCTAGTCTCCATTATGGCTCTAATCTGATAGTGGTAGTGGGGTGATAGATGTCTAGTGCCCTTATGGCTCTAATCTGGTAGTAGTATTGGGGTGGTAGATGTCTAGTCTCCGTTATGGCTCTAATCTGATAGTGGTAGTGGGGTGGTAGATGCCTAGTGCCCTTATGGCTCTAATCTGATAGAGGTAGTGGGGTGGTAGATACCTAGTCTCCATTATGGCTCTAATCTGATAGAGGTAGAGGGGTGGTAGATACCTAGTCTCCATTATGGCTCTAATCTGATAGTGGTAGTGGGGTGGTACATACCTAGTCTCCATTATGGCTCTAATCTGATAGTGGTAGTGGGGTGGTAGATACCTAGTCTCCATTATGCCTCTAATCTGATAGTGGTAGTGGGGTGGTAGATGCCTAGTGCCTTTATGGCTCTAATCTGATAGTGGTAGTGGGGTGGTAGATGCCTAGTGCCCTTATGGCTCTAATCTGATAGTGGTAGTGGAGTGGTAGATACCTAGTCTCCATTATGGCTCTAATCTGATAGTGGTAGTGGGGTGGTAGAT
Organism: Salvelinus alpinus; assembly: GCF_045679555.1. Classification (NCBI taxonomy): domain Eukaryota; kingdom Metazoa; phylum Chordata; class Actinopteri; order Salmoniformes; family Salmonidae; genus Salvelinus; species Salvelinus alpinus. The sequence continues at coordinate 98,576,824 of NC_092091.1, forward strand.
GCCTAGTGCCCTTATGGCTCTAATCTGATAGTGGTAGTGGGGTGGTAGATACCTAGTCTCCATTATGGCTCTAATCTGATAGTGGTAGTGGGGTGGGGTGGAAGATACCTACTCTCCATTATGGCTCTAATCTGATAGAGGTAGTGGGGTGGTAGATACCTAGTTTCCATTATGGCTCTAATCTGATAGTGGTAGTGGGGTGGTAGATACCTAGTCTCCATTATGGCTCTAATCTGATAGTGGTAGTGGGGTGGGGTGGAAGATACCTACTCTCCATTATGGCTCTAATCTGATAGAGGTAGTGGGGTGGTAGATACCTAGTCTCCATTATGGCTCTAATCTGATAGTGGTAGTGGGGTGGTAGATACCTAGTCTCCATTATGGCTCTAATCTGATAGTGGTAGTCGGGTGGTAGATACCTAGTCTCCATTATGGCTCTAATCTGATAGTGGTAGTGGGGTGGGGTGGAAGATACCTACTCTCCATTATGGCTCTAATCTGGTAGTGGTAGTGGTGTGGTAGATACCTAGTCTCCATTATGGCTCTAATCTGATAGTGGTAGTGGGGTGGTAGATGCCTAGTGCCTTTATGGCTCTAATCTGATAGTGGTAGTGGGGTGATAGATGCCTAGTGCCCTTATGGCTCTAATCTGATAGTGGTAGTGGGATGGTAGATACCTAGTCTCCATTATGGCTATAATCTGATAGTTGTAGTGGGGTGGTAGATGCCTAGTGCCTTTATGGATCTAATCTGATAGTGGTAGTGGGGTGATAGATGCCTAGTGCCCTTATGGCTCTAATCTGATAGTGGTAGTGGGGTGGTAGATACCTAGTCTCCATTATGGCTCTAATCTGATAGTGGTAGTGGGGTGATAGATGTTTAGTGCCCTTATGGCTCTAATCTGGTATTAGTATTTGGGTGGTAGATGTCTAGTCTCCGTTATGGCTCTAATCTGATAGTGGTAGTGGGGTGGTAGATGCCTAGTGCCCTTATGGCTCTAATCTGATAGTGGTAGTGGGGTGGTAGATACCTAGTCTCCATTATGGCTCTAATCTGATAGAGGTAGATGGGTGGTAGATACCTAGTCTCCATTATGGCTCTAATCTGATAGTGGTAGTGGGGTGGTAGATACCTAGTCTCCATTATGGTTCTAATCTGATAGTGGTAGTGGGGTGGGAGATACCTAGTCTCCATTATGGCTCTAATCTGATAGAGGTAGTGGGGTGGTAGATGCCTAGTGCCTTTATGGCTCTAATCTGATAGTGGTAGTGGGGTGGTAGATACCTAGTCTCCATTATGGCTCTAATCTGAAAGTGGTAGTGGGGTGGTAGATGCCTAGTGCCTTTATGGCTCTAATCTGATAGTGGCAGTGGGGTGATAGATGCCTAGTGCCCTTATGGCTCTAATCTGATAGTGGTAGTGGGGTGGTAGATACCTAGTCTCCATTATGGCTCTAATCTGATAGTGGTAGTGGGGTGGTAGATGCCTAGTGCCTTTATGGCTCTAATCTGATAGTGGTAGTTGGGTGATAGATGCCTAGTGCCCTTATGGCTCTAATCTGATAGTGGAAGTGGGGTGGTAGATACCTAGTCTCCATTATGGCTCTAATCTGATAGTGGTAGTGGGGTGATAGATGTTTAGTGCCCTTATGGCTCTAATCTGGTAGTAGTATTTGGGTGGTAGATGTCTAGTCTCCGTTATGGCTCTAATCTGATAGTGGTAGTGGGGTGGTAGATGCCTAGTGCCCTTATGGCTCTAATCTGATAGAGGTAGTGGGGTGGTAGATACCTAGTCTCCATTATGGCTCTAATCTGATAGAGGTAGATGGGTGGTAGATACCTAGTCTCCATTATGGCTCTAATCTGATAGTGGTAGTGGGGTGGTAGATACCTAGTCTCCATTATGGTTCTAATCTGATAGAGGTAGTGGGGTGGTAGATGCCTAGTGCCTTTATGGCTCTAATCTGATAGTGGTAGTGAGGTTGTATATACCTAGTCTCCGTTATGGCTCTAATCTGATAGTGGTAGTGGGGTGGTAGATACCTAGTATCCATTATGGCTCTAATTTGGTAGTGGTAGTGGGGTGGTAGATACCTAGTCTCCATTATGGCTCTAATCTGATAGTGGTAGTGGGGTGGTAGATACCTAGTCTCCATTATGGCTCTAATCTGGTAGTGGTAGAGGGGTGGCAGAAACCTTTTCTCAATTATGGCTCTAATCTGATAGTGGTAGTGGGGTGTTTTATACCTAGTCTCCATTATGGCTTTAATCTGATAGTGGTAGTGGGGTGGTAGATGCCTAGTGCCCTTATGGCTCTAATCTGATAGTGGTAGTGGGGTGGTAGATACCTTGTCTCCATTATGGCTCTAATCTGGTAGTGGTAGTGGTGTGGTAGATACCTAGTCTCCATTATGGCTCTTATCTGGTCGTGGTAGTGGGGTGGTAGATACCTAGTCTCCATTATGTGTCTAATCTGATAGAGGTAGTGGGGTGGTAGATACCTAGACTCCGTTATGGCTCTAATCTGATAGTGGTAGTGGGGTGGTAGATACCTAGTATCCATTATGGCTCTAATTTGGTAGTGGTAGTGGGGTGGTAGATACCTAGTCTCCATTATGGCTCTAATCTGATAGTGGTAGTGGGGTGGTAGATACCTAGTCTCCATTATGGCTCTAATCTGGTAGTGGTAGAGGGGTGGCAGAAACCTTTTCTCAATTATGGCTCTAATCTGATAGTGGTAGTGGGGTGTTTTATACCTAGTCTCCATTATGGCTTTAATCTGATAGTGGTAGTGGGGTGGTAGATGCCTAGTGCCCTTATGGCTCTAATCTGATAGTGGTAGTGGGGTGGTAGATACCTTGTCTCCATTATGGCTCTAATCTGGTAGTGGTAGTCGTGTGGTAGATACCTAGTCTCCATTATGGCTCTAATCTGGTAGTGGTAGTGGGGTGGTAGATACCTAGTCTCCATTATGGCTCTAATCTGATAGAGGTAGAGGGGTGGTAGATACCTAGTCTCCATTATGGCTCTAATCTGGTAGTGGTAGTCGTGTGGTAGATACCTAGTCTCCATTATGGTTCTAATCTGATAGTGGTAGTGGGGTGGGAGATACCTAGTCTCCATTATGGCTCTAATCTGATAGAGTTAGTGGGGTGGTAGATACCTAGTGCCCTTATGGCTCTAATCTGATAGTGGTAGTGGGGTGGTAGATACCTAGTCTCCATTATGGCTCTAATCTGATAGTGGTAGTGGTAGTGGGGTGGTAGATGCCTAGTGCCTTTACGGCTCTAATCTGATAGTGGTAGTGGGGTGGTAGATGCCTAGTGCCCTTATGGCTCTAATCTGATAGTGGTAGTGGGGTGGTAGATACCTAGTCTCCATTATGGCTCTAATCTGATAGTGGTAGTGGGGTGATAGATGTCTAGTGCCCTTATGGCTCTAATCTGGTAGTAGTATTGGGGTGGTAGATGTCTAGTCTCCGTTATGGCTCTAATCTGATAGTGGTAGTGGGGTGGTAGATGCCTAGTGCCCTTATGGCTCTAATCTGATAGAGGTAGTGGGGTGGTAGATACCTAGTCTCCATTATGGCTCTAATCTGATAGAGGTAGAGGGGTGGTAGATACCTAGTCTCCATTATGGCTCTAATCTGATAGTGGTAGTGGGGTGGTACATACCTAGTCTCCATTATGGCTCTAATCTGATAGTGGTAGTGGGGTGGTAGATACCTAGTCTCCATTATGGCTCTAATCTGATAGTGGTAGTGGGGTGGTAGATGCCTAGTGCCTTTATGGCTCTAATCTGATAGTGGTAGTGGGGTGGTAGATGCCTAGTGCCCTTATGGCTCTAATCTGATAGTGGTAGTGGAGTGGTAGATACCTAGTCTCCATTATGGCTCTAATCTGATAGTGGTAGTGGGGTGGTAGATGCCTAGTGCCCTTATGGCTCTAATCTGATAGTGGTAGTGGGGTGGTAGATACCTAGTCTCCATTATGGCTCTAATCTGATAGTGGTAGTGGGGTGGGGTGGAAGATACCTACTCTCCATTATGGCTCTAATCTGATAGAGGTAGTGGGGTGGTAGATACCTAGTTTCCATTATGGCTCTAATCTGATAGTGGTAGTGGGGTGGTAGATACCTAGTCTCCATTATGGCTCTAATCTGATAGTGGTAGTGGGGTGGGGTGGAAGATACCTACTCTCCATTATGGCTCTAATCTGATAGAGGTAGTGGGGTGGTAGATACCTAGTCTCCATTATGGCTCTAATCTGATAGTGGTAGTGGGGTGGTAGATACCTAGTCTCCATTATGGCTCTAATCTGATAGTGGTAGTCGGGTGGTAGATACCTAGTCTCCATTATGGCTCTAATCTGATAGTGGTAGTGGGGTGGGGTGGAAGATACCTACTCTCCATTATGGCTCTAATCTGGTAGTGGTAGTGGTGTGGTAGATACCTAGTCTCCATTATGGCTCTAATCTGATAGTGGTAGTGGGGTGGTAGATGCCTAGTGCCTTTATGGCTCTAATCTGATAGTGGTAGTGGGGTGGTAGATGCCTAGTGCCCTTATGGCTCTAATCTGATAGTGGTAGTGGGATGGTAGATACCTAGTCTCCATTATGGCTCTAATCTGATAGTTGTAGTGGGGTGGTAGATGCCTAGTGCCTTTATGGCTCTAATCTGATAGTGGTAGTGGGGTGATAGATGCCTAGTGCCCTTATGGCTCTAATCTGATAGTGGTAGTGGGGTGGTAGATACCTAGTCTCCATTATGGCTCTAATCTGATAATGGTAGTGGGGTGGTAGATGCCTAGTGCCTTTATGGCTCTAATCTGATAGTGGTAGTTGGGTGATAGATGCCTAGTGCCCTTATGGCTCTAATCTGATAGTGGAAGTGGGGTGGTAGATACCTAGTCTCCATTATGGCTCTAATCTGATAGTGGTAGTGGGGTGATAGATGTTTAGTGCCCTTATGGCTCTAATCTGGTAGTAGTATTTGGGTGGTAGATGTCTAGTCTCCGTTATGGCTCTAATCTGATAGTGGTAGTGGGGTGGTAGATGCCTAGTGCCCTTATGACTCTAATCTGATAGAGGTAGTGGGGTGGTAGATACCTAGTCTCCATTATGGCTCTAATCTGATAGTGGTAGTGGGGTGGTAGATACCTAGTCTCCATTATGGCTCTAATCTGATAGTGGTAGTGGGGTGGTAGATACTTAGTCTCCATTATGGTTCTAATCTGATAGTGGTAGTGGGGTGGGAGATACCTAGTCTCCATTATGGCTCTAATCTGATAGAGGTAGTGGGGTGGTAGATGCCTAGTGCCCTTATGGCTCTAATCTGATAGTGGTAGTGGGGTGGTAGATACCTAGTCTCCATTATGGCTCTAATCTGATAGTGGTAGTGGGGTGGTAGATGCCTAGTGCCTTTATGGCTCTAATCTGATAGTGGTAGTGGGGTGATAGATGCCTAGTGCCCTTATGGCTCTAATCTGATAGTGGTAGTGGGGTGGTAGATACCTAGTCTCCATTATGGCTCTAATCTGATAGTGGTAGTGGGGTGATAGATGTCTAGTGCCCTTATGGCTCTAATCTGGTAGTAGTATTGGGGTGGTAGATGTCTAGTCTCCGTTATGGCTCTAATCTGATAGTGGTAGTGGGGTGGTAGATGCCTAGTGCCCTTATGGCTCTAATCTGATAGAGGTAGTGGGGTGGTAGATACCTAGTCTCCATTATGGCTCTAATCTGATAGAGGTAGAGGGGTGGTAGATACCTAGTCTCCATTATGGCTCTAATCTGATAGTGGTAGTGGGGTGGTAGATACCTAGTCTCCATTATGGTTCTAATCTGATAGTGGTAGTGGGGTGGGAGATAGATGGCCTAATCCGATGAGGTAGTGGGGTGGTAGATGCCTAGTGCCTTTATGGCTCTAATCTGATAGTGGTAGTGAGGTTGTATATACCTAGTCTCCATTATGGCTCTAATCTGGTAGTGGTAGTGGGGTGGTAGATACCTAGTCTCCACTATGGCTCTAAACTGATAGTTGTAGTGGGGTGGAAGATACCTACTCTCCATTATGTGTCTAATCTGATAGAGGTAGTTGGGTGGTAGATACCTAGTCTCCGTTATGGCTCTAATCTGATAGTGGTAGTGGGGTGGTAGATACCTAGTATCCATTATGGCTCTAATTTGGTAGTGGTAGTGGGGTGGTAGATACCTAGTCTCCATTATGGCTCTAATCTGATAGTGGTAGTGGGGTGGTAGATACCTAGTCTCCATTATGGCTCTAATCTGGTAGTGGTAGAGGGGTGGCAGAAACCTTTTCTCAATTATGGCTCTAATCTGATAGTGGTAGTGGGGTGTTTTATACCTAGTCTCCATTATGGCTTTAATCTGATAGTGGTAGTGGGGTGGTAGATGCCTAGTGCCCTTATGGCTCTAATCTGATAGTGGTAGTGGGGTGGTAGATACCTTGTCTCCATTATGGCTCTAATCTGGTAGTGGTAGTGGTGTGGTAGATACCTAGTCTCCATTATGGCTCTAATCTGGTAGTGGTAGTGGGGTGGTAGATACCTAGTCTCCATTATGGCTCTAATCTGATAGTGGTAGTGGGGTGGTAGATACATAGACTCCGTTATGGCTCTAATCTGATAGTGGTAGTGGGGTGGTAGATACCTAGTATCCATTATGGCTCTAATTTGGTAGTGGTAGTGGGGTGGTAGATACCTAGTCTCCATTATGGCTCTAATCTGATAGTGGTAGTGGGGTGGTAGATACCTAGTCTCCATTATGGCTCTAATCTGGTAGTGGTAGAGGGGTGGCAGAAACCTTTTCTCAATTATGGCTCTAATCTGATAGTGGTAGTGGGGTGTTTTAAACGTAGTCTCCATTATGGCTTTAATCTGATAGTGGTAGTGGGGTGGTAGATGCCTAGTGCCCTTATGGCTCTAATCTGATAGTGGTAGTGGGGTGGTAGATACCTTGTCTCCATTATGGCTCTAATCTGGTAGTGGTAGTCGTGTGGTAGATACCTAGTCTCCATTATGGCTCTAATCTGGTAGTGGTAGTGGGGTGGTAGATACCTAGTCTCCATTATGGCTCTAATCTGATAGAGGTAGAGGGGTGGTAGATACCTAGTCTCCATTATGGCTCTAATCTGATAGTGGTAGTGGGGTGGTAGATACCTAGTCTCCATTATGGTTCTAATCTGATAGTGGTAGTGGGGTGGGAGATACCTAGTCTCCATTATGGCTCTAATCTGATAGAGGTAGTGGGGTGGTAGATGCCTAGTGCCCTTATGGCTCTAATCTGATAGTGGTAGTGGGGTGGTAGATACCTAGTCTCCATTATGGCTCTAATCTGATAGTGGTAGTGGGGTGGTAGATACCTAGTCTCCATTACGGCTCTAATCTGATAGTGGTAGTGGGGTGATAGATGCCTAGTGCCCTTATGGCTCTAATCTGATAGTGGTAGTGGGGTGGTAGATACCTAGTCTCCATTATGGCTCTAATCTGATAGTGGTAGTGGGGTGATAGATGTCTAGTGCCCTTATGGCTCTAATCTGGTAGTAGTATTGAGGTGGTAGATGTCTAGTCTCCGTTATGGCTCTAATCTGATAGTGGTAGTGGGGTGGTAGATGCCTAGTGCCCTTATGGCTCTAATCTGATAGAGGTAGTGGGGTGGTAGATACCTAGTCTCCATTATGGCTCTAATCTGATAGAGGTAGTGGGGTGGTAGATACCTAGTCTCCATTATGGCTCTAATCTGAAAGTGGTAGTGGGGTGGTAGATACCTAGTCTCCATTATGGTTCTAATCTGATAGTGGTAGTGGGGTGGGAGATACCTAGTCTCCATTATGGCTCTAATCTGATAGAGGTAGTGGGGTGGTAGATGCCTAGTGCCCTTATGGCTCTAATATGATAGTGGTAGTGGGGTGGTGGATTTCTAGTCTCCATTATGGCTCTAATCTGATAGTGGTAGTGGGGTGGTAGATGCCTAGTGCCTTTATGGCTCTAATCTGATAGTGGTAGTGAGGTTGTATATACCTAGTCTCCATTATGGCTCTAATCTGGTAGTGGTAGTGGGGTGGTAGATGCCTAGTGCCCTTATGGCGCTAATATGATAGCGGTAGTGGGGTGGTTGATTTCTAGTCTCCATTATGGCTCTAATCTGATAGTGGTAGTGGGGTGGTAGATACCTAGTCTCCATTATGGCTCTAATCTGATAGAGGTAGAGGGGTGGTAGATACCTAGTCTCCATTATGGCTCTAATCTGATAGTGGTAGTGGGGTGGTAGATACCTAGTCTCCATTATGGTTCTAATCTGATAGTGGTAGTGGGGTGGGAGATACCTAGTCTCCATTATGGCTCTAATCTGATAGAGGTAGTGGGGTGGTAGATGCCTAGTGCCCTTATGGCTCTAATATGATAGCGGTAGTGGGGTGGTTGATTTCTAGTCTCCATTATGGCTCTAATCTGATAGTGGTAGTGGGGTGGTAGATGCCTAGTGCCTTTATGGCTCTAATCTGATAGTGGTAGTGAGGTTGTATATACCTAGTCTCCATTATGGCTCTAATCTGGTAGTGGTAGTGGGGTGGTAGATGCCTAGTGCCCTTATGGCTCTATTATGATAGCGGTAGTGGGGTGGTTGATTTCTAGTCTCCATTATGGCTCTAATCTGATAGTGGTAGTGAGGTTGTATATACCTAGTCTCCATTATGGCTCTAATCTGGTAGTGGTAGTAGGGTGGTAGATACCTAGTCTCCACTATGGCTCTAAACTGATAGTTGTAGTGGGGTGGAAGATACCTACTCTCCATTATGGCTCTAATCTGATAGAGGTAGTGGGGTGGTAGATACCTAGTCTCAGTTATGGCTCTAATCTGATAGTGGTAGTGGGGTGGTAGATACCTAGTCTCCAGTATGGCTCTAATCTGATAGTGGTAGTGGGGTGGTAGATACCTAGTCTCCATTATGGCTCTAATCTGGTAGTGGTAGAGGGGTGGCAGAAACCTTTTCTCAATTATGGCTCTAATCTGATAGTGGTAGTGGGGTGTTTTATACCTAGTCTCCATTATGGCTTTAATCTGATAGTGGTAGTGGGGTGGTAGATACCTAGTCTCCATTATGGCTCTAATCTGGTAGTGGTAGTGGGGTGGTAGATACCTAGTCTCCATTATGGCTCTAATCTGATAGAGGTAGTGGGGTGGTAAATGACTAGTCTCCATTATGGCTCTAATTTGATAGAGGTAGTGGGGTGGTAAATGACTAATCTCCCTTATGGCTCTAATCTGATAGTGGTAGTGGGGTGGTAGATGTCTAGTGCCCTTTTGGTTCTAATCTGATAGTGGTAGTGAGGTTGTATATACCTAGTCTCCATTATGGCTCTAATCTGATAGTGGTAGTGGGGTGGTAGATACCTAGTCTCCATTATGGCTCTAATCTGATAGTGGTAGGGGGGTGGTAGATGCCTAGGGCCCTTATGGCTCTAATCTGATAGAGTTAGTGGGGTGGTAGATACCTAGTCTCCATTATGGCTCTAATCTGATAGAGGTAGAGGGGTGGAAGATACCTAGTCTCCATTATGGCTCTAATCTGATAGTGGTAGTGGGGTGGGAGATACCTAGTCTCCATTATGGCTCTAATCTGATAGTGGTAGTGGGGTGGTTGATGTCTAGTCTCCATTATGGCTCTAATCTGATAGTGGTAGTGGGGTGGTAGATACCTAGTCTCCATTATGGCTCTAATCACATAGTGGTAGTGGGGTGGTAGATACCTAGTCTCCATTATGGCTCTAATCTAATAGTGGAAGTGGGGTGGTAGATGCCTAGTGCCTTTATGGCTCTAATCTGATAGTGGTAGTGGGGTGGTAGATGCCTAGTGCCCTTATGGCTCTAATCTGATAGTGGTAGTGGGGTGGTAGATAACTAGTCTCCATTATGGCTCTAATCTGATAATGGTAGTGGGGTGGTAGATACCTAGTCTCCATTATGGCTCTAATCTGATAGTGGTAGTGGGGTGGTAGATACCTAGTTTCCATTATGGCTCTAATCTGGTAGTGGTAGTGGGGTGGTACATACCTAGTCTCCATTATGGCTCTAATCTGATAGTGGTAGTGGGGTGGTAGATACCTAGTCTCCATTATGGCTCTAATCTGATAGTGGTAGTGGGGTGGTAGATGCCTAGTGCCTTTATGGCTCTAATCTGATAGTGGTAGTGGGGTGGTAGATGCCTAGTGCCCTTATGGCTCTAATCTGATAGTGGTAGTGGGGTGGTAGATACCTAGTGCCTTTATGGCTCTAATCTGATAGTGGTAGTGGGGTGGTAGATACCTAGTCTCCATTATGGCTCTAATCTGATAGTGGTAGTGGGGTGGTAGATACCTAGTCTCCATTATGGCTCTAATCACATAGTGGTAGTGGGGTGGTAGATACCTAGTCTCCATTATGGCTCTAATCTGATAGAGGTAGAGGGGTGGTAGATACCTAGTCTCCATTATGGCTCTAATCTGATAGTGGTAGTGGGGTGGTAGATACCTAGTCTCCATTATGGCTCTAATCTGATAGTGGTAGTGGGGTGGGAGATACCTAGTCTCCATTATGGCTCTAATCTGATAGAGCTAGTGGGGTGGTAGATACCTAGTCTCCATTATGGCTCTAATCTGATAGAGGTAGAGGGGTGGTAGATACCTAGTCTCCATTATGGCTCTAATCTGATAGTGGTAGTGGGGTGGTAGATACCTAGTCTCCATTATGGCTCTAATCTGATAGTGGTAGTGGGGTGGGAGATACCTAGTCTCCATTATGGCTCTAATCTGATAGAGGTAGTGGGGTGGTAGATACCTAGTCTCCATTATGGCTCTAATCTGATAGTGGTAGTGGGGTGGTAGATGTCTAGTGCCAGTATGGCTTTAATCTGATCGTGGTAGATGTCTAGTCTCCATTATGGCTCTAATCTGATAGTGGTAGTGGGGTGATAGATACCTAGTCTCCATTATGGCTCTAATCTAATAGTGGAAGTGGGGTGGTAGATGCCTAGTGCCCTTATGGCTCTATTATGATAGCGGTAGTGGGGTGGTTGATTTCTAGTCTCCATTATGGCTCTAATCTGATAGTGGTAGTGAGGTTGTATATACCTAGTCTCCATTATGGCTCTAATCTGGTAGTGGTAGTAGGGTGGTAGATACCTAGTCTCCACTATGGCTCTAAACTGATAGTTGTAGTGGGGTGGAAGATACCTACTCTCCATTATGGGTCTAATCTGATAGAGGTAGTGGGGTGGTAGATACCTAGTCTCAGTTATGGCTCTAATCTGATAGTGGTAGTGGGGTGGTAGATACCTAGTCTCCAGTATGGCTCTAATCTGATAGTGGTAGTGGGGTGGTAGATACCTAGTCTCCATTATGGCTCTAATCTGGTAGTGGTAGAGGGGTGGCAGAAACCTTTTCTCAATTATGGCTCTAATCTGATAGTGGTAGTGGGGTGTTTTATACCTAGTCTCCATTATGGCTTTAATCTGATAGTGGTAGTGGGGTGGTAGATACCTAGTCTCCATTATGGCTCTAATCTGGTAGTGGTAGTGGGGTGGTAGATACCTAGTCTCCATTATGGCTCTAATCTGATAGAGGTAGTGGGGTGGTAAATGACTAGTCTCCATTATGGCTCTAATTTGATAGAGGTAGTGGGGTGGTAAATGACTAATCTCCCTTATGGCTCTAATCTGATAGTGGTAGTGGGGTGGTAGATGTCTAGTGCCCTTTTGGTTCTAATCTGATAGTGGTAGTGGGGTTGTATATACCTAGTCTCCATTATGGCTCTAATCTGATAGTGGTAGTGGGGTGGTAGATACCTAGTCTCCATTATGGCTCTAATCTGATAGTGGTAGGGGGGTGGTAGATGCCTAGGGCCCTTATGGCTCTAATCTGATAGAGTTAGTGGGGTGGTAGATACCTAGTCTCCATTATGGCTCTAATCTGATAGAGGTAGAGGGGTGGAAGATACCTAGTCTCCATTATGGCTCTAATCTGATAGTGGTAGTGGGGTGGGAGATACCTAGTCTCCATTATGGCTCTAATCTGATAGTGGTAGTGGGGTGGTTGATGTCTAGTCTCCATTATGGCTCTAATCTGATAGTGGTAGTGGGGTGGTAGATACCTAGTCTCCATTATGGCTCTAATCTAATAGTGGAAGTGGGGTGGTAGATGCCTAGTGCCTTTATGGCTCTAATCTGATAGTGGTAGTGGGGTGGTAGATGCCTAGTGCCCTTATGGCTCTAATCTGATAGTGGTAGTGGGGTGGTAGATAACTAGTCTCCATTATGGCTCTAATCTGATAGTGGTAGTGGGGTGGTAGATACCTAGTCTCCATTATGGCTCTATTTTGATAGTGGTAGTGGGGTGGTAGATACCTAGTTTCCATTATGGCTCTAATCTGGTAGTGGTAGTGGGGTGGTACATACCTAGTCTCCATTATGGCTCTAATCTGATAGTGGTAGTGGGGTGGTAGATACCTAGTCTCCATTATGGCTCTAATCTGATAGTGGTAGTGGGGTGGTAGATGCCTAGTGCCTTTATGGCTCTAATCTGATAGTGGTAGTGGGGTGGTAGATACCTAGTCTCCATTATGGCTCTAATCTGATAGTGGTAGTGGGGTGGTAGATACCTAGTGCCTTTATGGCTCTAATCACATAGTGGTAGTGGGGTGGTAGATACCTAGTCTCCATTATGGCTCTAATCTGATAGTGGTAGTGGGGTGGTAGATACCTAGTCTCCATTATGGCTCTAATCACATAGTGGTAGTGGGGTGGTAGATACCTAGTCTCCATTATGGCTCTAATCTGATAGAGGTAGAGGGGTGGTAGATACCTAGTCTCCATTATGGCTCTAATCTGATAGTGGTAGTGGGGTGGTAGATACCTAGTCTCCATTATGGCTCTAATCTGATAGTGGTAGTGGGGTGGGAGATACCTAGTCTCCATTATGGCTCTAATCTGATAGAGGTAGTGGGGTGGTAGATACCTAGTCTCCATTATGGCTCTAATCTGATAGTGGTAGTGGGGTGGTAGATACCTAGTGCCCGTATGGCTTTAATCTGATCGTGGTAGATGTCTAGTCTCCATTATGGCTCTAATCTGATAGTGGTAGTGGGGTGATAGATACCTAGTCTCCATTATGGCTCTAATCTAATAGTGGAAGTGGGGTGGTAGATGCCTAGTGCCTTTATGGCTCTAATCTGATAGTGGTAGTGGGGTGGTAGATACCTAGTCTCCATTATGGCTCTAATCTGATAGTGGTAGTGGGGTGGTAGATACCTAGTCTCCATTATGGCTCTAATCTGATAGTGGTAGTGGGGTGGTAGATACCTAGTTTCCATTATGGCTCTAATCTGGTAGTGGTAGTGGGGTGGTACATACCTAGTCTCCATTATGGCTCTAATCTGATAGTGGTAGTGGGGTGGTAGATACCTAGTCTCCATTATGGCTCTAATCTGATAGTGGTAGTGGGGTGGTAGATGCCTAGTGCCCTTATGGCTCTAATCTGATAGTGGTAGTGGAGTGGTAGATACCTAGTTTCCATTATGGCTCTAATCTGGTAGTGGTAGTGGGGTGGTAGATACCTAGTCTCCATTATGGCTCTAATCTGATAGTGGTAGTGGGGTGGTAGATACCTAGTCTCCATTATGGCTCTAATCTGATAGTGGTAGTGGGGTGGTAGATGCCTAGTGCCTTTATGGCTCTAATCTGATAGTGGTAGTGGGGTGGTAGATGCCTAGTGCCCTTATGGCTCTAATCTGATAGTGGGAGTGGAGTGGTAGATACCTAGTCTCCATTATGGCTCTAATCTGATAGTGGTAGTGGGGTGGTAGATGCCTAGTGCCTTTATGGCTCTAATCTGATAGTGGTAGTGGGGTGATAGATGCCAAGTGCCCTTATGGCTCTAATCTGATAGTGGTAGTGGGGTGGTAGACACCTAGTCTCCATTATGGCTCTAATCTGGTAGTGGTAGAGGGGTGGTAGATACCTAGTCTCCATTATGGCTCTAATCTGATAGTGGTAGTGGGGTGGTAGATACCTAGTCTCCATTATGGCTCTAATCTGATAGTGGTAGTGGGGTGGAAGACACCTACTCTCCATTATGGCTCTAATCTGATAGAGGTAGTGGGGTGGTAGATACCTAATCTCCATTATGGCTCTAATCTGATAGTGGTAGTGGGGTGGTAGATACCTAGTCTCCATTATGGCTCTAATCTGATAGTGGTAGTGGGGTGGTAGATACCTAGTCTCCATTATGGCTCTAATCTGGTAGTGGTAGTGGTGTGGTAGATACCTAGTCTCCATTATGGCTCTAATCTGGTAGTGGTAGTGGGGTGGTAGATACAGTGGGGAGAACAAGTATTTGATACACTGCCGATTTTGCAGGTTTTCCAAATTACAAAGCATGTAGAGGTCTGTAATTTTTATCATAGGTACACTTCAACTGTGAGAGACGGAATCTAAAACAAAAATCCAGAAAATCACATTGTATGATTTTTAAGTAATTAATTTGCATTTTATTGCATGACATAAGTATTTGATACATCAGAAAAGCAGAACTTAATATTTGGTACAGAAACCTTTGTTTGCAATTACAAAGATCATACGTTTCCTGTAGTTATTGACCAGGTTTGCACACACTGCAGCAGGGATTTTGGCCCACTCCTCCATACAGACCTTCTCCAGATCCTTCAGGTTTCGGGGCTGTCGCTGGGCAATACGGACTTTCAGCTCCCTCCAAAGATTTTCTATTGGGTTCAGGTCTGGAGACTGGCTAGGCCACTCCAGGACCTTGAGATGCTTCTTACGGAGCCACTCCTTAGTTGCCCTGGCTGTGTGTTTCGGGTCGTTGTCATGCTGGAAGATCCAGCCACGACCCATCTTCAATGCTCTTACTGAGGGAAGGAGGTTTTTGGCCAAGATCTCGCGATACATGGCCCCATCCATCCTCCCCTCAATATGGTGCAGTCGTCCTGTCCCCTTTGCAGAAAAGCATCCCCAAAGAATGATGTTTCCACCTCCATGCTTCACGGTTGGGAGGGTGTTCTTGGGGTTGTACTCAACCTTCTTCTTCCTCCAAACACGGCGAGTGGAGTTTAGACCAAAAAGCTCTATTTTTGTCTCATCAGACCACATGACCTTTTCCCATTCCTCCTCTGGATCATCCAGATGGTCATTGGCAAACTTCAGACGGGCCTGGAAATGCGCTGGCTTGAGCAGGGGGACCTTGCATGCGCTGCAGGATTTCAATCCATGACGGTGTAGTGTGTTACTAATGGTTTTCTTTGAGACTGTGGTCCCAGCTCTCTTCAGGTCATTGACCAGGTCCTGCCGTGTAGTTATGGGCTGATCCCTCACCTTTCTCATGATCATTGATGCCCCACGAGGTGAGATCTTGCATGGAGCCCCAGACCGAGGGTGGTTGACCGTCATCTTCAACTTCTTCCATTTTCTAATAATTGCGCCAACAGTTGTTGCCTTCTCACCAAGCTGCTTGCCTATTGTCCTGTAGCCCATCCCAGCCTTGTGCAGGTCTACAATTTTATCCCTGATGTCCTTACACAGCTCTCTGGTCTTGGCCATTGTGGAGAGATTGGAGTCTGTTTGATTGAGTGTGTGTACAGGTGTCTTTTATACAGGTAACAAGTTCAAACAGGTGCAGTTAATACAGGTAATGAGTGGAGAACAGGAGGGCTTCTTAAAGAAAAACTAACAGGTCTGTGAGAGCCGGAATTCTTACTGGTTGGTAGGTGATCAAATACTTATGTCATGCAATAAAATGCAAATTAATTACTTAAAAATCATACAATGTGATTTTTTGGATTTTTGTTTTAGATTCCGTCTCTCACAGTTGAAGTGTACCTATGATAAAAATTACAGACCTCTACATGCTTTGTAAGTAGGAAAACCTTCAAAATCGGCAGTGTATCAAATACTTGTTCTCCCCACTGTACCTAGTCTCCATTATGGCTCTAATCTGATAGTGGTAGTAGGTTGGTAGATACCTAGTTTCCATTATGGCTCTAATCTGATAATGGTAGTGGGGTGGTAGATGCCTAGTGCCTTTATGGCTCTAATCTGATAGTGGTAGTGGGGTGGTAGATGCCTAGTGCCCATATGGCTCTAATCTGATAGTGGTAGTGGGGTGGTAGATACCTAGTCTCCATTATGGCTCTAATCTGATAGTGGTAGTGGGGTGGTAGATGCCTAGTGCCTTTATGGCTCTAATCTGATAGTGGTAGTGGGGTGATAGATGCCTAGTGCCCTTATGGCTCTAATCTGATAGTGGTAGTGAGGTGGTAGATACCTAGTCTCCATTATGGCTCTAATCTGATAGTGGTAGTGGGGTTGTAGATACCTAGCCTCCATTATGGCTCTAATTTGGTAGTGGTAGTGGGGTGGTAGATGCCTAGTGCCCTTATGGCTCTAATCTGATAGTGGGAGTGGAGTGGTAGATACCTAGTCTCCATTATGGCTCTAATCTGATAGTGGTAGTGGGGTGGTAGATGCCTAGTGCCTTTATGGCTCTAATCTGATAGTGGTAGTGGGGTGATAGATGCCAAGTGCCCTTATGGCTCTAATCTGATAGTGGTAGTGGGGTGGTAGACACCTAGTCTCCATTATGGCTCTAATCTGGTAGTGGTAGAGGGGTGGTAGATACCTAGTCTCCATTATGGCTCTAATCTGATAGTGGTAGTGGGGTGGTAGATACCTAGTCTCCATTATGGCTCTAATCTGATAGTGGTAGTGGGGTGGAAGACACCTACTCTCCATTATGGCTCTAATCTGATAGAGGTAGTGGGGTGGTAGATACCTAATCTCCATTATGGCTCTAATCTGATAGTGGTAGTGGGGTGGTAGATACCTAGTCTCCATTATGGCTCTAATCTGATAGTGGTAGTGGGGTGGTAGATACCTAGTCTCCATTATGGCTCTAATCTGGTAGTGGTAGTGGTGTGGTAGATACCTAGTCTCCATTATGGCTCTAATCTGGTAGTGGTAGTGGGGTGGTAGATACCTAGTCTCCATTATGGCTCTAATCTGGTAGTGGTAGTGGTGTGGTAGATACCTAGTCTCCATTATGGCTCTAATCGGATAGTGGTAGTGGGGTGGTAGATACCTAGTCTCCATTATGGCTCTAATCTGGTAGTGGTAGTGGTGTGGTAGATACCTAGTCTCCATTATGGCTCTAATCTGATAGTGGTAGTGGGGTGGTAGATACCTAGTCTCCATTATGGCTCTAATCTGATAGTGGTAGTGGGGTGGTAGATGCCTAGTGCCTTTATGGCTCTAATCTGATAGTGGTAGTGGGGTGGTAGATGCCTAGTGCCCATATGGCTCTAATCTGATAGTGGTAGTGGGGTGGTAGATACCTAGTCTCCATTATGGCTCTAATCTGATAGTGGTAGTGGGGTGGTAGATGCCTAGTGCCTTTATGGCTCTAATCTGATAGTGGTAGTGGGGTGATAGATGCCTAGTGCCCTTATGGCTCTAATCTGATAGTGGTAGTGAGGTGGTAGATACCTAGTCTCCATTATGGCTCTAATCTGATAGTGGTAGTGGGGTTGTAGATACCTAGCCTCCATTATGGCTCTAATTTGGTAGTGGTAGTGGGGTGGTAGATGCCTAGTGCCCTTATGGCTCTAATCTGATAGTGGGAGTGGAGTGGTAGATACCTAGTCTCCATTATGGCTCTAATCTGATAGTGGTAGTGGGGTGGTAGATGCCTAGTGCCTTTATGGCTCTAATCTGATAGTGGTAGTGGGGTGATAGATGCCAAGTGCCCTTATGGCTCTAATCTGATAGTGGTAGTGGGGTGGTAGACACCTAGTCTCCATTATGGCTCTAATCTGGTAGTGGTAGAGGGGTGGTAGATACCTAGTCTCCATTATGGCTCTAATCTGATAGTGGTAGTGGGGTGGTAGATACCTAGTCTCCATTATGGCTCTAATCTGATAGTGGTAGTGGGGTGGAAGACACCTACTCTCCATTATGGCTCTAATCTGATAGAGGTAGTGGGGTGGTAGATACCTAATCTCCATTATGGCTCTAATCTGATAGTGGTAGTGGGGTGGTAGATACCTAGTCTCCATTATGGCTCTAATCTGATAGTGGTAGTGGGGTGGTAGATACCTAGTCTCCATTATGGCTCTAATCTGGTAGTGGTAGTGGTGTGGTAGATACCTAGTCTCCATTATGGCTCTAATCTGGTAGTGGTAGTGGGGTGGTAGATACCTAGTCTCCATTATGGCTCTAATCTGGTAGTGGTAGTGGTGTGGTAGATACCTAGTCTCCATTATGGCTCTAATCGGATAGTGGTAGTGGGGTGGTAGATACCTAGTCTCCATTATGGCTCTAATCTGGTAGTGGTAGTGGGGTGGTAGATACCTAGTCTCCATTATGGCTCTAATCTGATAGTGGTAGTGGGGTGGTAGATACCTAGTCTCCATTATGGCTCTAATCTGATAGTGGTAGTGGGGTGGTAGATGCCTAGTGCCTTTATGGCTCTAATCTGATAGTGGTAGTGGGGTGATAGATGCCTAGTGCCCTTATGGCTCTAATCTGATAGTGGTAGTGGGGTGGTAGATACCTAGTCTCCATTATGGCTCTAATCTGATAGTGGTAGTGGGGTTGTAGATACCTAGCCTCCATTATGGCTCTAATTTGGTAGTGGTAGTGGGGTGGTAGATACCTAGTCTCCATTATGGCTCTAATCTGGTAGTGGTAGTGGGGTGGAAGATACCTAGTCTCCATTATGGCTCTAA